>NC_064867.1:7319421-7621921 GCF_024139225.1 Suncus etruscus
TTCTATGATAATTTCACATCTGATTTGATGTATTCTTTTTTTAATTATCTTTATTTAAATACCGTGATTACAAATATAATTGCAGTTGTATGATTACAGTCATGTAAAGAACACCCCTCTTCACCAGTGCAGGATTCCCACCACCAATTTCCCAGATCTACCTACTCCCACCCCCCACACCTGTACTCGAGACAGGCTTTCTTTTTCCCTCATTCATTCATATTGTTATGATAGGTTTCAGTGTAGTTATTTCTCTAACTGCACTTATCATTCTATGTGGTGAGCTTCATGTCATGAGCTGCACCTACATGGGAGGAGGGGGGGAAGTAAGGGTTGGGACTGAGGCAGTAAAATATTAGAAATGAGCTTTGTAGGGCAGTTTCAAGGTCCCAATACAAGATGGATATTATGGATATATAGAATACATGCACACAATACTATCAATATGAAAACAAAGAGAAAAAATTTCCACTGTCTGTTCCAACATAAACCAGTGCTAGAACAGCCTGCCCGCCTCCCAGAGCGCATTCCCATTAGTGTAGGGAGAGATGGGGGAAAGCCTGTTGACCCCTATAGAGTCCACCTAGACCGGTGCCCAGGGAAAGACTGAAGTCCAGGGGAGAAAAACCAAGCCAAGCCAAATGTCTGCCCACCCTCCTCCCCATGCACCTCCTCCCTGGAGTACAGAGGGAGTGGGGAAGCCTGAGGACCACTAAGAGTCCACCTGAACCCACTTCTGGCCATCTGAGCTGGCACCCAGGGAAGGCCTGGAGCCAGGGGAAAAAGACAAGGACGGCTGGGGGCCTGCCAAGCCTCCCAGCACTCCCCAGGCTAGGGAGACAGGCTCTGGTATGGGGCCTTGATGTATTCTTAACAGGAAGTCAGTCTTAAAATTATGGGAGCTTGAGGAACTGTGGAGCTGGGGCAAAGAGCTCATAGAGCGACATTGGTGGTTTGTAGGTGTGGCTGCTGGGACTTCTGGAAGTATCGAAGCGTTCGTCGGATGTGGTTCAACTCTGGCTCCAAAGAGTGCCTGGAGATGCCAGCCACAAGACCAACATACCTGGAGTTTATGGAAGTTAGGAGTCTGCAGAGACTAATGGAAAAGCAGCGAAGCTAGGCCATTGGTGTGGCAGCAGATGTAGGGTGGGTCTGTGTATGCAGTTGCCAAGGCTTCAGCAGATTGGGGGACCTAACCCAGCCCCTCCTGAGGGGTCCCAGTGCAATCAGCTGGAAGACTCATATATCCATAAGTATTTGCTGCTATTTTTTGTCTTACACACAGCTAACCTAGGTTTACTCCCAGGTACCTGTGATTTTGCCTCTTTTCAGTTTGCTGTTTTGTTTTTGAGCCACACCCAGCAGCACTCAGGGATTACTCCTGGCTCTGCACTCAGAAATCACTCCTGGAAGGCTCAGGGGACCATATGAGATGCCGGGGATCAAACCCAGGTCCATTTCCGGTCGGCAGCATGCAAGACAAATGCCCTACTGCTGTGCAATCCTCAGGGCCCTCTTTTGAGAGTTTTGCCTCTCTTTTGAGTTAAATCTATGGCAATGGCCATTTGGGCAGAAATGATGTTTGGCTCTATATCATGAAAGTGGCTCTCAGGACTTCTGGAAGTGCAGATATGTGGGGAGAAGACCCTGCCAGGCTCCCAAGAGTCCCTGGAGATGTCAACCAAAAAAAGCAGGCAGATCTGGAGTTTCAGGTGGCTAGGAGGAGCTTATGGGTTTTAAATTTTAATCTTCTTGATATTATTATACATTTCGCCAGAAAAGATAAAAATGTAGATTTCTGCTATGTGTTTCATAAGTCTCAGTGAAGTAAGTTCTGACCCCAAAATCGCCCACTAATTTCTGGAACTAGGAGACAATTTAATCAATCTGTGAATGCTGTCATATAGTGTTATTAGAAATATAAGAGGGGTTTTTGGAGCAAAGACTGGTGACATTTACGTAGTGAAATAGAAACTTGTATTGTCTGTGGAGAGGTCTTAACTCAGAGCTAAGGAAATTCACTGATTCACCTCAATAAAGAATGGCTTTATGCTAAACCGTGGTTAGCGAAGCCATTTCTGGTGGTGGTTATGGTTAGTGGAGTCTAAGATCAGTAGTCGGCAACCTTTTTTTCAACTGAGCCAAATCTCACCAAAATCACGGCTGAAATTTATTTTGAGGCGCACACGACAGAGGCTAGGAGCAGAGTCCTGACTCCTGGAGCAGCCGCCCGGCACACAGAAGAGCCAAATTAAAAGTGTAAAGAGTCGCAGGTTGCCGCCCACTGGTCTCAGTCATGATTATAATGTTGCTTCACCTGATTTCTTGGTATCATAAAATAATTTTTCTTTGGTCTCATCTTTTTCTACCTTGCTCCTCTCAGACACACCTTCCTCCCTCGTGCATATTCATATTAGCTACTAAAAACATTTTCATCACTGCCTGAATGTCTTATACTCTCTTACTGCTTTTTTTCCTACACTATTTCATCAGTCTATAATGTTCTTTCTTTTCTCTTTTTCCTTAAGTTTCTATCAGAGACTCAAACTTAATCAAAGAGTCTCTATTGGAATTATACACATGTTTAGTTTAGTTTTCTATAAACTTACTATCTTTTATGAGTCAGGAACTCTCCTCTTTACTCAGGATCGCTTCAGGCAGGCTTCATGGGGCCATATGTGGTGGTACCAAGGATTGAACCCAGGTTTACAGCATACCAGGCAAGTGCACAACCTGCTGTACTAACACTCTGGCCCCTCAATTTAATTTTTTAAAATCACTTTTCTAGGGCTGGAGTAGTATACAGCGAGTAGACTATTTACCTTGCACATGGCCAACCCAGGTTCCATTCCTAGCATCCCATATGGTCCTCTGAGCATTATCAGGAATAATTCTTGAGCTCAGAGTCAGGAGTTAAACCCTGACCTGGTTTCCATCAGGGTTGGACCCTGAAAAGATCACTTTTTTGATGGTTGAAGAGACAACACAGGGTTAAAGGCACTTGCCTTGCACACAACTGACCAGGGTTTGATCCCTAGCACTATATGATTCCCCATCACCATTAGGAGTGACCCCCAATCACCAAGCTAGAAGTAACACTGAGCATACAAAGTTTGAATCCCCCCCAAAATCAAAATAATTATTTTAATTAAAAGAGGATAAAGGGTAGGGAGACAGCTCAAAAGATTGGAAGGCATGCTTGCATGAGGGAGACACTAGTTTTTAGAACCCTAGGGTCTAGCTTCAATACCATATAGTTCCCCAGTATTGCCAAGAATAACCCTGAAACTTTGAGCCAGGAGTAGATTCTGAACATCACTGAGAGTGGCCCCAAAGGAGGGAGAGAGACAGAGACAGAGAGACACAGACAGAGAGAGGAGAAAGGGGGGGACTGTTTTCAAATATCATATTATGGACAATCATTTTATGTCATAGCAACAATCTCTTTGTTTTGTCTTGTTTTGGTTGGGGGGCCACATTCAGCTGTGTTCAGGATTTATTCCTGGCTCTGTGCTAAGGGCTCACTACTGAAGGTGCTCAGGGGACCATAAAGGGCACCATGTATCAAACCTGAGTCGGTCACCTGCAAGTAGACCCCACTATCCTATTGTTCTGGCCCCTCAATAAACTTATTTTGGGATGCCTAGGATTGAAGCCAGGGTCTCACCCGTACAAGACAAGTGCTCTACTACTGAGCCACATCTCAGGCCCAGCAGTAATTTTATTTCAATTGATTAAACACTTCAAAGTGATTACTGAGGCAATAGCACACTTTATTGGTCCTTATTGTTTTATGTTTTGATAACATCATAAACTCATGAAAGACCCCCTCCCAAAGAGTGCTGGGGAGAGAGTTCAAAAGACTGGCACACGATGCGTATGTTGGAGGCTCAATCTCAATCCCTGGCACTTCATGATCTCCCGAACACCACTGGAAGCAACTCCAGTGCACCAAGCAGAGAGAAGCAACTTAGTACCCCCAAGTGCAAACCAATCAACCCCTGTCCTCACCACTCCCAAAGGCCCCAAATAAATGAATCTGCTACTTTGTGCTTTTGTTTTTAAACTTTGGAATATGGATATATACAATTTTCAAATGTCCACACTTTTAAAAATATAAAAATGTTGGAACTTACACACATAGATTTTGCATTTTGAATGCTTTTATGTTGTATCTGGAAATTAGACTACGCTGATGCCTCCATACTTTACACTTGTAATCAGCGCAAATGTTCTGAATCCTAACAATTGCTTCTTTCCGATAAAAGAATCAAGGTCGAGGTCAATTGCTTCTGGATGCAGTGGCTTCCTGGAATCTGCTGTGTGTCAGCCGGATCCTCTCAGAAAAACTGGAGGACAGCAGGACAATGGCTTCACTGTGATTCCACAAAAGCCAGAGATTCATCGTACAAAACTGCAAGAAGCAGCAATCTCCTTCTGCAACCAACGCTCCGCCATTCCTTCTAGAAAAACCACAACAGCTCAGGGGAGACACACTTGGTCCTTCTCTTCCCAGGTATCAATAACTGCCTTGCCACACTGCTCAGATGTCATTCTCTCTGCAGGATAGTCCCAGCTCATCACCCTGAAGTGGAGAGGCTCAGAAGCACGCCCAGGAGGAAAGTTTTCTGCCTGACTTTCCTCGATTTGGGAGCTCAGAGTCAAGAACAGTTTTTGGTCAGCCATTAACTGGGGAAGCTTTTTCACCTACTTTGGAGGCTTTTTTCGTGTTACAGGGCATCGTAGCGGTCGTGATCCACAGTGGATTGTGTGTAGGAAGAGCTGGGGGTGTCAGAGGAAGAAGCCTGGAGGAATCTGCAGTCTTGGCAGAACCCTAGAGGGCCCTTACAGCTCTTGAAGAGCTTCACAATGTATGTGCGGAATTTCTCCCCCAGAAAGAAGTAAATGATGGGGTTCAGGCAGCAGTGCACAAAAGCCAGCGTCTCGGTGGCCTGGAGGGCGTAGTCCAGATGTCTTTCCAAGGCACAGTCCTGAAGGATCTCCAGCTCCACAAGACTTTCCAGGAACAGGACCACGTTGTAGGGGGTCCAGAATCCCAGGAAGAGGACCACAACGGCCAAGATCATCTTGATGGCCTTGTTCTTCTTCTCGTTCTTACACTGCTGCAAGGTCCTGATGATCTTGGAGTAGCAGAACAGCATGACCGCCATGGGCAGCACCAGCCCCAGAACGTTGATCTCCAGGGAGCTCAGGACCTTCCACCCGGTGGCGTTGGAAGCAAACTTGATTTTGCAGGAGGTGTGGTTGCGCTCCGAGTAAGAAGTGCTGAATAAGAGGTTGGGGAGGGCGGCGATGATGGCCACTGCCCATGTGGCCACGCTGGTGAGCACCCCATATTTGACAGTTCTCGCTTTCAAGGAGAATACCGCGTGCACAATGGCCAGGTAGCGGTCAATGCTCATGAGCACGATGAAGAAAATGCCGCTGAAAAAGCCCACCAAGTACACCCACGAGATCATTTTGCAGAGCACAAGGCCAAAGACCCACTGGTCTGCAGCGTAGTAGCCCCAGAAAGGGAGCGAGAAGACGAAGAGCAGGTCCGAGACGGCCAGGTTGAGAAGATATACATCCGTCATGGATTTGAGCCTCTTGTATTTGAAGAGGACCAGGACCACAGTCGCATTGCCAAGCAGACCAAACAGAAAGACCAGGGAGTAGAGGGGTGGCAGGAAGAGTCCCCCAAAGGCCTTGATGCCTTCTTTGGTGCAAGGTTGGGGGATACCGTCATAGATGCTGTAATAACTGATTTCATCTATAGTGGTGTCTGCTATTTCCGTGGGATTCATTTTCGTCCCAAGTAGGGTGGGAGCCCCAACAGAAGCTGCTAAAGGAAGAGCAAAGAGGATTTCTTTATTTTTTTTTGTTTTGTTTCAGGGTCACGCCTGGCGGTGCTCAGGGGTTACTCCTGGCTCAACTCAGGAATCACTCCTGGCAGTGCTTGGAGACCAGGGTTCAAACCTGGATCAGCTGGGTGCAAGGCATATGCCCTCTCCACTGCTCTATCTCCCCAGTTCCACAAACATGATTTCTATAAAAACAAAATCCGGGGCCGGAGAGATAGCATGAAGGTAAGGCGTTTGCCTTGCATGCAGAAGGATGGTGGTTCGAATCCCGACATCCCATATGGTCCCCCCGAGCCTGCCAGGAGCAATTTCTGAGCATAGAGCCAGGAATAAAACCTGAGCGCTGCCGGGTGTGATCCCCCCCCCCCAAAAAAAAAGATATCCAATACAGGTAGGGCTGAATGAAAAGCACAGCTTCTCACTATGTGTCCCAAGTCTTGGTACACCCCAGCTCTACCCTTTCCACACCAAGGGGAGCCATAACTCGCCAGGTACTGCAGCCAGGTCAAGCAGAGTCCAAGCCCTGCTTGCCATTTTCCTTAGTCCTCAGCTGGGCACAAGTAAAAAAAAAATCAAATAAAAATATCTACTTTCTAGACAGCCAGAGTGACAGCACAGTGGTAGGTACGGTGTTTGCCTTGCAAGCGACCAACCTAGGAAGAGCTTAGGGTCCTAATCTTGCAAGAAGGTGTCCTGAGTTCGATCCTTGACACCACCAGGAGTGATCTCAGAGGACAGAGCCAGGAGTGATCCCAGAGCACTGTCAACTAAAACATTAAGCAAAATAAAACTGCTTCTTCCCCAGCTGCCTACCTAAATTGGCAGCTAAAGCCAAACCTTCTGAACGAGCACACAGCTTACAGTCACCTTCGTTTCCTCTCTGAGTGGCTAGATGAAAGGGTTTCCGTATGTTCACATGGGAATCAGAATGAGTCGAGACAAAAGGCTTTCAGATTAAAGCCCCTATATTCATATTAAAGCTCCTCTTGGGGCTGGAGAGATAGCACAGCGGCGTTTGCCTTGCAAGCAGCCGACCCAGGACCTAAGGTGGTTGGTTCGAATCCCGGTGTCCCATAGGGTCCCCCGTGCCTGCCAGGAGCTATTTCTGAGCAGACAGCCAGGAGTAACCCCTGAGCAATGCCGGGTATGGCCCAAAAACAAAAAATAAATAAAAAAAAATCAAAACTTTGCTGGTACTGGTCTGCATTCACAGAATAGCTGGGATGGCACTTGCTTCACATGTGGCCAAACCCTGGTTTGATCCACAGTCCACAGGGCACTGCCAGGAGTGGGAGTGATTCTGAGTGCAGAGCCAGGAGTAAGGTCTGAGCACTGCTGGGAGTGCCTTAAAACCAAAGAAAAAGAAAAAAAAAATCACTCTGTGATCACAGGGGGAAATATGGGTTCTTCCTGCAAAGAGGTGCTGAAGATTTAGTGTCTTGCAGGATCCTCCCAAAAGTAGTCTCTTAAATGTGTATCTTATACACCAGCTAGTACAGGGTTAAGGCCTTTGGCCTGCTTCAATTCTTAGCATTGAATATAGTCCCCTGAACACCACTGGGAGAAATCTCTGAACCCAGAGCCAGGAATAGCTCCAAACATAGCTATCCATGGCTCAAAAAGATCCTGCCCAGCGGTCCCAATAAATTTCTAGTTAAAAGGACAATTCTAGGGGCCAGAGCGATAGTACAGTGGTAGGGCATTTGCCTTGCATGCGGCCAACCTAGGCTGGACCCGGGTTCAATCCCTGGCATCCCATATGGTCCCCCAGCCTGCCAGGAGTGACTTCTGAGCACAGAGCCAGGAGTGACCTCTAAGCATTGCCGGGAGTGGCCAAAGCAAAACAAAAAGGACAATTCTAGACTTTCCTTGCCATTACATGAAACTAGAGTTAAAAAAGTTGACAAACAAAATTAAACGCAGCCGGGATATGCTTGAATTTATTCTTATTCTTGTGGTGTTACGTGGCCAAGGAGTGTTAATAGAAGCCCAAAGAAAATAAGTTTCTTCCTTTAATAAAAATTCTCTGTGGAAAGACCAAAGACATAAAATTCTTATCTTGGACAAAGCAATATCACAGCAGTAAGGAATTTCCTTGCACATGGGTGACCCAGGATGGATCTGGGTTCTATCCCCAGTGTCCCATATGGTCCCCTAAGCCAGGGGCAATTTCTGAGCACATAGCCAGGAGTTACCCCTGAGCATCGTCGAGTGTGGCCCCAAAACAGAGAGAGACAGAGACAGAGAGAGACAGAGAGAGAGAGACAGAGAGAGACAGAGACAAAGAGAACATTTCTCTAGCTTCTGAGTTTGTGGCCTGACATGGGTGCTGCAGGGGGCAAACCTCCGAGTCTCATGGGCCCGGAGAGATAGCACAGTGGTGTTTGCCTTGCAAGCAGCGGATCCAGGAGCAAAGGTGGTTGGTTCGAATCCCGGTGTCCCATATGGTCCCCCGTGCCTGCCAGGGGCTATTTCTGAGCAGACAGCCAGGAGTAACCCCTGAGCAACGCCGGGTGTGACCCAAAAATACCAGAAAAAAACAAAAAAAATAAAACAAAAAAACCTCTGAGTCTGAATGCACATGAGGGCGATGGTGTGACCCACTATGAGACCCCCGTGTAGACGAGCTCCCAGGAATGAGGAGAAGCTCATGCACAGATGGTGAGTGAGCCTTAAGTTTTCAGGGCTCCCCAGGTCCTCGCAACCTTCTAGAAAGCAGTGTCTGGCCTGAAGCCCCAGCCTGGCTCTTCTCTCTCCACACTTACCTTGCTCTCCTGAGGTGCCTGAGTTCGCTGTGGGAGGCTCACAGCTTGCGAAGGCAGCTGCCTTTGAAGAAAGTGGGGCTTCCTGTGAGCAGGGCCTCAGCCCCCGCCCATCCAGGCTGAGTTCAAGCAGGTTTTGGATTAGAGTAAGAGCAGAATATGAATGACTCTGAGTCACTCTTTTCTCCAAATTGAAAGCTAAGAGCTGTGGTGGTGGTGGTGGTGGGTAGAGAGGGTGCTGCTAGATTAAAGAGAAAAAAGAAGCATGCATTTGAAAGAGAAACATTTTTATTTTTAAAACTACTTCACGTTTTGTTTGTTTGTTTGTTTGGGTTTTTTTTTTTTTTTTTGAGTTTTGGGCCACACCCGGCGGTGCTCAGGGGTTACTCCTGGCTGTCTGCTCAGAAATAGCTCCTGGCAGGCACGGGGGACCATATGGGACACCGGGATTCGAACCAACCACCTTTGGTCCTGGATCGGCTGCTTGCAAGGCAAACGCTGCTGTGCTATCTCTCCGGGCCCACTACTTCAGTTTTTTTTTGTTTTGTTTTGTTTTAGTTTTTGGGCCACACCCGGCAGTGCTCAGGGGATACTCCTGGCTGTCTGCTCAGAAATAGCTCCTGGCAGGCACGGGGGACCATATGGGACACCGAGATTTGAACCAACCACCTTTGGTCCTGGATCAGCTGCTTGCAAGGCAAACGCCCCTGTGCTATCTCTCCGGGCCCTACTTCAGGTTTAAAATAGATCCTTTGGGGGCCGGGCGGTGGCGCTAATGGTAAGGTGCCTGCCTTGCCTGCGCTAGCCTTGGACAGACCGCAGTTCGATCCCCCGGTGTCCCATATGGTCCCCCAAGCCAGGAGCAACTTCTGAGCACATAGCCAGGAGTAACCCCTGAGCGTTACTGGGTGTGGCCCAAAAACCAAAAAAAAAAAAAAAAATAGATCCTTTGAAGGGCCGGAGAGATAGCATGGAAGTAAGGCGTTTGCCTTGCATGCAGAAGGTCGGTGGTTCGAATCCCAGCATCTCATATGGTTCCCTGAACCTGCCAGGAGTGATTTCTGAGCGTAGAGCCAAGAGTAACCCCTGAGTGCTGCCAGTGTGACCCAAAAACCAAAAAAAAAAAAAAAAAATCCTTTGAGAGGCCAGAGCAATAGCACAGCGGGTAGGGTGGTGATCTTGCATGCAGCCAACCTGAGTTCTATGCCCTGCATCTCATATGGTCCCCTGCGCCTTCCAGGAGTGATTTCTGAACACAGAGCCAGGAATAACAAAGGGAAGCTGGGTATGACCCAAAAAATAACAAACAAACAAAAAGTTCCTCTGAGGGTCCACCAAGATAGTACAGAGGGTAGGGCATTTGCTTTCTAGGTCAACCCAGATTTAAATCCCAGCATACCATAGAGTCTCCCAAGCACCACTAAGAATGATCCCTGAAGAAAGAACCAGGAGTAAGTTCTGAGAACATCCACATGTGGCCCAAAGAAAAGAGAGGAAAAAGAAATTAAATATTTCCAGTACAATGTATAGGATGTTTCCTTCCATGCAGCTGACCTGGGTTCAATCCCTCAGCATCCCATATGGTCCCCTGTAACCCTTCCCCCAATCTCCTGTTTCCCTTATCTCTTCTTTTAGTATGTCAAAATCCACCTGGATTACAGGGCCTTCCCCCACCCTAGTGGGTAGGGTTCTGGATAGTAAAGAAAAAGTCCTGGCTTTGGGCTGGAGGAGAAAGCACATGGCTTACGCAGCACAGGACAACATGAGCACATGGCAGAGAGACTCATGGCAGAGAAAGGCCGTGAGGAATAAAGCAAGCTGACACCACTGAATATCTTTTCTGATTGCTGTGTATTATTTCTCCACCACCACCCTGCATCATCAGCCTATTAACTCAATGGCTTAACTGTTCCTGAGGCAGTCTCATCCAACTCGTGGACTTTATATTTTAATTTTTATTCTACAGTGCCAAAAGCACTACCAGGAGTAATTCCTGAGCATTGCCAGATAGGGCCAAATGAATACATGAAATAGCTCCTTTGAAGACCAGAGAAAAAGAATAGCAGGATGGTTCCCTGAACACTGATGGGGTGATTTGTAAACACAGAGTCAGGAGTGATCTCCAAACAAAGATCCAGAAGTGAGCCCTAACTAAGCACTAACAAGTGTGACCCAACAACCAAAATCTCCCCCCCAAAAAATTATGGTATACACAACACACCAGATAAAGTGCCAATTTCCAAAATATATGAAGCTCAACAACAACAACAACACAACAACAACAAAATAAGCTCGCCAAGACAGGCAGAGTGGCTAGAGAGATAATACTGTGGGTAGGTCTTTGCCTGGCATGCAGCCAAACCCAGTTCGATCCCTGGCACTCCATATGGCTCCTCGGTTCACCAGGAGTGATCCGTTAGCGCAGAGTCAGGAGTAACCCCTGAGCACTGTTGGCTGTGGCCATTCCTCCCCCACAAAAAAGACAGACACAGTAGACACTTCCCTGAGAGTATGATATGGTCTTTAGGCACATGAAAAGTTTCCATTGTCACTTAATTTTCAGGGGAATGAAAATCAAATGGCAACAGGATATCAACTCTCACCAGGGTGAATGGCATATGTTGAAAAGAGTGGAACAAATGTTGGTGGGAAGGCAATGAAAAATAAACATCACTATTGGTGGGAATAAAAAATAGTAAGGAGAGTTCTCAAAAAAAAAAAAAGTAAGACTAGAATCCAACAATTCCATTTCTTGGTATCTAGGCCCCCAAATCTAAAACATTAATTTTAATATATGCAGGTCTATATTCATGCATCATGAAGTACAATGCTAGGATATGAAAACAATCCAAATGTCCAACTAATAAATGGAGAAAGAGATTGTGGCACACACACACACACACACACACACACACACACACAATGGAATACTATACTATGCAGCTGTAAGAAAGATGATATCTTGCAGTTCACTGCAACTTGGAACTGGAAGTCATGCTAAGTGAAATAGGTTAGAAGGAGGCAAACTAATGCAAATTGTCTCACTCATCTCTGGAATTAAAAAAAAATAAAGACTGGGGCCGGAGAGATAGCATAGCGTAGGGCCTTTGCCTTGCAAGCAGCCAATCCAGGATGACGGTGGTTCGAATCCCAGCATCCCATAGGGTCCCCCTGTGCCTGCCAGGAGTGATTTCTGAGTGATTTCAGGAGTAACCCTGAGCATTGCTTAGTGTGACCCCAAAAAACAAACAAAAAAATAGACTATGGAATAGATAGAATCAAAAACTAATAAATCTTCGACCCTGGATTACAGAACTGAGATTCCCAAGCAGGTGGAAGGAGGTTGAGGGGATGACGAGATGGACTGGTACAATTGTACCACATTGTACCAGTAATTGTGCACATCAAACCATTATCACTGACATTGTGTAAACACATGACACAAGTGAGAATAATTTAACATGTTTTGGGTTTGTATTTTTTATTTTGGGTTTTTTTGGGAGGGCACACCCGGCAGCACTCCAAGGTTACTACTCGTGGCTCTTTGCTCAAAAATCGCTCCTGGAACAGGCCGAAGAGATAGTATGGAGATAGGGCATTTGCCTTGCATGTAGAAGGACTGTGGTTCAAAACCTGGCATCCCATATGGTCCCCTGAGCCTGCCAGGAGGGAGGGAGAAAAGGAGGGAGGAAAGAAAGGAAGAAAAGAAGGGAGGGAGGGAGGAAGGAAGGGAGGAAGGAAGGGAGGAAGGAAGGAAGGAAGGAAGGAAGGGAGGGAGGGAGGGAGGGAGGGAGGGAGGGAGGGAGGGAGGGAGGAGAGGAAGGAAGGAAGGAAGGGAAGGAAGGAAGGAAGGAAGGAAGGAAGGAAGGAAGGAAGGAAGGAAGGAAGGAAGGAAGGTAGGAGGGAGGGAGGGAGGGAGGGAGGGAAATAAGTCTTGTTTTTGCAAAATAATTTACTGTTCTAGAAAAATACAAAGAGCTGGGAAACAGTTCAAAGAAGTGACCCAATATTTTTATATATGGGGCCTCAGGTTTAATCTCTGGCACTTCACGGTTCCTAGCACCACTAGGTTTTTGCCTTTAGATAGTTTTTGCTTCCAGGAAGGGTTTCAGAATTGAATAATCCCTCCCAACTCAAGAAAAACTCAAATTGGGGGCCAGAGAGATAGCATGGAGGTAAGGCATTTGCTTTTCATGTAGAAAGACGTTAGTTCGAATCCCGGCATCCCACATGGTCCCCTGTGCCTGCCAGGGGTGATTTCTGAGCATAGAGCCAGGAGTAACCCCTGAGCGCTCCTGGGTGTGACCCAAAAACCAAGAAAAAAGAAAAAAGAAAAAACTCAAACTGGTAATAGTGCCTATTTGAAAGATAGAGGAATCCATAGAAAGGAGGCGGTAAACCCACAGCAGCAAATAGCTGCATTCGTGGCATTTTCTTCAACACCATATTTCCCTTGACTGTTACTGAAAGCTGATCAGAGAGAAACAAGTCAACAAACATTTTTAGGGCAAACCTTCCCCCAAACCAAAGGAGGATGCTGTGTGGCAGACACAGGTCAAGGGAGAGGAAAGCCAGCCTGGGACTACAGCACTCCCTGGTGGGTTAAACCCGATTCTCCACGTATCCCAGAGGTTGCAGGCAGGCCAGAAAGGAGCTTGTATTCTGAGAGTGGGTGTGCATGAGAAGGGAATAGGATCGGCTCAGTGTCCTGGTTTCTCTGAATAATCCTGTGGAAATGGTTTTTTGGGGGTGGGGTTTTTGCTTTAGTTTTGAGGCCACACCCATTGGTGCCCAGGGATTACGCCTGAAGGGCTCTGGGGAATCATATGGAAAGTCACAAGAGATCAAACCTGGGTCAGTAGTATGTAAAATAAATACCCTCCCGGGGTATTGCTCAGCCCTTAAAGCTTCATTACCACCGTTAGTTGTCTGACTTGATAAGATAAGCTTGCTCATTTTCAATAAAATGTCTATTAAGGGGCCGGAGAGATAGCATGGAGGTAAAGCATTTGCTTTGCCTGCAGAAGGTCGGGGGTTCGAATCCTGGCATCCCACATGGTCCCCTGAGCCTGCCAGGAGCGACTTCTGAGCATAGAGCCAGGAATAACCTCTGAGCCTGGCCATGTGTGACCAAAAATGTCTATTAATAATTTTGAATATCATTAATTAGGGCTGCAATGATACATAGCAAATAGGGCTTGCCTTGCATGAAGCCAAGTTGGGTTCAAATCCTGACACCTCCTAGAATCCTTGTTTTGTTTTGTTTTTGTATGTGTGTGTTTTGCCACTCCTGGCTCTGTTCTCAGAAATCATTCTTGGCAGGCTCAAAGGACTATGTGGGATGCCAGGGATAGAACCCGGTTCCATTCGGGTCTACCACATGCAAGGCAAACACCCTACCGCTGTGCTCTAGCCCCTCATCTGGTCCTAGAACCACCATGAGTATAGTCAGGATCAAGCCCCAGAACACTGCCAGGTATGGCCCCAAAATAACAATATATATGTATATATATATCAATAATCATAAATTATAGCTCACTTTCAAGTAAAATGGGATTTTATATGAATTCTAGAATAGATTAGGTTTTCCTAATTTTCCTAACTTCCTAATTTCCTGTTTGATCAAGGAATTCTTTTTTTCTTTGTTTTGGTTTTTGGGCCACACCCATTTGATGCTCAGGGGTTACTCCTGGCTAAGCGCTCAGAAATTGCCCCTTGCTTGGGGGGACCATATGGGATGCCAGGGGATCGAACCACGGTCCTTTCCTTGGCTAGCGCTTGCAAGGCAGACACCTTACCTCTAGCGCCACCTCGCCAGCCCCAAGATCAAGAAATTCTTAAAACTTGAGACAGCAAACATCTCAAAAATTATTTTTGTTCAGGGCAACATTTACAATAGTGTTAACATTTGTGTTATTGATATAGTTATTTCATCCATGACCTACCTACAAAGTGCCCATTGTACTCTCTCTCTCTGGCCCCAGGATTAGGGACCTTTATTTTTTTTTTCACACCCAGTAGTACTTAGGGTTATTCCTGATGCTGTGCTCAGAAATTACTCTTGGCAGTGCTCAGAGAACCATAAGGGAAGCTGGGGATCAAACGCATGCTGGCTGTGTACCACACTGTGTACCTTACCTGAAGTACTATTCTTCTCACCCCCAGATCTGGGGCATTCTTTTTGTTTTGTTTTGGTTTGGTTTTTGGGCCACACCTGGCAGAGACGCTCAGGGGTTACTCCTGGCTCTGCACTCAGAAATTGCTCCTGGCAGTTTGGGAGACCATATAGGATGTCGGGGATCAAATCTGAGTCCATTCTGAGTCATCCGCATGCAAGACAAATGCCCTACCAGTGTTCTACCACTTTGGCCCCCAGATGTGGGACATTCTTGTCATCACTGCACCAGGGGCTTGACAGTGAAAAGTAAACAGGATGTCTTTACAGTGTTTTTGTGGTACGACCTTATTTTTCCCAAAAGGCCAAGTGGTCCCACCATAGCTTTTGCACCATAGTGCAAGTAACAACAGTGCAGTACTGTAGCTGGAGCAATAGTACAGCAGATAGCGCATTTGCCTTGCATGCGGCCAGGTTCCATCCCCGGCATCTCAAACGGTCCCCGAGCCTCCAGGAGTCATTTTTGATCGGAGAGCCTGAGTGCTGGAAGAAGAAGAAAAAGAAGAAGGAGGAGGAGGAGGAGGAGGAGAAGGAGGAGGAGGAGGAAGAGGAGGAAGAAGAAGAAGGAAGAAGAGAAGAAGAAGAAGGAAGAAGAAAAGAAGCAGAAGAAGAGAAGAAGAAGCAGAAGAAGAGGAAGAGGAGGAGGAGGAGGAAGAGGAGAAGGAGGAAGAGGAGGAGAAGAAGAGGAAGAGGAGGAGGAGGAAGAGGAGGAGGAGAAGAAGGAAGAAGAAAAGAAGCAGAAGAAGAGAAGAAGAAGCAGAAGAAGAGGAAGAAGAGGAGGAGGAGGAGGAAGAGAAGGAGGAAGAGGAGGAGAAGAAGAAGAGGAAGAGGAGGAGGAGGAAGAGGAGGAGGAGAAGAAGAAGAGGAAGAGGAAGAGGAGGAAGAGGAAGAGGAGGAGGAGAAAAAGAAGAAGAGGAGGAGGAGCAAGAGGAGGAGGAGGAGCAAGAGGAGGAGGAGGAGCAAGAGGAGGAGGAGGAGGAGGAGGAGGAGGAGGAGAAGAAGAAGAAGAAGAAGAAGAAGAAGAAGAAGAAGAAGAAGAAGAAGAAGAAGAAGAAGAAATTAAGAGTAATTGGATTTAAAGGTAGTTTTTTTTTTTTTTTTGGTTTTTGGGTCACACCCGGCAGTGCTCAGGGGTTATTCCTGGCTCCAGGCTCAGAAATTGCTCCTGGCAGGCACGGGGGACCATATGGGGCGCCGGGATTCGAACCAATGACCTTCTGCATGAAAGGCAAACGCCTTACCTCCATGCTATCTCTCCGGCCCCCTAAAGGTAGTTTTAGTATCAGATAAACCCTGGAAAGAGGAGTATGAAAGAACTACTGTCCTTCTCACATCCACTATGCCTCAGTCCAAGAATCATACTTAAAAAAAAATCGGGTTTGGGGACTGGAGCGGTGGCACAAGCGATAAGGTGTCTGTCTTGCCTGCACTAGCCCAGGACGGACTGCAGTTCGATCCCTCAGAGTCCCACATGGTCCCCCAAGCCAGGAGCGATTTCTGAGTGCATAGCCAGAAGTAACCCCTGAGTGTCACCAAGTGTGGCCAAAAAAATAAAAATAAAAATTGGGTTGAGGGCCGGAGTGATAGCACAGCCGACCTGGGTTCAATCCCCAGCATCTCATGGTCCTTGAGCTGTCAGGAGAGATTGCTGAATGCAGAGACAGAAGCAATCCCTGAGTGTCGTGGGGTGTGGCCCAAAAACAAACCAAAAAATTGGGCAGGGGTGGGGGAGAAGGAGGTTGGGTCACAACTTAAAGTGTTTTGGAGACCCAGAGGAGAGCTTTGCATGCAGCTGAGCCCGTTTCAATCTCCAGCACCACATGGTCCCTTGAGCACCACTGGGAATGAGCTTCAGTACAGAGCCTCTAGCATCTAACCACCCACCAGAAGGGTCGAGTCTCAAAAACACAGTAATTGTCGTTTCAGGAAAATGAACCTCTCCAGTAGATGGCAGCAGGGACAGCAGCATTATCCAACTAACCATTCACCATGATTCAGCATTTATCGGGGTGATTTCAAAAAATCCACTTGTCAGGCCTGCGGTAGGATGTTAGCCTTGCAAGACCTGGAACGGACCGGCGTTTGATCCCCTGCACCTCATATGGTTCCCTGAGCCTGCCAGAAGCGATTTCTTTTTTTGTTTGTTTGTTTTGGTTTTGGTTTTTGGGTCACTCCCGGCAGCGCTCAGGGGCTATTCCTGGCTCTACGCTCAGAAATCGTCCTTCTGCATGAAAGTCAAACGCCTTACCTCCATGCTATCTCTCCAGCCCCACCAGAAGCGATTTCTGAGCACAGAGCCAGGAGTAACCTGAGTTCCACTGGTATACCCCCAAAATAAAACAAACAAAAATTTCACTTGTCTTTTGAAATTATAACCTTTGCTAGAAAATCAGAAGCGGTACTAACTACTTCAACCACACAGGAAACTTTATACTCTAATTGGTTTGGTTTGAGGACCACACCTGTTAGTGCTGGGGCTTCCTCCTAGCTCTGTGTTTAAGGCACTTTCGGCTGTGTTTGGGAGACCATGCAAAATCAGGGATTAAACCCCTGGTTCCCGAAAGTAAAATCTGCACTCAGCCAGTTGTTTGTTTTGAAGCCCCATCCTGCAGTACTGAACCGTGCAGTACAGGGGACCATGTGGTGCTGGCGATTAAACTACAAAGTAAACCCTGCAGCCCTTTGAATCACTGACCTGGTCCTCTCACAGCTATTTTAGGAGAGAATATAAATCACACTGATGGGACCAGAGCAAGACAGCAGGTAGGGAGCTTGCCTTGCATGTGGCTCACCTGGTCTGGGGTAACAAATCCTGCCAAGAGTGATCCCTGAGTGCGGAGCCAAGTGACACCCATCTACAAAAAAAAAAAAAAAGTATAATACAATAGCCAAAATCTGGAAACCACCCAGATGCCCAACAACAGATGAGTGGCTAAAGAAACTGTGGTACATTTACACAATGAAATACTATGCAGAAAAAAATAAAGTCATGAAATTTTCCTAGACATGGATGGACATGGAAACTATTACGCTGAGTGAAATGAGACAGAGGGAGAGAGTTAAACACAGAATAGTCTCGCTCATCTGTGTAATTTAAGAAAAAAAAGACGGGCCCGGAGAGACAGCACAGCGGCGTTTGCCTTGCAAGCAGCCGATCCAGGACCAAAGGTGGTTGGTTCGAATCCCGGTGTCCCATATGGTCCCCAGTGCCTGCCAGGAACGATTTCTGAGCAGACAGCCAGGAGGAACCCCTGAGCACCGCCGGGTGTGGCCCAAAAACAAAAACAAAAACAAGAAAAAAAGACATTATTGTAACAATGCCCAGAGACACGTTAAGCACAATTATGGAACAGAACAGAAAATCATACCTGCCTCTATTTGCTGAAATGAAAACTTCTGAGAAAACTGACATGTATCAGTCATGCGAGCAGTATGTGCCAAAGCAAAAAACATGAAGAGTGACTGGGCAAGGCGAGAAAATCATGCAGGAGCACAAAAAAAAAAAACAGAGAGCAGCAGCCATGCTTGCTGTATGAGGACAGTTCAGTCAGTGGAGAAATGGTGTTGAAGTCAGACAGGCTGAAGTCATGATTGGCTTCAGGATCCTTTGAAAACCCATAATCCTATTACTCTCCCTATAAGTGGGATGGTCTGGCTTTACCCCAAATCAACGCAAGCTCAGTCATGCAGATGCGGCTAAGACTCATCACATATTCATTAAGCAGAGACTTGCTGAGGATCTTGAAGGTACGGTCCAGAGTCCCTCAGTTTGGGGTTTGGGTTTCTGGATTGGGTTTCAGGATTGCTCCCAGTGGTCAGTGCCTACATGGAACTAGGATGTCCTGCACAGAAATCATGCATACTAGCCCTCTAAGCTATGTATTGGTTGTTTGATTTGGGTTTGGAAGCCATACCTGGAGTAGCCCAGGAACTATTCCTGGCCTGTGCACCAGGGTTGCTCGCAGCAGTACTTGGGGACCATGAAGTTTAGGGGCCAACATGCAGATCAAGTGCTCAACCACTGAGTGATCTCTCCAGCTTCTGCCAGAATTTCTGCCCTTGACATAGAAAGTTTGGTTGGTTATCACTATAAAGAATCCCATAAGGTCCCCTGAACACTGCCAAGGGTTACTGAGTCAGAACCTGGAGGGTGTGGCCCCAAAACAAAACAAAACAAACAAGGCAGTTGCCATGTTCGCACCAAGCCAAGCTCCATAAGCTTTTTTTTTTTTTTTTTTTTTTGCTTTCTTTCCAGTTTTTGGGCGACACCTGGTGACGCTCGGGGTTACTCCTGGCTATGCGCTCAGAAATGGCTCCTGGCTTGGGGGACCAGATAGGACGCCGGGGGATAAAACCGTGGTCCGTCTTACCCTTACGCCTTACCCTTGAGCCACTGCTCCGGCCCTATCACTCTTCTCTTGAAAGAGATATAAATCAAGCTGTGAAAGATCATGGGAACATCGGCCATGAAGAAAGCTGGCTATCTTGGGAGAAGAGGGCAGAAGTCACACCTGCTGCATCCATCACCCAGAGTCACTGCTGTGTATATGGCTCTGCCTCACTACCCCTCTATTTCTCTTTGGTGAAACCCATCTGATCAAACTTCAGGTATGCCAGTATGCCGATATCACCATAGCTTTTTGGTGTTTATTTATTTTTGGTTTTTGGGTCACACCCGGCAGTGCTCAGGGGTCATTCCTGGCTCTATGCTCAGAAATCGCTCCTGGGGG
The DNA here is from genome assembly GCF_024139225.1 of Suncus etruscus. Classification (NCBI taxonomy): domain Eukaryota; kingdom Metazoa; phylum Chordata; class Mammalia; order Eulipotyphla; family Soricidae; genus Suncus; species Suncus etruscus. Next base: position 7,338,953 of record NC_064867.1, read on the forward strand.
CTGGTGAGGTGGTGCTAGAGGTAAGGTGTCTGCCTTGCTAGCGCTAGCCAAGGAAGGACCACAGTTTGATCCCCTGGCATCCCAAATGGTCCCCCCAAGCCAGGGGCAATTTCTGAGCGCTTAGCCAGGAGTAACTTCTGAGCATCCAACAGGTGTAGCCAAAAAAAACAAAAAGAAAAAAAAAAAAAGAAATCGCTCCTGGAAGGCTCAGGGGACTATATGGGATGCCAGGATTTGAACCACTGTCCTTCTGCATGCAAGGCAAACACCCTACCTCCATGCTATCTCTCCGCCCCACCCCCTTTTTTCATCATGGCTTTTTGGAATGAGTGTGGGCACCTGTGGGTATCCTCTCCCCCAACTTCCTGTGGACATTAGATTTTATATTTAACAATTAAAACAGCAGGCACCCTCTTCCGCATCCTCCTTCCAGCTGAAAACATCACTAAAACTGCAGTATCAGTAATAGTGCTTTGAATTTCTGGACTTTTTTTTGGCAGGGGGAGCCAAACCTGGCAGTGCTCAAGGACTACTCCTGGCTCTGCACTCAGAAATTGCTCCTGGCGGGCTCAGGGAACCATATGGGAGGCTGGGAATCAAACCAGGCTCCGTCCCAGATCAGCTGCATGCAAGGTAAATGCCCTACTGCTGTGTTATCGCTTTAGCCCGGGAATACACTTCTTGAAGGTTCATACGTGATGAGAAACAAGGGACCAGGCAGAGTTCTCGCCACGGTGCTCTGGAAAGACTATTCTTCAGGTATAACTGACTTTCCTACCCTCTGGGTTCTTTTTTTTTTTTTTTTTTTTGGTTTTTGGGTCACACCCAGCAGCGCTCAGGGGTGACTCCTGGCTCGATGCTCAGAAACCGCCCCTGGCAGGCACAGGGGACCATATGGGATGCCGGGATTCGAACCGATGACCTTCTGCATGAAAGGTAAACGCCTTACCTCCATGCTATCTCTCCGGCCCCACCCTCTGGGTTCTTAATCTCCCTTCAAAAGCCAATGCAGGGGGCCGGAGAGATAGCATGGAGGTAGGGCATTTGCCTTGCATGCAGAAGGACGGTGGTTTGAATCCCGGCATCCTGTATGGTCCCCTGTGCCTGCCAAGAGCGATTTCTGGACTTAGAGCCAAGAGTAGCCCCTGAGTGCTGCCGGGTGTGACCCCCCCCCCAAATGCAAGGCCACTTCTCCAAGACTTCTGCAACCTATGACTCTGTGCTCTGGGTCCCTAGTCATCCTTTGTTTCGTCTAGTTTTTGTTTTTTGAGCCACACTCAGTGCTCAGAGATTACTATGGCTCTGTAGTCAGGAATTGCTCCTGGCAGTCCTTGGGGAAACATTCGAGAGGCTGGAGATCAAACTCCACATGGGATGGTCATGTGCAATGTACCATACTATGTCACCCAAAGTACGATGGAACCAGCCCTCTCTCGTCACTCTACTTTGGTCCTTGCTCCATTTAACTGGTGCTTGTCCCTTAGCCTGGATGGTGTCCCAGCATTGCCTAGAAATAATATTCAGGGCCTCTGGGCTTATTTATTATGGAGACAGCTTCCACTGTCTCCATGGCGTTAGCCCAGGGAAGGGAATTCACGCCTCTGAGATGATTTTTTTTCTCCACAAATGGTAGGAAGTTTGGGAAGTCTTCATTTGAGCTGCTTGACAAATTGAACTGGAAGGAAAGGTCAGATAAAGTCTGCATGGGGTGATGACATTTCCAAAGCCTTCTGGAAAAAAGGAGTGGGGGGGGGGCTGGGAGGAACAGGAAGGGACATTGATAATAATTTGTAAACTGTAAGGCATTCTCTGGGGGTCAGCACTTTCAAAATCTGCAGGACTGGGCTCAGCTGGAGAGCTAGTACACAGCAGATACTAGCTTTGCACGCAACCGACCTCAATATTCCATATGATCTCCCCAAAGTATGATCACAAGTAATTATAATTAATTCCTGAGTGCAGAGCCAGGAGCAACCTCTGAACACCCACCCACCATGATTCTGCATGACTTTTTTTTTTTTTTTTTTTTGGTTTTTGGTTTTTGGACCACACCCGGCGTTGCTCAGGGGTTACTCCTGGCTGTCTGCTCAGAAATAGCTCCTGGCAGGCACGGGGAACCATATGAGACACCGGGATTCGAACCAACCACCTTTGGTCCTGGATCGGCTGCTTGCAAGGCAAACACCACTGTGCTATCTCTCCAGGCCCATGACTTTCTGATTTGGGGTATAACATTTACAGGACTGGGTGATGGCACTGACAGAAGCCCCAAGAATGTTCTTTAGCATACCAGGGGCAGGAGAAAGGTCTCCGTACTAGGTGGGCATTAGTGAGCTGGCCAGATCTTGCCCACGTGGGGGACTGGATGATAAAAGACCCTCAGGCTTTATCCGATGTCCGGCAACCTTTCCCATCAGAGAAGAAGACATGGCAAAGGACTTTTGTGCATAGTGTCCGGATTCACACAGCAACATCAAAATGAGAGAGCCGGGCATTTTAAGGGGCAAGTGATTTGCAGGGACACTCAAGCTTAGAAAAAAAAAAAGGCCCAATATTCCGAAACTCCCCCAGTGTTCCTCTTTATTTCACAGCCTTCCACCAGGAATGCCCGTTTGCCACCTTCCTTCACTTCAACTTTTTGTTTGGTTTGGGGTTCTAGCTAGCTTAGTGCTCAAGGCACCACTTGGCGGTGTCACAGGGCCCAATATGTGATGCCAGGCTTCACAACAAGGTCATGGCCATAGAAGATACCTTAACTTTTTGTACTATCTCTGGCCTTCACTTTCTTTTTTTTGTTTTTGGTTTTTGGGCCACACCCGGCGATGCTCAGGGGTTACTCCTGGCTGTCTGCTCAGAAATAGCTCTTGGCAGGCACGGGGGGACCATATGGGACACCGGGATTCGAACCAACCACCTTTAGTCCTGGATCAGCTGCTTGCAAGGCAAACGTCGCTGTGCTATCTCTCCGGGACCTGGCCTTCACTTTCATGCTAAATACTGAATATTATCTGTTCTCTACAAAGATCATATTGTTGTTGTTGTTCGTGTGGGGGGGCGGGTGCCAGTGGTTCTCTACTCAGGGATCACTCCTGGCAGTGTTCTGGATACCAAATGGGATGCTGAGGAAATCTAACCTGGGTTGGCCACATGCAACTGCTATACCTGCTGTATTCTCTGAACTCTAAAGAGATCTATTTCCCCCACTTACCTTCTAGACTCTAGAGGTTCTTGTTCTAAATAATTTTGTTGTTGCTTTTGGTTCACATCCAGCGGTGCTCAGGGGTTACTCCTGGCTTTGCGCTCAGAAATCGCTCTTGGCAGGCTTGGGGAACCATATGGGATGCTGGGAATCAAACCTGGGTTCGTTTCGGGTTGGCCATGTGCAAGGCAAACACCCTACCACTATGCTATCACTTCAGCCCCATCCAAATACTTTCTGGTTCAACCCCTGGCATTCCATATGGAGTCAAGGCAGAGCCAAAAGTGGTCCATGGGGCCAGAGGAATACCACAGCAGGTAGGGCATTTGCCTTGCAAACAGCCAAACCAGGATGAATGGTGGGTTTAAATCCCGGCATCCCATGTGGTACCCCAAACCTGCCAGGAGCAATTTCTGAGCACAGTCAGGAATAACTCGAGTGCCACTGGGCATGGCCCAAAAACAGAAAACCTGGCACCAGACGGGTCTCCTGAACACCTCTTCATCCTGGATTGAATCATCCTCCCAGTTAGAAAATCAGTGGTGTCATCTCCAAGACTCTGGGAACTCCCATAAGTGGCCCCCCCAACAATACACACACCACAAATTGTCTGATTCAATGCCAACTAAATCTACTTGGAGAGAAAAAGTCTCCAATTTTCAGCAGCAAAGCTATTACTCTGAGTGCTCTGGCTATATGACAGCCATTTTTAAATATGTTGGGAATGCATGATTGTGAGTCGCCAAACCTCAATCACAAAAATCAAAGTTGACATATTTTGAATCAGGAAATTCCCCCACCCAAGAAACCCAACTTGTTGCCAGACCACCTGTCCTAGCAGGCCCCAGAAAGGCTTGGGTTGAGCCAAGTACATTCCCATCAAAGCCCACCAGGCAAAAGAATAGGAGCTTCCTGCCAAAATTGTGTTCACTATGATATTAAGCAGTCATGTTCTCAGTTGTTAATATTCATTCAAGAACTATCCACTAGGCTGAAGAGGCAGTGAGTGCAGAGGGCAGGGTCTTGGCTCACTCATTGCACTTAGATTCAATCTCCAACACCCCATATGGTCCAGGAGTAAGCCCTGAACACTGCCCTTTCTGGCCCCCCTCAAAAATTAAAAATAAATAAAAAGGCCAGAGTGATAGCACAGTGAGTAGAGCAGCTGACCTGGATTTGATGGTCAGCATCCCATATGGTCCCCAAGCCTGCCAGGAGTAACCCCTGAAAGCCACTGGGTGTGGCTCCCCTCAAAACACACACACACGGGGCCGGAGAGATAGCATGGAGGTAAGGCATTTACCTTTCATGCAGAAGGTCATCGGTTCGAATCCCGGCGTCCCATATGGTCCCCCGTGCATGCCAGGAGCAATTTCTGAGCCTGGAGCCAGGAAAAACCCCTGAGCACTGCCGGGTGTGACCCAAAAACCACAAAACACACACACACACACACACCCCAAATAATCATGGAACTAGTTTCTTAAAAATCTAGAATTGGGGGCCCGGAGAGATAGCACAGCGGCGTTTGTCTTGCAAGCAGCTGATCCAGGACCAAAGGTGGTTGGTTCGAATCCCGGTGTCCCATATGGTCCCCCGTGCCTGCCAGGAGCTATTTCTGAGCAAACAGCCAGGAGGAACCCCTGAGCATCGCCGGGTGTGGCCCAAAAACAAAAACAAAAATCTAGAATTGGGGCCGGCGAGATAGCATAGTGGTATGGTGTTTACCTTGCAGGCAGGACGGTGGTTCGAATCCCAGCATCCTATATGGTCCCCTGAGCATGCCAGGAGCAATTTCTGAGTGTAGAGCTAGACGTAACCCGAGTGATGCCGGGAGTGACCCAAAAAACAACAAAAAATCTATGGAATTTGGGCCGAGGTGACAGCAAAGCTGTAGGGTGTGTGCCTTGCACATTACCAACCCAGGATGGATCCGGGTTCTATTCTCACACCCCATATGATCCCGAGCCTGCCAGGAGTGATTTCTGAGTGCAGAGCTGGGTTGGGATTTGTATCTAAATTCCATACTAATAATTTTACTTTTGGGCCCGGAGAGATAGCACAGCGCCGTTTGCCTTGCAAGCAGCCAATCCAGGACCAAAGGTGGTTGGTTCGAATCCCAATGTCCCATATGGTCCCCCGTGCCTGCCAGGAACTATTTCTGAGCAGACAGCCAGGAGTAACCCGAGCACCGCCGGGTGTGGCCCAAAAACCGAAAAAAAAAATTTACTTTCATTTACTTCACAAGTGCCTTCAATCTGGTAGGAATAGAGGAGCATGTCATGATTTTTGCCTTAAAAATCAGGGCTAGGGGCCTGAGTGATGGTGCTAGCCTAGGACAGACCGAGGTTCGATCCCCTGACGTCCCATATGGTCTCTCCAAGCCAGGAGCGATTTCTGAGCTAGAACGCAGCTGACCCAGGATGGACCAGAGTTCAATTCTGGCATCCCTGCCAAGAGCAGTTTCTGAGCAGAACCAGGAGTAAGCCCTGAGTCCTGTGCTGCCAGGTGTGTCCCCCGCCCCCCCAAATGAACTAAGATTTAAGGGACCAGAGAGTACTAAGAAATGAGCATAGGTAGGCTGATGTAAGGGAACCACTGTACTCTTCTCTCTCTAGCTGGACCTACAATAGTTTTCAAATCATCCTAGGCAATGTCTACTCTACCACTCCTTGATTATGAACTAGGAAGACTCAGTATCACATTCCAATTCCTTTTTGTAAGTGAACATGATCCAATGGGAATTGAAGGCCTACAAGTTAACAGGCTTTCCTTATAGCTACTAACATTAACTTATTTCGCACACCATCTACTATTTATTACCCTCGAATGCATATTTTTTGTGTGGACAGGGTACCATGAATGAATACACTCGGGTCATAACTGAAAACTAAGACCTGTAAATTGATACACAAAAGAATTTTTAATAAGGCAGAACTAATAAAAAGGTACTAATAAGGACATTCCCTTGTGATATATCTCAGGAGACTATTATTCTTTTTTTTTTTTTTTGTGGTTTTTCGGTCACCTGGCAGTGCTCAGAGGTTATTTCTGGCTCCAGGCTCAGAAATTGCCCCTGGCAGGCACAGGGGACCATATGGGGCGCGGGGATTCGAACCGATGACCTCCTGCATGAAAGGAAAACGCCTTACCTCCATGCTATCTCTCCGGCCCCGACTTTCTATTATTCTAATAGGGTGGGGCAGTGGGGAAGGATCTGATATTGCTCTCCTGGCCTTCAATGTTGTGCCATGGTGTGGAGCTGACCTAAGCTACATGCAAAGCAAGTTCCTTATCTCCAGACTATCTGTGGCCCTTGTTAAGTTTTTTCTATTTATTTTCAGTTTGGGGGCCATGCCTAACTTAGTGTTTTGGGGTTCACTTCCAATGGTGCTTACAAGACTCCACTGCCTGGTACCAAACACAGAACTACCACATGCTTTACCTAAGCTCTGGACATTTGTTCTATCTTTGTGGTCCTCACCTTGTTTTGAGGTCACACACAAGGCTATTTCTGGTTCTGTGCTCAGACATAATCCCTGGCAATGCTGGAGGACTGACCATATGTAGTACCAGGCAATCAAGCCAACAGTGTTAATCATATGAAAGTTAAGCAACTCTCCAAAGACATCTTTTTAAGTTTTTATATATTCACTGTAATTCCTTCCTCCCCTATCTTTCCTCTTTGGGGCTTTTGGGCCACACCCAGCAGTGCTCAGGAGTTACTGGAATTCAAACCAACCACCTTAGGTCCTGGATAGACTGCTTGCAAGGCAAATGCCGCTGTGCTCTCTCTCTCTCTGACTCCATCTTTTCTCTTTCTACAGTTTATCTTTTGTTTGTTTTTTGGGCCACACCCTGTGATGCTCAGGGGTTACTCCTGGCTATGCGCTCAGAAGTTGCTCCTGGCTTCTTGGGGGGCCATATGGGACGCCAGGGGATTGAACCGCGGTCCGTCCTAGGCTAGCGCAGGCAAGGCAGGCACCTTACCTCCAGCGCCACCGCCCGGCCCCAGTTTATCTTATTTTTTTGCTTTTGGGTCTCACCCGGCAGCGCTCAGGGGTGACTCCTGGCTCCATGCTCAGAAATCGCTCCTGGCAGGCACGGGGGACCATATGGGATGCCGGGATTTGACCTTCTGCATGAAAGGCAAATGCCTTACCGCCATGCTATCTTTCCGGCCCTCGCTTTAATTTTTTTTGGTTTTTGGGCCACACCCGGCGATGCTCAGGGGTTCCTCCTGGCTGTCTGCTCAGAAATAGCTCCTGGCAGGCACGGGGGACCATATGGGACACGGGGATTCGAACCAACCACCTTTGGTCCTGGATCGGCTGCTTGCAAGGCAAACGCTGCTGTGCTATCTCTCCGGGCCCTCCTTTTTTATTTTTATCATAACTGTTTTCTTTGGTACCACACTCAGGTGTCAAACCATGAAGTACTGGGGATCAAATCTGGTCACACATGTGGAAGGAAAATACCCCCTACCTGCCATACTATTTATTGTTCCATTCCTGACACATATATTTTAAAATGATTTAAATAGGTCGCATTAATTTCCAATATATTTTTGGTATTTTGGGTCAAACTTGGTGGTGCTTCGAGAAATATTCGGGGATCTAATCATGGCCAGTCACATGCAATTCATCTATTTGCCCAGTTTTCAGTATTCAAAAAAAAAATTGGAGTGACAGTGAAGAGACCACCTATACCATGTGGAATTCAGGACTTATTCTGTGCTTAGCGAATCACATCCATGTAGTGCTTAATGGTCCATAAAGCCCAAATGGGTTAGTCAAGTGGCAAGCAAGGCCTTTCTCTGGTATAATCTCTGCAGTTTCTTAAGTACCATAATTAAAAACACACATTGATTATGGTCCCCAAGCATAGTCAGGAGTGATCTGAGTTCAGAGCCAGGAAGCCCTGAGCAGTGCCAGGTATTGTCCCAAACCAAGCAGCCAACAAAACGCAGGCTCTTCCTCCATCAAGTTTAAGTTCACACCTACAGATTTCGGGACTGAAAGATCACACAGAGACACAGTTCCATGGAAAACCCTCTTGTTTATTTGATTAAACAAAAATAAAATAAGCTGCATAGGAACAATTTTAAAGTCCAAAGAGACAGCACCTTTGCTTTAAGGCTGCAGTAGCCGATACAGCATCTCTTTTGCTACCTTCCCCAGCCTTCTCCGTGGACCACAGTGATACATTCAGAAGCCTGTTCGTTCACACAGGAATTTTTGAACACTTTTTTTCCCCATTGGTTCTTCACCTGCTCATTGCCTGTCATGCCTGCGGCCTGCAGTCTAACGTTTAGGATTTCAAGGTAAAATTCCACAAGACCCCAACCCCAACAAAAATCCATTTTAAAGGTTCCCCCCTTCTCTACATTAGCTGAACAATTTTGTATCACCACCATCACCGCCACATCTGCTTTAAAAAGCAACCTCCCCAATCTTCAGCTGATTCCCATGGCCTAAGAGGGGGAGGATCCTTCTTGTGGTGCCATTTTTTTTTTTACTCACATCTGCCTTAGACAAATTAAAGAGGTTCAAATTAAGTCATTTTACCATCAGAGCACACACCACCTCTTTGCGACCTCCCCAAATCCCACATTAATATTTCTCACTAAGAGAAAAAAAAGGCAAAACAGGGAGGGGGGAGATTCCACAACATTCCAGTGGGTCAATTAAAACAAATTTTTAATAAAAAAATGAAACATCCCAGCAACAACCATCACTAAAAAAAAAAAAAAAAATCAAAAGCATTTTGCTAAGCAGGCATGATAGCTAATGGGCAGTTAACTATGTAAGACCCATAAAAAATACAACCCTCCCGCCACCCACCCACCCAAACATGTATCCCAAACATGCTAGTCAAAACCAATATCCCTCACTCACCCATCCTCACCCCTGCACGCATTTTTTTTTTTTCAGGGAAAAGGGGAGGAGGGGAAAATAAACCATAGCCACCCCTAAAAATAAGAAACCCCAGAAAACATGAAAAGTCTTCCTCTGCAGAAAGACAACTACACAAGACTGCTAGGAAGAAGGAACTAGGAGGACAGCGAGGGCTAGTAGCAGAAAGTAAACACTGCGCTACAGATGTTGACATTAAGTCAGCGTGCTCTGAGCTAGAGCATTAAGAAAAATACTACCTGAGCTTGTTAATACAATCATTAAAAAGGAGGTCTAAGACCATGTGGAGACAACAAAACTTTTAGAACCATTGCTGGTTAAATGATGATGGAAAACATCCCACCAGGCTGGCTTATGAACCCGTATGATCAGCTTTAAAACTAGATGTCACTGAGGTATAGTCTTTCACCACGACCTTTGCAACCCAAGTCTAAAACAGTCCAAAGTGGCTGGAGGAGACGCTCCTCCGAGCGAACCTGAAGCTAAGGGGGATGGACAGAGGCTGAGAGGCAGTACAGTGTATCACGGTCATGTGCTTCTCAACTTCATCAAGTATCTAATAAACAAGCAAAGGGAAAGAACAACCCGTCAACATGTTACCTTTGGTAGAGAAAAAAAATTAAATACAAGAGTCACACACACATACATTTCACCGGTGCCTGTTCAACTGTAGCACCATTCCGGACCCAGAAAAGGCTCCGGGTACAATCGTTAAGAAGCCTCTAGGCTTCTCATTCCCTTCCAATCGTCTTGATGGTTCCAACTGGCCCTCTGGGAATGACTCCTCAAAGGACACCTTTGCAGAAATTCAAAATATAGATAAAACCTTTATCTCTTGAAGAGAGAAAAGAGACCTAAAGGTCTTTGTTTGCAGGTTAAGTCCTCAACTCACACGATTCAGACAGCTTTCTAATACTGAGAAACATTGCGATAGGATGTGCAGAAGAGAATTCCTAGGAGGGAGGACCAGACTGGCAAGGAAAACCTGGATTTGCTGACTCCCTCTGCCTGAGTAAGGAATGTTTGGGTTTCCAAGTTCTTTTTTCCCCAAGGTCTTAAGCATCTGTTTCTCTGAGGAGACATCAGTCCTGGGTGTAGGCAAACATCTCCTTCTAGAGGTAGTTCTAACTCCCACCCACCCACCCACCAAACCTGGGCAAGTTAATACTAAGCTTTTCAGAGACCCATCAGGTGCATTTGAGGTAGATGACTTTTGTCCTAAGTGAGGTAGACATGAAACCAAGGCCAGCAGCGGGGGGAGTGTCTGTCTGTCCTGTGCCCCTGGCCTGAAGGCAACCTGAGTGCACTGTGGGCCTCTGCAGGTTCTAGCTCAAGGAGATTCTCAAGGAGAGGCGAGCCTGACTTTTATACAGCCCCAGACTGTTGGAAAATCAGCAAGAGTGATGTCTTCAATAAATACCCTAAATACTTTTTTGGCACCCTCGATTTTTTTTTCTTTTCAATAGAAAAACACGCCTAGAACTTTGGCATAGCTTCCACTATCTACCAGAACACAGCAGTTTTCGAATCACCTATTGAGGGGGAAGAAGAGAACAGGTGGACAAACAAGATTCTGCTACTTTGAGTGTTTAAGAATTCCTCCCTTTTCCTCAAATGATTAAGCTTTGGCTTAACGGGAGCAAAAACAGAGGGAGCCGACCTCAAGCTACTTACTCTCTTCTATCTTCGCCACAAAATGTTTTCAATCTGGCAACTTTGGGGGCCCAACACATGGTTGCTTACAGAACCCTTGTATTTGTACTATCTAGAAGTTAGACTTGGAAAAAGGGCACCCGTCAACCCAAGAGTGAATTAGTGCATTTAGGGTATAACCACCCAGAAATACGCTCCCAAACACAACAGAGCGAGCTTCTGAGGGCATTTTTGCTTGGGACTATACTGTAAGAAGGGCTAGGTTGGGGTGTGGGGGAGGATTGTAACACTTGTGTTAAGTCAGAGCCAACCAAAAGTGGTTCTCAACTGACTCCCTTTACTATCTTCTGATTACTCAAATAAATTGTCCCCAAATTCAACTGGCAGATATCCTCAACCATATAGACCCCACAACCTCCGCCTGACCAGATAGATGTCTCTCTCACAAACACAGCAACTCTATTTCAACATCACATTTACTCGTTGGGAATATTTTATTCTCTTTCCTCCAGGCACACCAAAGACACCTTTTATCTTCCCACCAGGTTGAGACATGGATTGAGACCCAGACCCCATGGGTCCAGTTCACTTCACATCAAACCAGGACATGCACAGAAACATGCCTCGCTCACTAGGGTGTGCCTGATGTCAGCTTTTTCTCTATCCGTTTTTTTTTTTTTCTTCCCCATTTGGAGCATTCCACAATGTACAATAAGCAAGACTCTGCAGTGCTTAGCACCGATATACGTGTGTCTCAGGAGTCCATCATGACAGCCACTGGCAACCAGTGTTTTAAAAACAAAAGCTTTCCGAGTGTGGCCATGTTTCTCCTGTGGCAGTCATCCACAATTGTGGGTGCAGAAAGGTGAGGAGAGGTGCTCCGCTGAAGGATAAAGATGCAGGATTCCCTATCAACACTCTCATTTCAGAGGAGCCCCTCACCAGCTTAAAGCCTGCAAATTGGTCTATTAAGGACCAGATCATTTCAGTCAAAACTAAAACTAAAACAAACAAAACCCCTCTGACTTTATAATCCAACTAGTTTTAAGTATTTACCACAAACATTTCCTCAGGCTCCACAATTCCTCATAGAAGGAGAAACTGGGAAAGACAGAGATGATGAAATGAAAGAGGGACTGATTCCAGTAGTGAAGACTACATTAGTTAGCTTGAACCTGGACACAATCATGTCCCAGGTTTCAGAGAATATTTTTAAGAACTTTCGAGGAAAGCTCCACTGATAGGAAAACTTATTCTCAATAAAAAATATTTAAGATTTTAAAAGCAGTTTGTCTTTGGTGTTTTCAAGGAAGGGGGGAAAGGTAAAAGGCAACACACAACAGGAATTGGGAAGGATTCACTATTAAATTCTTCAGTGAAAGAAAATGCACTTTTTACACACACACACACAAACACAAAAGTCCAAAACTCCTCTTCACCCCATCACACAGCAGCTGAGATGCAGCAGTTGGAAGTGACTTTTCAGTTCGGGGGGTCCTTGACTGCATGCATGTCTTTGTTACAAAAGGACGGTCTGATCTTTCCGCCCTTTTTTTGGTTACCCAAAAACAAACAAAAAAAACCCCTAAAACTAAAGCAATGGGAAGACATTAGCTAAAGTGAATTAGATATCCAGAAAATGATATAACATTATCCCTGTCATAACAACTTGGTTTTATGGGAGGCAATATCAACTCGTTTAATGTGAGTTTTTTCTGTTCATCTGAAACAAAACAGTACCAAGAGCAAGATCTCTTACTTCTTTTTGTCTTAATCAAAAGGGCTCCCTTCGCCAGGGTCATTTTCCCAAGGGAGTGCCAAAGAGGCACTGGTTCTTAGTTCCAAAATGGGGGGGAAGGCCATTCCCACAAGCAAGGAGCTTGGAAAGTGACAAGCCCAGAGTCCTGGGGCAGGCAGTGTAGCCCATACGCTCACTCTTTGGTACCGAGACAAAAAAGATCTGGTGTCCGATTGCCCCACTTGGAGCAACCGGCTAGCAGATCAGATACATTCAAAGGCTTTGGGGAGGAAAATTCACATTAGGCGTGAGGTTTCACCCACAGCCAGGCTCGGGAGCTGAGCAGAGAGCGTGTGGGCTAGCTGACTGCCTCCTTGAATGTCCAAAGCAGGAGAATTTTGTGCTTCGATCAAAATAAAAAGTAAATAAGAACAACAAAAGAAAATCCACTCCTTTGCCTACTCTTACTCATCTTAGGAAAGAAGCTGGCATTCCAGAAAAACATTCAGAATAGGGTCAGGGAACAACTAGACTGAGGCTGCCCTGTCACACCTCGGCACACCTCGGCACACGCCTTGTGCCAGTCCAAGTCTGGAAACATCCTGAGAATGAGGTTCAATGGTCCTCCTTCCACTGAAATTCAAAAACCAACATCCAACTAAGAATATTTAACTCTTGAGAATATTTTTAGTTAAAAAAAATATATTTATATTTTTATATATATATATCCCTGGACTAGATCTATGGGGGTGACGAGGTGGAAAAGTAAAGCTTCTTTGGGAGGTGGTTCATTGTATTCAGCACGAGATGGCACGCACAACACACACAAACAGTTGCTTGTACTCCTTTGCTCCCCTTACGAAACAGAAGTCTTCAGAAGGTGGCAGTGCTTCAGAGGCACTCACACACACACACACACACCTCCCCTTAAAGCAACAACTGAACCCTGAAGATGACACACCCTACAGTAGGAATGATCTGCTTTTCTTAGCTAGCCAGCCAGAGCCACTTCATCTTTGTCTAAGATGTTGAGGTATAAAAGGAGAACACAGAAAACTCTGTTGCAGCATTTTAAAAACTCAAGTTTCCCTCCCAAAGGTCACACAACCCAATCTATCCCCGTACACACAATATTTCCAAGAATGCAGCACTCATCTATAATCCAACACTTTTAGATCCTATTTTTTTCCCCACGATTTGTTGGTGGGGGATTTTGTGTACAACTATCTATCCATATATATATATTTTTAATTTAGTCGTTTTGTGTGCTTCCTTGGCTCAATCGACAGAATACACACACACACATACCCTCACACTCATTCAGTACTCTCCCCCAGCCACCTCCTGCTAGGCTTGTGCATATCTCTCGCCCACAAAGGCGAAGGAAAGAGACTCCAGTGAGGAAGGGGGGTGGGAGGAGGGCTTGCTGGAGAAGAAAATGCCAAGATTTATGAGGTAGATAGAAATCATCACTTCACAGGCTCAATATCCCTGCAGAAAAGATAAGTACATTCATCTGTAAAAAAATAGAGATGAGGTAGGACTTAAGCAATGTTGTACTGTTCTTGTTTTCTTTCCAAAAAAAAGAAAAAAAGAAACTTCCCTGAGATGGTTTCTTCTTTGAAATACAAAAAAAAAAAAAAAAAAAAAGAGGGGGGGAGGGGAAAGGAAAAAGAGAGAAAAATAGATGTATCCCCCCCCCCCCAAAAAAAAAACAGAAGCCCGGAAAAAATGTTGATTAGAAGACAAGGATTCGATTGTTGCCAAAATCAACCACAACGATCATGCCATCCGGGGTAATGGCGATGCCAGAAGGACGGTCCATCTGGCCGAAGCCGCTGCCTTGAGCCCCAAACTTGCACAGGAAGCTGCCGTTGGACTCGAACACCTGGACCCGGTGGTTCCTGGAATCCGCTACAATGATGCGGCCCTCCTGGTCCACGGCCACCCCCTGTGGGCGCAGGAACTGCCCATTGCCGGTGCCCTCGGACCCCAAGAAGCGCGCTGACTGGCAGTCGGGGTGGATGACCAGGAGGCGGTGGTTGTTGAAGTCGGTGACCACCAGGTGGCCCTCGTGGTTGAAGGTCACCCCGCGGGGCGAGTCAAAGTGCTTCCAGAGGGCCCCTTCAAAGCCGTACTTGTTGAGGAAGACTCCGTCGGGCCCGAACAGCTGGATGCGGTGGTTGCGCGTGTCAGACACCAGGATCTTGCCCTCGGGGTTCACGGCCACATCCCAGGGGTAGTTGAACTGCCCGTTCTTGGTGCCCTTCTCCCCGAACTTGAGGAGGAACTGGCCCTCGAAGGTGAAGATCTGGATGCGATGATTGTCCTTGTCCGCCACCACGATGCGGCGGGAGGCGTCGCAGGCCACGCCGGCCGGCCGGTCGAACTGCCCGGGCCGGGAGCCCAGGGTGCCAAACTTGTGGTGGAAGGTGCCGCAGGGCTGGAAGACCTGGATGCGGTTGTTGCTGCGGTCGGCGACGATGATGTAGCCCTCCTTGTCCACGCTCACGCCCCAGGGGCGGCACAGCTTGCCGTCGCTGTCGCCCTCGCTGGCGAAACTCAGGCCCGGGAGCCCGATGCCCACGTAGCTGCGGCCCGACTTCACCAGCACCTTGAAGGGGCTGTTCTCTATATGCTGGTTGCACAGAGTGACGGACACCAGGTGCTCGCCCTCCAGCTGGGGCCGGTAGCTCACCAGGTAGGTCCCATTCTGCTGGTCGCTCACCTCGGCCCCAAACAGGTTGCCATCGGGGCCCAGGACCACGGCGGACATCAGGTCACCCCCGGAGAGGCGGGGCTCCCCGTCGTGGTCATAGCCGATGACCGTGAACGAGGCCACCTTGCCCTGCAGGGCTCGCTTGAGGCCCTCGCCCTTAGCCTTGGTGAGGGGCGCAAAGGCCCCGCTGCTGACGAAGCCCAAGGACTTGATGGCCAGGTACAGGGCCTGGTCAGGGGGGGTGAACATGACCCGGTCGTCTTCTTGGGGCTGCAGGAAGCTGCGCACGCTCTTCAGCTCCTGGACCTGGGCCAGCATGCGGTCGCGGGCCAGCAGCACGTCCAGGGCTCGGCCCTCCTCTAGCACCTGCTGCACGGCACTGATGGTACTCTCCAGTTTGTTGAGGTTCTGCCGCAGCTTCTCCACCTGCAGGTACAGGGATTTGGCTTTCACCTGGCGGATCTTCTCTACCTGGAAAAAGAAAAACAAAGCAGCGTTGGGAGAGGGGACAGAGGCTAAGGACAAAGTTCCGTAAATGACACATATCCTGGAGCCGGAGCAATAGCATAGGAAGTAGGGCATTTGCCTTGCAAGCGGCAGACCAGGGACAGGTCCAGTTTGATCCCCAGCACCCCATAAGGTACCCGAGCCTACCAGGAATGATTTGAGTGCAGAAGCGGGAGTAACCCCTGAGCGCTTCTGGGCGTAGGCCCCACCAAACACAAACACAAAGAAAATGACACATTCAGAGGATAACCAAAAGGAGACCCCAACTGAGTTGAGGATACAATACCGCTCTCAAAAATGACAAACTTTGTGTGCAGGGTTAGAGACAGTACAGTGGGTGGGGCCACCTGCTTCGCACACAGCCAATTTGAGCTTAACCCCTAATATCCATTTTGGTCCTGTTCTCCCACCTCCACCCCCCAAGCACAGCCAGAGTAATCCCTGAACATTGCCGTGTGGTGCAAAAACCAAAGCCAATACCAACGCCTAGAACATGGCTCAAAGGGCTCAAAAGGTTGGGAGTGCCTTCTCTGTTCATGGTTCATAATGCATGGCCCTAAGTACTGACTGCCACCAAGCATGGACCCAAAACAAAAGAAAAACCCTGGGCTGGAATGATAACATAGCAGGTAGGGCATTTGCCTTGCACATGGCCGACTTAGGTTCAATCCCCTTTATCCCAGATTGTCTACCGAGCACTGCCAGGAATGACTCCTAATCACCGCCAGGTGTGCCTTTCCCCCCAAAAAAAAGAATAAAGGAGAAAAAAAGAAAAAGTAAAAATCCCCAAATAAAGGAGTGTTGAGCGCCCGCCAAGAATAATTTCTGAGCGTAGAGCCTGGGTAAGCTGCTTGCAAGGCAAATGCATTATTAATTCACTGTTAGGATTGCTCTGGCCCTTCTGGTAGTCTTTGTAAAATTCTTTTCTTCCCATCTAGGATCTGGTCTAGACTCAGTCGTTTCATTTACAGTCTTCTTTGCTAAAGGGTATTTTGGTTAATGGTGAGCCCAGGACGTTACAGTAAAGGTCTCTATGCTAGGTACATATAAGTCAGAGGTACTTTACCCTCCCCCCCCCCCCCATTCCCCAGAGAAATGCCAGGCTATTGCTATTGCTCTGGGCCCCATGTGCAATCTCTTTTTTTTAGTTTTTTTTGTTTTTGTTTTTGGGTCACACCCCACAGCGATCAGGGGTTTCTCCTGGCTCTATGCTCAGAAATCGCTCCTGGAAGGCTCAGGGGACCATATGGGATGCTGGGATTCAAACCACCAACCTTCTGCAGCGAGGCAAACACTTTACCTCTCTATCTCTCTGGCCCCACAATCTGTCTCTCTCTTTTTTTCTGTTTTTGGGTCACACCCAGAGGTGCTCAGGGGTTACTCCTGGCTCCATGCTCAGAAATTGCTCCTGGCAGGCACGGGGGACCATATGGGACACCGGGATTCGAACCGATGATCTTCTACATGAAAGGCAAACACCTTACCTCCATGCTATAGTATATGACACATGCTATCTCTCCAGCCCCACAATCTCTCTCTTTTTTTTTTAATTCACTTTTGGGCCTATCTAGCACATTGGGGATTGAACCTGGGATCCCCACATGCAAAGCATTTTTCTAGAAGGTCGAGTTTTTGGTCTATGAGTTTCATGGCCCAATCGCCCTCCCAAATAGGCATATGTCATCTTGTTTACTTGCTATTTGCAGGCCATATCCATCACTCCCAGGATCAAAGCAGGGCTCCCACTTGTTTAAAAAAAAAAAATGTATTCTATCCCAAACTTAACTGGAAAATTATAGGAATAATAAAAGAATCCCATGTGTATTTTCTTCAGATATGCTTCTGGATTTTTGGCCTCTTTTCATTATTCTCTTTTTACATGTGTATGTGATTTGAGAGTAAGCAAGCATGTCATGGTCATGATGCCCCTTGACCCCTAAGTAGGGCAGTGTTCGTGTCTCTGAGCAAGGATGTCTCAGCTTACATAACCAGCAGGGCCAGTGGTTCTATAAGCACCAGGAGGATGCATTGCTAGTGGGGGGGGGGGGGGGGAGGAGAATGACAATGATGTCAGGGATTGTATTGTCCTGCCTCATTGCAGTCTACAGGCCTTAAACTGTCCAATGGGGAATGGTTGTTCCCCCCCCCCCCCAACAACCAGCAATGCTTAGGGTTTACTCCTGGCTCAGAGATTACAGGACAAGGTTTGGGGTACCCAACACAAAGTTCACACGAGAAGGTGGAGAGAGTTCAGCAGGCAGGGCAGGGTGGTTGCCTTGCTCAGAGCCAGAAGGAAACTGTGAGCACAGCTGGGTGTGACCCAGACTCCTGACACAAAAGATCCCACATTTTTCAGGGCGTTGGTATATGAGAGGAAGGAGGTAGCTAGGCCACACTCATGGATCGAAGTATGCTTCCTATGTGCTTAGTCCATTGAGTTAGCTAGATCAAGTTGATGTTTTGTTTTTAATTTTTCCCCCCAGTTCTTTTAGGTCACACCTAGCAGTGCTCAGGGGTTACTCTTGACTCAGAAATCACTCCTGGCAAGCTCAGGGGACCATATGGGATGCCGGGACTCAAACCACTGTCCTTCAGCATGCAAGGCAAAGGTCTACCTCCATGCTATCTGTCCGACCCCCAAGATTTATGTTTTTAGGCCACAAGCAGTTGTGCTTAGTGTACTCCTGGCAGTTTGGGGGAACATATAGAGTGCTGGGACTGGATTATGTGCAAAGAAAGTGCCCTACAGCTTCTTAGATATATCTGTTTCATGTTCTCTCTCTCTCTCTCTGTATATATATGTGTATATATATACACATATATACATACACACAATATATATATATATATATATATACATACATACAACCTAGAATACTTCCAAATCATAAAAATAGGATACCCCACCCTTGAAAGAACAAGTTTGTGGGCCATAGCAATAATAGCACAGTGGTAGGGCGTTTGCCTTGCAAGCAGCAGATCTAGGACGAACCTTGGTTCTATCCCCGGTGTCCCATATGGTCCCCCAAACCAGAAATGATTTCTGAGCACATAGCCAGAAGTAACCCCTGACCATCCTGGTCCGCCCTGGGTCAGCCGCGTGCAAGGCCAACGCCCTACCGCTGTGCTATTGCTCTGGCCCTGGAAACTTTGATTTTGATGAATGAAACTCATTTCCTTTTTCTCTTCCCATTAAACAACTAAAGCTGCTTAAGTGATACAGAAGAGTTGCAGGTGGAACTGAAGCACAACCTCCTGCAAAGTGTGGACAGCAGCCTTCTGCACTCTTCCCCAGCCCCAAGTTCTCCCTGTTAAGGAGATTCCGCCTATGAAAGGACTAAGGCAGCTATTCTGACAGCTAGACTAAGTTCACTGCAAAACTTGTGGGAAGCCTGGCTTAACTGCAAGTGTGTGTTTATCTATCGGTGATATTTGATCTGATGCTTTATCATCTGTTACTCTGGAACCAGTGTCTGGAAACAGGTGACTGTATAGAATTGGCACAACCAACACTCACTCACTCACTCACTCACTCACTCACTCACTCTCTCTCTCTCTCTCTCTCTCTCTCTCTCTCTCTCTCTCTCTCTCTCTCACTCATTATTTATTATCCTTCAGCCCTTCTCTGGGCTTTGGTCCTGATTCCTTAACTAATATTGAGTGACTGAGCTCTCAAGAAAGAAGGGGTGCGGGCTGGAGTGACAGCACAGCGGTAGGGTGTTTGCCTTGCAATCGTACAACCCTGAATGGATCCTGGTTCAGTTCCTAGCATTCTGTAAGGTCCCAGAGCTGGCCAGGAGCAATTTCTGAGCACAGAGCTGGGAGTAATCCCTGAAGGCTGCCAGGTGTTGACCCAAAAAAATGAAAAGAAAAGGGAAGAAAAAAAGAAAGAAGTGCATATCCAGACACATAAGACTCTAGTACCCAAAAATACCTCAACGGGAGGCTAGAAAGCCAAATTATTCTATTCTATAGAGAGGCAAAGACAGACAGCTAGCTATCTGAAGAAATTTAGCAACACCCATGGAATTTTGGGCAAGGTGCCAGAGCAAACTAATGGCATCTAGGGGTGTTCAGAATGAGCCAGTTTATTTGGGGGTTATCTGAAAATGAGATTTTTAGGCAAGTAGAAACCACTATTGCACGAACAAGAGATTGACTCTTCCAAATTTGCTTCCCCTAGATAAGAAACTTGCTTTCCAGGCTTCCATCAAGAGGAAACTGCCTTTAGCAAGGGCTTGAGTCAGCTTACAGCAGGAGGGGCATTAAGGTGAGGGCTGCAGGAATCCTGCACACAAAGGCCTTTTCATCATGTAGCCAGAAGAGCAAGCCCATAGCAGAGTTTAGCACAGAGCTCAGGTTGCAAAGAGACCCCCATTTCAGTTATAATTAACATTCGTGGGTGGCATTGAACTGGCAGAGCACGGGGACACCCAAGTGTCTGAGAACCATGATGGACCTGCAGAGATCTGAATAAAATACACACTGGGGGGTGTGGGGACAGGACAAAGGGATAGAAGTGAAACATTCTAAGAGTGAAGATACTTGCTTTGCACTCAGCACTGCCAGAGTAAACTTGGGTGTGGTTCTCAGTTCAAAACCACTAAAAAGGCAACTGGACCAATCTTTAAAAGATCCTAAGTGGTCTGGAGTGATAGCACAGCAGTAAGGCGTTGCATGCGGCCAACCCCCAGAACCAACAGGGTTCAAATCCGGGCATCCCAGTATGGTCCCCCGAGCCTGACAGGAAGGAGTGACTTCTCAGAACAAAGCCAAGAGTAACTCTTGAGCACCACCAGGTTTGTGACTCAAAAATCAAAACTAAAACCGAAAAAGTTAAGAGCCACTTAATGCAAAAATGCAGTAGGTAATCGAGTGTGGCTTTGCAGAACGCTTAGTGGTCTGGCCCTTTTCTGCCTTTCCAGAGCCTGAAGCTTAATCTGAGCTTCCTCCAAGTTCCAGTGCTCAAAAGGAGGCTGGACCCGGGTCTGGTCTCTCTTTTGGAGATGCTGAGACTGAAGGCATGCAAGAGCAAAAGGAGCACCTACCCAGCCACAACCTTCTTCTGAGTGGAGAGAATTTGCTTAGCGGCTCTTTTTTTCAAGAGCACCCCAATGCACCATATGCGGACCTTCACCAAATAGGAAGAACAGGCACAGGCAGAACATCAGTTTAGGAGGGTTGATGGAAAGAGAGGGAGGAAGTACATTCTGCACCACAAAGTGTGAGCAGGCACAAGTCCAAACCAGAACATTTCCATGGCCGTGGCAGGCTTCTCACGCCCAGCTCAGTGTCCAATATACACCCTGGTCTGTCTCCTTCCTAGAACATGGCAGAGAAAACTCCAGGCTCCTTTTGGCCCCCTACCCCTTCTAAAAGGCCCTCTAATCCCTGCATGGATGGCAGTTACAGACCCACACCCGGAATCCACACGAGCACTGCCATCGTGGTGGCAGCGAGTGCAGTGGACAGCGATATCCTCACCTTCCACAACAGCTCGCACTCGCGCTCCTCCAGGGCTTTCCTGTGTCGTGCCGTCACGGCTTTCACCTCCGACTGAACCACCTTAGCCTTCATCTCTACCTGCTCCGCCACCGTCTGGGCTTGCTCGATGCTCAGCTGGAAAATGAAACACAGGGAACATGATTTGTGAGCAAGGCATTACAGATGTTTAAAATAAAACAAAGCCACAAAGGCAGGGGTCGGAGCAACAGGACAGCGTGGAGGGTGTCTTTCCTGCCTTGCACCTGGCCAACCAAGGTTCGAGCACCGGCAAGCTCATGTGGTTCCCTGTGCCAGCCAGGAGTGATTCCTGAGTGCAGAGGCCAGGAGTAACCCCTGAGCATCCTCAGGTGAGGGTCCAGAACATCACCATCAAAAAGAGCTGAGAAGTCAGCATTACTCTCTTTCAGCATCCCGTCATTGTCTGAGAAAGCACCTGCTGAGATGCTGGCACATACCCACGCAGCTCTGTGCGGCAGATGGCACCTCCAGTGACCAGAGCCTTGATGAGATACTGCCAGTGTGAAAAGGGGCAGCTGGTCACAACAGGAACCAGGAATGAGCATCGTCTCTGGGCACGCAGCAACTTCCCACATGTCCTGACCTAACCGAACCCTCTTCGCTGGTCGGGGACCACCTCTAAGTCAATCAGCTGGTCTTAATGAGACATATTATCATTCATACAAAATTCATGCAGACAGAAGGCTTGGTGTTTTCATTAATATTACATGATGTATCTTGAAAAAGCCACCAGGATTTTCTCCCCAAGATAGTGACTTACTAAGTCAGAAATTCTAAACTGTGAACAGGCAACACAGGGCAAGCAGAGAGTAAAGAGACTGAAAAGGGCTTGGAACACAGTTCAGGGTAAGGAGTCAACACCTGTTGTTTACAGGTGTTAAACAGCTAACATTTATTTATTTATTTTTTGTTTGGTTGGTTATTTTTGGGGGGGGGGGTCACACCCGTTTGATGCTCAGGGATTACTCCCGGCTAAACGCTCAGAAATTGCCTTGCCCCTGGCTTGGGGGAACCATATGGAACGCTGGGGGATTGAACCGGGGTCCTTCCTTGGCTAGTACTTGCCGGCCCCTATTTATTTATTTATTTATTTATTTATTTATTTATTTATTTATTTATTTATTTATTTATTTATATTTGGGGTTTTTGGCCACACCTAGCAGCTGTACTCAGGGGTTGCCCTGGCTCTGGGCTCAGAAATTGCCCCTAGCAGGATCAGGAACCATATGGGATGCAGGGAATCAAACCACCATCTGTCCTGGTTTGGCCAAATGCAAGGCAAAGGCTTGCTATCTCTCCGGCCCCTAAACAACATTTAAATTAAAAAAAAAAATGGGACCACTCTGAGCAGAGGAGAACAAACTGAGGGGGGCTGGGGACTCCAGTTCCAAAGCCTGGCTCTTCTCTAGTTAACCTTCACGGAAGGAACCACATGGACAAGTGGTCAGTGCGAGAATGGAGCAGGAAGTGCTGAGTCACCAGCTCCCTTGTCTCACACTGGCCCTTGTCCTCGTAAAAGCACAGGCTTGGTAACTTTGATTTGGGTGGTGCTGGGATGGGGAGGTACCACAGATTAAACATTGAAATTCCTGCATTCTTTTTTTGGGGAGGCCCACACCCGGTGATGCTCAGGGGTTATTGCTGGCTGTAAGCTCAGAAATCGTCCCTGGCTTGGGGGGACCATATGGGACGCCGGGAGATCGAACTGCAGCCCATCCTAGGCTAGCATGCACAAGGCAGACGCCTTACGTCCTGCACTACCACTCTAGCCCCAAACTCCTGCATTCAAAGCATGTGCTCTAGTTCATATTTTGTGTTCAAACTGTGATCAAAACACATCAGAAAATAAAGCCTGTCCTTTGTAAAGTTTAGCACATTCATCATCATGTGCCACCACTACCAGAAGTTCCAGAACAAGATTCATCACACAAAAGGAAATTTTATGCCCATGAAGCAGTTCATCCCTATCCCCACCAGCAAACCCAGCAGATTCCCAGTCAATATTCAGCATCCTCCTCCCCCAATGAGTTCCAATGGCACAAAACTGACTATCCTGGCCCTTACAAGGACCTCAAGTATGATATTCTCATTCCCAATGATGCTTTGTCACACAAGTCTCTTGACCTTGGAAACAGCTTATCTCTGTGGTTTACCCCTTTTTGTAAAATTTGAGCAAATCTAGGGCTGGAGAGGTAGCATGGAGCTAAAGTGTTTGCCTTGCCAGGAGTAACCCGAGTGCTATATGGTATGCCCCCCCCCCCAAATACCTATGGTATCTCTACGGTAATATCAAGTAACATTTGAATTTTATGTCTAGGTGCTTTTCATTCTTCTTCTTCTTCTTCTTTTTTTTTTTTTTTTGGTTTTTGGGTTACACTTGGCAGCACTCAGGGGCTACTCCTGGCTCTATGCTCAGAAATCGCCCCCGGCAGGCTCGGGGGACCATATGGGATTCCGGGATCCGAACCACCGACCTTCTGCATGCAAGGCAAGCGTCTTACCGCTGTGCTATCTCTCCAGCCCCAGTGCTTTTCATTCTTGCACAGCAAACTGAGCTAGCAATGATTGTGTGTGTCAGAGAGTAGAGCATGGCAGACAAATTTTATTGCTTCTCTCCACAAAATGCTCAAATCTCTACTTCCCTGAAATTTCATCATTTTAACCACACACATCCCTGTCCCTTTTTAAACCCTTGCCATTTCTCTCCCAGAAGACTGCTCCCACAAAGAGCACCAGCAGGGGACCGGAGAGATATAATGGAAGTAGGGTGTTTGCCTTGCATGCAGAAGGATCCCAGCATCCCATAAGGTCCCCAGAGCCTGCCAGGAGTGATTTCTGAGTGTAGAGCCAGGAGTAATCCTTGAATGCTGCTGTGTGTGACCCAAAAACCAAAAAAAAAAAAAAAAAAAAAAAGAAAGAGCGCCAGCAAATTGTCAACTATGCATCAGAATTATCAGAGCATTGACAGAGTAATTAATTTAATGCTGTGCACAGGATCATGGTAGAGGTTGAGTAACTTAATCCATTTCCACCCCCCCCCCTCAAATCCGATATTTAAGTAAGGGGTCAGGAGACTGCATAGAGTATTTGTTTTTGCATGTGGTCAACCAAGTCCGACCTCAACACCAAACAGCTGCTTCCAAGTCCCACCAGAAACGATCCCCTGAGCACAGAATTAGGAGTAACCCGAGTACTGTTCGGGGTAGTCTAAAAACCTAAACCAAAGTAACCACCTATTTCCCATTTAAATACTCTAGAATATAAGCAACAGCTTGTGATTTGCTTCTGCTCGAGAATTAGCAAACTTCCAAGGTAGGTGTTTATGCTTAGAATGCTAAAGAAGAAAATGGAATTTTCTTTTTTTTTTCTTTTTGGTGTAAGTCACACTTGGTGGTAGCTCAGGGGACCATATGGAAAACAGGGAATTCAACCACCGCTGTCCTGGGTTGGCCGCAGGCAAGGCAAACTCCCTACTGCTGTGTTTTCTCCAGCCATGGAAATTTAATTTTCTTTATGTGTGTCACCTAAGGAGGGAGGGAGAAGGGGAGAGGATGAAAATACAAGCCTATGGGGCCAGAGAGATAGCATGGAGGTAAGGCGTTTGCCTCACATGCAGAAAGTTAGTAGTTCAAATCCCAGCATCCCATATGATCCCCTGAGCCTGCCAGGAGTAACCCCTGAGCGCTGCCGGGTATGACCCCCAAAAAACCAAAACCAAAACCAAAAACAAAAGAAAATACAAGCCTATTCAACCTGGGATCTACCCTGGGCACTGTACATGGTGTCCCAGTGTCCAGCATCACTAAATTGAGAATAAAGCTGGAAGAAAAACCCTGAGTACTGGCTGAATGCAGCACCAACATAAAACAAAAACAAGAAAGTTAAAAAATAAAAAAATTTGGGGTCGGTGAGGTGGCGCTAGAGCTAAGGTGTCTGCCTTGCAGGCACTAGCTAAGGAAGGGCCTAGAGGTTTGATCCCCCGGCGTCCCATATGGTCCCCCCAAGCCAGGGACGATTTCTGAGTGCTTAACTAGGAGTAACCCCCGAGTATCAAACGGGTGTGGCCCCAAAAAACCCCAAAAAATTAAAAATAAAATAAATAAAATAAAAAGAAACAAAAATTCATCATCCAAGAACATTATATGTGATCATGTGGCCCCAGTTACCAGCCATGTTTCTCTCTAAATCCCAAGGAATAGAGAGAGAATGCCACAGAAACAAGGGTCTTTGTCAGCAGGGCACGTCATAGAAAACACCACTGATGACTGAAATAGTTAGTGCTCACAATTTCACCTAGAGTTGTTGTTAAACGGCGAAGGCCAGAACTGGAGAGGGCACAGAGGGTAGGGAGCGGGCCTTGCATAATAAGAGTTCTAGCACTACCAGAAGTATTTTCTGAGTGCAGCATCAGGAGCAAGCCGCCCTCCCCCCCCAACAAACCAACCAACATACAAACCAGCAAAGTCTTCGTTCTAAAGTACTGGGGGGAGTGGGGGATAGAGCAATAATACAACAGGTAAGGCTTATTCCTTGTACCAGCCGAACTGGGTTCAATCTCCAGCATCCCCTATAGGCCCAGCACAGAAACAGAAATGCTATTTCTGCTGGAGTCTGTGAGCTTGCCTGGGGTGATTCCTGAGCAGAGCCAGGAGTCCTACACATTACTGGGTGTGGCCCCAAAATGGTGGAGGAGAGAGAAGAATTTATAAAATAAAAAGCTTCCCAGCTTTCTCCAGCCCTCAACAAAATAGCCTGCAGCCATATGGACAGCTCACCTCTGGCTGGGAGAAAAGGGGGGGCCCAAAGACACTTCTGCAAGTACCCACAGTAGTTCTGACAATTCCCACCGCCTTCAAGATGCAAATAGTCGGGCCCAGAGAGATAGCACAGCGGGGTTTGCCAAAGGTGGTTGGTTCAAATCCCGGTGTCCCATGTGGTCCCCTGTGCCTGCCAGGAGCTATTTCTGAGCAGATAGCCAGGAGTAACCCCTGAGCAACGCCGGATGTGGCCCAAAAACAAAAAAAATAATGAAAATAAATTAAAAAGATGCAAATAGTCATGCATTTTTTGTCAGGGTTACTGTTACATGGTTACCCACATACTGGAGTTGGCCGCAAGAGCTAGAAAGGGGCACAGAAGGTCTGTGCTCAGACCACAGGGCTTTTGGGAGTGCACAGAAAGGACTGACCTGGATTGCCTGGCGGCCCTGCTGGGCATCAGCCAGCAGCTGGATGGTGAGTGCCCGCGAGTCCTGTAGCACTTCCTGGAGGTAGATGAAGCTGTGGCCCCCGTGTCGGCCCATGGTACACTCCCGACAGATGGGCACTGAGCAGGTGTCACAGTAGAGATGCAGCACCTGCGGACCAAGAGTGGACAGGCATGAGTGAGATGGGGCCCAAGAGGAGTTCTGCACCCCACCCACTATCCCGGATCAGAAGGCCCTACCCCCTGATTCAACCTTCTTCAGAATGAGACCTTCCCTTCCAAGGGAAGGTATACCCAGAAGGTATAAAATTGTTTTGGGGCCAATTAATATAGTACAGCGGGGGGCCAGAACGATAGCAAAGCAGTAGGGCATTTGCCTTGCACACAGCAGATCCAGGAAGGACAGCGGTTCGAACCCCGGCATCCCATATGGTCCCCTGAGCCTATCAGGAGCAATTTCTGAGCAGAGCCAGGAGTAACCCGAGTGCCATTGGGTGTGACCTCCAAAAATAACCCAAAACAAACTGCCAAAAAAACCCCACCACCAACAACAAAAAAGTACAGCAGGTAGGTATCATGCGTGTACTTGACCTAATTCAATCCCCAGATATGGCCCCCAAAATCAAAAACAACGAATAATAATAAATTAAAGAAAAAAAAGAAAAGGATTTTTCGGGCCAGAGAGTGTGAGTGATATACAAAGGTTAAGGCACCCGGATTTGCAAATGGCAGAAGACCTAGGTTCAACCTTTAGCACAAGTCTCTGAGCATCTCCACAAGTCAGAGCACTAACAGAAGTGGCTTCAAACCCTTCCCTCGTGGCCCCATCCCTCCTGCCAGAGCATAGCCGGATTCCCCACACACAAGCAAGCTCGGGCTGAAGTTGCTGAAATGAAAGCTAAAAAGCCAGAGTTAAGGTCAGCCAGATCCTTGTCTTCCTTCTTCCTGCCAAGTCGTTTCGAGGAGCCGAGCCTGGGAAGCAGCCGAGCTGACAGAGTTGGCTTTATGCGACGTGCCAGTTCCCTGGGGCCTCCCCGGCAGAGGCCAGAGAAGAGCTGGCACAGGCTCCACCTGCTGATAAGAGAGGTTTCAGGAGCGAGAGCTCCTTGGCACAGAAACTGGGCCAGGCTCATTGTCTCCCTCCACAGAGCGGGGGCCCTTTGCACCCCACTCCCTGTACAGGATTGCTGGAGGGCTGTCAAAAGCAGGGCTCACACCTGCCTTTGGGTGTTAGACTGGGAGCTGGGGCCAGGAGTCTCTCCCAGGTAGGTAACACACAGCTGGGTTGCAGGAAGAAAGAGGCGGCCAGTGCCTGCTGGCAGGGGATATGCCTGCTCCACAAGGCCAGAGAACCAGCACTGTGCTCAGATCTGGGGCTCAGAAAGTGAGAACCCCAGAAGATGATGATGTGGTTCACTGCAAATATCAGCTCGAAAAGAACAAGCTGGGTGGCAGGGATAAAGTCCTCATGGAGAAGAATGGGGTCAACAGGTGAGCATGCAGCCTTGTTACCTGGGCCGAACCCCAACGGGCACAAAGAATATCAACCAGGGAATGAAGTTCCACCTCCCTGGAACCTGAGTCTGGGGGCAACCCACCCCCACGGGCTACAGGCTGCTTTCTAGACACTTTTCAGTCCAGAGACTGGGACTTAAGTTTCCATTTCGAAGAAGATGCTTCAGGGTCTGGGGGGTGGGGGAGATCGTGTGGAGTGCCTGCTTCCCACGAAGAACCCAAGTGGGTTTCTCCCACGCTTGCACAGACCCCTAGACACCACTGCATATCGGTCATCTGACCACCAACCAGCAGGGTGAGCAGTAAAAGGAAGAAAGTTTCTGTATGTCAGACAGGCCCTGTTTTGAGTTGGCTTGAGGGGAAGGGAGCGATCCTTACACCTAGCAACAGCGATGCTCAGGGGTTACTCAGGAACCACCCTTGGCAGTGCTTAGGGATTATATGGGATGACAGGGATCAAACCCACATTGGGTGCAAGGTACTATCTCTCCAGCACTTTATTTGGTCGCAGGGGTCTCAAACTCAATTTACCTTCGGGCCGCAGGAGGCAAAGTTGGGGTGATCCTTGAGTGCAAAGTCAGTAGTAAGCCTTGAACATTGGGGGGTGTGACCCAAACAACCAAAACAAAACAAAAAAGATTCTTCTAGGGCAGGGCCACAAAATGTTGTATGGAGGGCCGTTTGCGGCCTGAAAGAGAAAAGTGACAAGGGCTGTCACTTCATTACCGATTTTTTGTCCAGGGTTGTTCCTTTGCCAACAGCAGCAAGAGTTGAAATCAAGAAAGGCAACTTGCCTTCTTCAAAGTCAATCATTTCTGAAAGCAGGTTCTTCATTTCAATCTGATATCTCAAATCCTCAAGCTGGGCTGGAGAAAAGGGCTCAAAGGGCTGAGCTCACACTTGGCACAGGGGAGGCCCAGGTTCCATCACCAGCCCCACGGTACCCCCGCACCCCAGAACTAGGAAGAGGCAGCCCAAATGTATCCCCCACCCCAATCCCCAATAGGTGTGGCCCCAATCCCCTTACCAATAAAGGGAAAACAGCAAACAACATTCTTGTGCTAACCTTAAATACTAACAAAGAGAGGCAAGGATGGATAAGTTGGGGGCTTTGGGGAAGTTTTATGATGCAGTCCTAAAGTAATTCTCTAGCCATTTCAACCTCACCACTGCATTCTTTCCCTTTGCTCTCCCCATTTGTCATGGGAATATAAAGGGCCCCTCCTTATGGTGTGAATTGAGACATCAGAAGGCTCCTTTTATTAAAGGAAATTCGAACATGTGGTGGGGTCCTGGTTCAGCCCTACCCAGAGTGTCTGAACAACCTTCTCTCTTTCTCAGAGTTCACCCCTGCTCAGGACAGAAGGTGTCGCTCAGCGCGGTGTTTTTCTGTTCCCTTGCTTTCTTCTGGCAGAAGACAGAGGCCAAGCAAATGTTACAGCCTGAAGTCTACTCCTGGATCTGCACAAGCTGTGAGTGGAGAAGAGCTGTAAACTGTCGCATGCATGGCAGTCTAGTCTGCCCTCATGCACCAAGGGGGTCCTACACCTTTGGAGACCCTCACCACAGAAAGATGCTTAAGAAGCCGGCTGCAAAGAGCCAGGACACTCTAGGCGTCAGCTCTAACACTGTGAGGACATTTTCTGTAGTTTTAGGTTGGTTCAATTCCAGGCCCCAGATGAGATTTCCTTCAACTGCAAGTTTTTCCAAAAAGATTTCTGCAGGTGCAGTAGACAAAGGTGGCAACCAAGTGCTCAAAGCCTAGTTTCAGCTCCAAGTCCCTCACAGGCTCCGATGCCCCAGGGGAAAGAAAAAAAAAACAAAATCAAAAGCCCCAACAAAACAAAACAGCAATGAAGGTCTTTGGCTGGGATCCCCACGTGGCCTGGTTTCACAGGGCTCAATGGAGCTCCCCACCAGGTGGTCAAAAAAAGGCCAGATTCCTGCCTCAGCTGACAGAAGGAACATATAACCAAGTAAATTGTGAGTTGAAGGAGGAATATTCGCAGCTGGGGGCTCAGAGCAATAGCACAGCAGTAGGGCATTTGCCTTGCACATGGCCGACATAGGAAGGACCCAGGTTTGATTCTTAGCATCCCATATGGTCCCACAGAGCCTGCCAGGAGTGATTTCTGAACGCTGAGCTAAGAGTAACCCCGAGCGCTGCCCAATGTGACCCCAAAAATCCAAGAAGGAAGGAAGGCAGGCAGGCAGGCAGGCCCTGGTTTGATCACCCTGACCACTAAGCTGGGTGTGGATCCCCACCCCTAGAATAGAGTGAAAGGAGATCGCTGATCTCTCTCAGAGGCCGGAGAGATAGCATGGAGGTAGGGCGTTTGCCTTGCACACAGGACGGCGGTTCGAATCCCAACATCCCATATGGTCCCCCGCAGCCTGCCAGGAGCCCTTTCTGAGCATAGAGTAGAGCCAGGAGGACCCCCTGAGCTGCCAGGTGTGACGACCGCCCCCCAATAAAACACTAACCATAAAACAGGGCCAGAGAGATTAGACACACCGTGGACCCAGGTTCAATCTGTCATTTTATGTGGTTCCCTGCGCACTCCCAGGAATAATTCCTAAGTGCAAAGCTAGGCGTAACCTTCTGGTTCTATGCCATGGGTGCGTTCCAAATAAAAGGCAAAAACACCACGAAGGCCAGGCAGCACAATGCGCAGGGCACACTTGTCTTGCACAGTCCCTGGCATGCCATATTGTACCCTGAGCTGGACAGGAGTGACCCCCTAAGTACCAACAGGTGTGGGCCCAGAATAAACAAAAAAGACCAAAAATCGTGCAGAGGGTTCCCCACCAGAAATGTGGCAGGAGTCTGAAGCTGGGCCGGGGGGTAGGGGGCCGGGAGGGGCTGGGAAGAGCTGGCCTCTGGCGGCAGGAATTCCTAAGCAAGGACACGCCCCCACCTCATGGCGACAATCTGGCTGCCAGGGCTGAAAGGAGCAGGCGCGACCTCTGACCCTGCAAATGACCACACTCTTCCCTGCCCCCCAGCTTCCAGCAGGCCCCACCCACAGCCTTCCTCTCCCAAAATTTCTAAAATACCAGGCAGAGACAAAGACCCAGGAATGTGGGCCCAGCGGGGAGAAAAAGGGGGGTGGGGGTGGTTAAAGAAAAAAATAAATAAAAATACTACATGGGCACTGTTTACCCTCCCCAGTTTTGAGGGCAGGCGCTTTGTTAGTGCCTTCCAGCCTGGAATTTGGTCAGAGCTGGCCGGGAACACGCGGTGGCCACACAGGAGATGATCCTCAGGGACAGAAAGGGAGCAGTTTCTGGGTCTCACCTGGTCTTCCCCAACTTTGGCCAGGACAGGAAAGTATGTGACCCCCCCCCAAAAAAAAAAAGAATTAGTCTGTGGCCTTAGAGGTGGTAGTCATGGCCAGTAATCACTAGGCATTCAACAGGGCTTTGTATGTGGGACACCAAGGCACCAAAACAAATTCAAAGAGCCAACTCTGGCCACAAACGTATAAAACAGCATCAAGCCAAGCTTTACTTTAAAAAAAAAAAAAAAAAAAAAAAAGAACTGCATCTATTGATTGATTGATTGGTTTGGGGGGTACATCCAGCAGCGCCCAGGAGTTACTCCTGACTCTGCACTCAGAAATCACCCCTGGCAGGCTGGGGGCCCATATGGGAATCGAACTGGGTCCCTCCCAGATGCAAGGCCACATTTAAGGCTCTACCACAGTGCTATCTCTGCTATCTCTCTCTGGGCCCAAGCCAAGCTTTATTTAAAAAGTAAAATACAAAGGGGGAAAAAAAGTAAGTAAAATACACAGTATGTCCAAGGCCCCAAAACCCTAAGAGAAAAGCCCAAATCTCCAACCCAGTAATGGGTGGGGTGGGGTGTTCACATCAGAAAAGCCACTGAAGGGCCCAATCAATGGTCACCAGCTCAACATAAATAAGCCCGCCCCACTCCACCCCCCATCTAAAAAGCTCTTTTGTTAATTCAGGGGAGGGGCACAAGTGTTATTTTAAACGCTGAGCTACAAGCATCAAATACCTGGTTAATCAGCCCCCCATATCTCATTCAACTGTTTTTACCTTAGACCTTTACCCACTTCCCTAAGTGGCTAGGCCTGGTGACTTTGCCTGGGGGGTAAATCGGGGGAGCCACTCCCATTGATACCACTTCTATCTCCGGTGACAAAAATATAAGCTCAGGCCCAGCGGGCCACCAAGTTGGTGCTCTGGACAAAGGGTTCCCTCCCTCCAGAGGTGACTCCACAGTGTAAAGAGAAGGCAGTATTTCTTTAATAGGAAACTTCTCCCATGAACCATTCTAAATAGCTTTAATGAATGCCTATCAATGTTGCCAACCCGGGAAGGACCGGGTTCGATTCCCGAGCCTGCTAGAAGCAATTTCTGAGAGCAGAGCCAGGAGTATCCCCTAAGTTTTGGGTGTGGCCCCAAACCCCAAATAATAAAAATTAAAGGATGCATATGGCAGCTGATAGACCCTAGCCTATCCTAACCTGATGATTTCAAAGCGGCTTTCTGTATTTCTGAGGAGCACACACACACACACACACACACACACACACACACACACACACCATGCTGCCATGAAGAGCCTTGATCTTTGTAAACCCCGTATTTTCCCTTCCGCAAAGTGTTTACTGCTGGCCTCAACGTTTTGAAGAAGGGCATTAAGAATCTCGAATTTCAGCTGGAGTCTCCTCAGTCTCTGAAGACTGACCATCAAACACTAGTTTCTGTTACCAGCATGACAAAAGGGACCCACAGGGCTGGCATTCAGGCCTGCGCATGCTCATTAATAGATAGGGAAAGGGCAGTGAGCTGCCGAGAAGGCCCCAAGACTGTCCTAGTCCAGAACACACAACCCAGTGGAGAGAGGCCTCAAGACAGGGTCTCAAGGGAAAGAGTGTTTTTAAAACAAGCCAAAGCACTGAAACACCCAGTAAAACAAACCCAAGGCCCCAAGTAAATTCCCTTTGTTACACTGAACAAGCTCAGAAAACCACATTTTCTTTTTTCTTTTCTTTTCTTTTCTTTTTTTTTTTTTTTTTTGCCATACCCTGCAGTGCTCAAGGGTTACTCCTGGCTCTGCGCTCAGAAATCACTTCTGGCAGGCTTGGGAGACCATATGGAATGCTGGGCATCGAACCCGGGTTGGCTGCCTGCAAGGCAAACTCACTATGACTGTGCTATCACTCCGACCCAGGAAAATACGTTTTACTCAATTGTTTGGCTCATTAGCAACACAGTTTGCCAGGTCTGTGAATTCCAGAATATCAAACTAGAACTGCTGTGTCACCCCAATTAACCCAATTTTTACTTGGTCACAAAAAACTAAATTGGTATAGAAATGGCTGCTGCTGTCCCATTAATACATGTAGTAGCCTTCTCTGTATTTCTTTTTTTCTTTTTTTGGTTTTTGGGTCACACCAGAGGCGGCGCTCAGGGGACCATGAGATGCCAGGATTTGAACCACTGTCCTTCTGCATGCAAGGTAAACGCATTACCGCCATGTTATCTCTCCGGCCCCTGTATTTCTTTTTAATTGTTGAATAAATATTTATTTATTTTATTGATTGATTGTTTTTTGGGCAACACCCAGTGGTGCTCAGGGGTTTACTGATGGCTCTACACTCAGAAATTGCCCCCAACAGGCTGGGGAACCATATGAGATGTTGGGCATCAAACTGGGTCCCTCCCTGGTCGGCCTCACACGAGGCAAATGCTATCTATCCAATCCCCTTTTCTGCATTTCACAGAAAACTTAGCATATATTATTTGAAGATCGCTAATTTTGAACTAGCACTGTATCTATTTGCCTTGCATGCAGAAGGACGGTGGTTTGAATCCCGGCATCCCATGTGATCCCCTGAGCCTGCCAGGAGTGATTTCTGAGCGTGGAGCAGGAGTGACCCGAGTACTGCCAACCCCTCTAAATAAAGAAATTTTCCGTTTGGAGGCACATCTGGACACAAAGGTGTGCAGGTAAAACTTTCAGTCAGTCGTCTGGAGAGAGAAAATAGAGAATAGGTAGGAGCTTGTTTTAACAACCTGACACAGGTTTTATCTCTATGGTCCCCACAGGGTCATCCCTGAACAAAAACTGGGAACTGGCTGGGATGCCATTAGTGAGGTGCACAAAAAATCCCAAACCTGAGTCAGAAGCAGCCTGGGAGGGCAGTGTTGATGCAATAGGGGCTGGAGAGATAGCACAGTGGTGGTGGTGCATTTACCTTGAATGCAGCTGACCCAAGATGGACCTGGGTTCGATTCCCAGCATCCCATATGGCTCCCCCAGCCGGCCAGGAGCGGATTTCTAAGCATGGAGCCAAGGAACCCCTGATTGCCATAGGGTGTGGCCCAAAAACAAAAGATAATAGAAGCAACTATTTACATGTGCTAATCACAACTCCAGGCTTAGTTAGATTTAACACATTAAGTTTTATGCCACCGAAGTCAGACCATAAACCTTATCCTACCCCCTTTCCCTGTTTTTAGGGAGTATAACCTTGTATGCACACACTGAAGCTAGACACACAGGGTATCTCCCCTTTATTAATTCAGGATTTAGAAACCTCCAAATGCACTGACTGTCTCCCCACCCCATAGGACTTCCTTGGGATTGCCCCACTAGAGCAAATTAGTTGCAATGGAAAAGGGCACATGCAAAACTAGAACCACTACCTTCTTTCTCCAAAGGGAGATACAAGAAAAAAAAGGGGGGGAGGACAAAAAGCCACGGGTCAGCTCTGCTTCCTGAAGTCTGCAATACAAGCTACCATTCAAATATGCTTGCTTACGACCTGAAGAGAAATACGTGTTTCTCTCTCTCTGCAAGAGCTGAACTGATGAAAATGAGCTCAATCCTGGAAGAAAACCAGCTCCAAGTAGCAGCAGCTCTCCAGAGAACAATGACGCCCTGGGGCAGCACAACAGGGTTAGCTGGAGCCCCAGATGAAACAGTTTCACAAATGCTGGTACAGGGCCACCCCATCCCAGGTGCCCCAGAGCAGGGCTTCGGGGAGTAAGGACACACCCAGAAAGGCTGCAGGTGAGCTCTGAGCCAGCATTTAGAGTCCTCTCCAGGCAGGGAGCTGTGCAGTGAATTGGAGAGGACAGAGACAATGAGAGGAAAGAAGACAGCTTTTGCCCACAATAAACTGTAGCTAGCAAGACTAGGGTAGGGGGTAGGGTGGGTGGGTGGGTCAGGTTACAAATACACTATTTCTAAGGCCTGGCCCAGCAGTAAGGAGTTTGCCTTGCAAGCAGCTGACCTCGGACAGACCGAGGTTTAATCCCCGATGTCCCATATGGTCCCCCCCCAAGGGACACAGGGTGTGACCTAAAAACAAGAAAGCAAAAAAAATCAAAACCAAACCCAAATATACCATTTCTGGGACAGAGTCCTTGCAAGCCTCAAATCAGGATTTCATCAGCATCCTGCCCGGTCTGGAACCTGCTGTAATGAGTGATCTCTGAGCACAGGCATGGAGGACTTAGTGCTGTGCCTCTAGGTCCCTGCATCTGTTTCCTGGGCCCGGAGGAAACAGGGCCTGAAAAGCAATGCTCCTCCCTCCTCTTAGCCCAGCACAGTAATTGGAAGTGCGCCTACCTCGGTCAATGGTCTTCAGTCAGTTGAGACCCTTGCTCCAAGGACAAAACAAAAAAACAACAAACAAACCTGGATCTAAACTCGAGAATCCAACCACTCCTTTGCTTTCCAGCTATCCCCCCTAGTTGTCAAAACTTGCACAGAGTACCCCAAGTAGACAGATGTGCCAGAGTTCTCAGGCCCTCCCGAAAAGAGCTGCAACCAGGCAGTCACATTCGACTAGGTATCTTTCCCACATCTGGGACTGGGACTGCACCAAGTCACACCACACACCACAGCGACAGCTTGGAACATCGGGAATGACATCCTACCAAACAGGAGTTCAGATTTGTTAAAAAAAAAAAAAAAAAAAAAAAAAGAGCCCGGAGAGATAGCACAGCTGCGTTTGCCTTGCAAGCAGCTGATCCAGGACCAAAGATGGTTGGTTCGAATCCTGGTGTCCCATATGGTCCCCTGTGCCTGCCAGGAGCTATTTCTGAGCAGACAGCCAGGAGGAACCCCTGAACACAGCCGGGTGTGGCCCAAAAACAAACAAACAAACAAAAAAAGTGGGGTGTTTATGGGGCCGGAGCAGTGGCACAGTGGTAGGGCGTTTGCCTTGCATGCGGCTGACCTAGGAAGGACTGTGGTTCAAACACCAAGGTCCCATATGGTCCCCCAAGCCAGGAGCAAATTCTGAGCACATAGCCAGAGAGTAATCTGTTAGTGTGACCGGGTGTGGCCAAAAAAGTGGGGTGGTAAGAGATTGCAGCAGTAAGAGATTGCAGCGACCTAGATAGGAACACCCTCCCCCCAGTACCACTGATGGTCTCAGCATCAAGAGTGAGCCCTAGGGCCCTGAGAGATAGCACAGCGGCCAGGACCTTCAGGACCTAAGGTGGTTGGTTTGAATCCCGGTGTCCCATATGGTTCCCCCACCCCCACCCCGTGCCTGCCAGGAACTATTTCTGAGCAGACAGCCAGGAGTAACCCCTGAGCCAGGTGTGGCCCAAAAACAAAAAAACAAAAACAAAAAAGTGACCCCTGGTGCACAGAGTTAGGCCTGGGCACTGCTATGGGTAGCCCCAAAACAAAACAAAAATATGGGTGGTTTGTCGTATAGTGAGCTTGCTTAGGGCCAGTTTATAGGCAAATACGATTTTTTCAGTTCCAAATCCCCAGTGTCCATGTTATGTAGCTAAACAAATTAACCTTATTTTCTTTTGGGTCACACCCGGCAGTGCTCAGGGGTGACTTTTGGCTCTATGCTCAGAAATCACTCCCGACAGGCTCTGGGGACCATATGGGATGCCGGGATTTGAACCACTGACCTTCTGCATGGCAAGGCAAAAGCAAACGCCTTACCTCCATGCTATCTCTCCGGGCCCTAACCTTTAATTTTTTTTTTTTTTTTTTTTTTTGGTTTTTGGGCCACACCCGGTGACGCTCAGGGGTTACTCCTGGCTATGCGCTCAGAAGTCGCTCCTGGCTTGGGGGACCATATGGGACGCCGGGGGATCGAACCGCGGTCCGTCTCCTAGGCTAGCGCAGGTAAGGCAGGCACCTTACCTCGAGCGCCACCGCCCGGCCCCAACCTTTAAATTTTTAATCAACAAATTAAATACAAGTACATACCCTACTTTCCCTAATCCCCTATAATGGCCGAAACTCAATCCCCTATAATTTCCCTAAACTCAAAAGCATACACCGTTTCACCCCTCTCACACCCTACCTGACTGGCCAACAGAGTTCACACCCTACTTTCCACAAATGTTAATATCTATGGCTTTCCCACCTATAGTTTAAGCGCAGTCATTCCCCCACAAAGTGGCTTGTGAATGCTTCTCCGTGAACATGTCGAGGGCTCTACTCGCCCGGGACCTGACCTCACCAGCGACATCTACACACATGCTTGGGAGTCAAATCCTGGCAGCTCGGTAACTGCCCTCCCCGTCACATGGTATTTCAAGGCACACGCCAAGAGGAAAACTGCAACAGCATCCTGCCAGTGTGGTTACTGCAGTGCCAGCACCCCCGGAAAGAGCCACCAACAGAACCCTGTGCCTGTGCAAAGCCAAGACCCTAGGAAAGCAACTGTTGTGGTCCAAGCACAACAGAAAAAGACGGGGATGAGGATGGGGGAAGCGGGAGCAATCACACAGCGGCAAGAAGTTCACCTTGCATGCCTGTGGCGGACCCAGGGCAGACTGGGTTCAATCCCCAGCATCCTATAGGTTCCCCCAGAGCCTGCCAGGAGTGTTTTCTTTCTTCTTTTTTGGCGGCGCTTAGGGATTACTCCTGACTCTGAGCTCAGAAGTCCCTCCTGGCAGGCTCAGGGACCATATGGGATAACGGGATTAGAACTGGGTCTGCCCTGTGTTGGCCACATGCAATGCAAACGCCTTACAGCTCTGCTATCATTTTGGCCCCAAACAGAGGGTTTTGGGATTTTTAGGGGCCCCACCCAATGGTGCTCAGGGGTTCCTCCTGGCTGTGCTCAGAAATCGCTCCTGGCAGGCTCAGGGGACCATATGGGATGCCGGGAATTGAACCCAGGTCTGCCTGGGTCCATTATGTGCAAGACAAATGCCCTACAGCAGTCTATGCTATCTCTCTCCAGCCCAGGAGTGATTTCTGAGAGCAGAGCCAGGAGGAACCCCTGAGCACTACCTGGTGTGGCCCAAAAACCAAAAATAAAAGAAGGCGTGCCTTCAAGGTTCCAACTAGGTGTGGCATGGGGAAATGCATATGTTCATACAAAAAATATATTCCTGCAACGAAGAGAAGTAGCTTTGAGGCATAATGTTTGGTCAAGTGAGGAACGAAATGGTTTCTTTCCACTGCCTGATTCCATCTTCACCCAAGCTGAGTCCTAGTGGGAAAACCAAAAGCTACGTGTCACACAGCCAGTGGGGGTGGGGGGCCTGCCTGGCTGGCACAGGGGTGTGGAGCCGGCATCCAAGGTCCCCACACTCACCTCTGTGGTGCATCTTCTCTTCCAGAAAAGAAACCCAAACCAGGGCTGGAACAATAGCACAGTGGTAGGGCGTTTGCCTTGCACGCGGCTAACCCAGGATAGACCTGGTTCAAGCCCTGACGTCCCATATGGTCACCCCCAAGCCAGGAGCGATTTCTGAGCGCATAGCCAGGAGTAACACCCTCAGCGGGTTGCCTCCCCCCAAAAGAAATCCAGACCAGCACTGAAGGATCAGCTGAGCCCAGGGGCCAAATAAATGCTCCCAGGATCTAGCTCCTTCCTCCAGGCCCCACAAGATTTACTTAGAAAAGATAACTACCATTCCCCACCACGGTCCCATTAAGCATTACTCTCCCTCTGCCCTCCACTATAAATATTATCTTAAGTCCTACCTCCACCCAGAGAGGGGGTTCCCGGGCACAGGCCCCCTTTCCCTGGGGGGTGTGGGAAAATGAGAGCCCAGGGTCCGATTTACGGCACCGCAGCCCTGGGAAATCATTAGCACCCCAGCTGCGGCCCCACATGCCTCCGGGGGACTAATGAGAGGCCCTGGCAGGATCCCGACGCAAATAAAAGAGATTTGTTCCTACACGGGGATCGCTGCCCGAGTAAATGACAGATCCCCCCAATCTGACACGGAAGACAAATTTTTGACATGGATATGCCGCTTCCTCCTGGTCGCCACCGAGGTTACCGCCACCAAGGTTACGAAAGGAAGAACCCGTTTTGTTCTAGGTTGTCCTGGCTGAGCTGGGGTGCTACAGCTGGCTTTTAAGTGGTCAGATCCCTGGATGACTCTTTTCCTCACTTCTGAAACAGGGTACCACAGTGCGCACCTGAAAACTTGCCAGCTGCCTGAAGAAGCAAAAGATTTTTAAACGGGCCGGAGAGATAGCATGGAGGTAAAGCGTTTGCCTTGCATGCAGAAGGACGGTGGTTCAAATCCTGGCATCTTATATGGTCCCCCAAGCCTGCCAGGAGCAATTTCTGAGCATAGAGAGCCAGGAGTAACCGGAGTAAACCCTGAGCACTGCGGGATGTGACCCAAAAACAAAAAAGATTTTTAAACGTTTCGCTTACCTGTGTGCTTAGGGTGCATTACCAAGGAAGGTACCCACAGAAGTGTCCCCAGAAGGAAGAAAAACAAGACTGAGTGGAACTAAGAGTTTTGCTGGGGCGGGAGTGATAGAGGGGGTAGGGGCATTTGCCTTGTTGAGATTACCCTGGTTCGATCTCCAGCCTCCCATATGGTACCCTGAGCCTGCCAGGAGCAATTTCTGAGCACACAGCCAGGAGTAACTCCTGAGTGGGCCCAAAAACAAAACAAATAATGTCTCTCTCTCTCTCTCTCTCTCTCTCTCTCTCTCTCTCTTTTTTTTTTTTTTTTTTTTTTTTTTTTTTGCTTTTTGGGCCACACCCGGTGATGGCTCAGAAGTTGCTCCTGACTTGGGGGACCATACGGGACGCCGGGAGATCGAACCATGGTCCGTCCAAGGCTAGCGCAGGCAAGGCAGACATCTTACCTCTAGCGCCACCGCCCTGCCCCAATGTGATATCTCTTATGGAAAAAATGTTCTGCCCCTACCAGGAGGACTGGTCCATGGTAGGAAGCTTGCTACAAAGAGTGGAGAAATATGAATAGTTAAGGAAGAGGTCACTGTGACAATATAATTGGAAATGATCACTCTGGACAAGAACTGGGTGGGCAAAGGAAGTAAAGTGCTATACATGATACCCTTTCAATAACATTATTGCAAACCCATGTTTAAAAGGAAATAAAACAGAAGAAGATGGGGAAAGGGGGAGGAAGGGGTTAGAGAGAAGTGTCTGCCAGAGGGCAGGAGGGGAACTGGGGGATATTAGGGCGAGAAATGGGAGCTGGGTAAGGGATGGATGTTGGACATTGCAGAACTGAAAACCCAATCACAAACAACTTTGGAACTGTGTATGTCAACATGAATTCAATTAAAAATGTTTAATAGTTTTGCTTCTAACTTGTCACCTAACAGTATTGGGAGCAAGTCTTCCAGTCACACACAACGCGATGGGGGACAATTCTTGCTGCCCTGTTCAGGAAGGCTCGCAAAAGGATTTATCAAGTATGAATAGGGAGGTCGAGTGGCTGGGCTCTAGAATGAGCTCTCTCAGCTGGGGTAAGACGTGTGTTTGTGTGGGGGGGTATCTGTCTGTCTCTGGGTGCTTCTGTGGCGTCGTCAAAATGCCCTTTAACCCAGGTTGACAAACACGTTAAGAAGAGTTCTTAGGAACACGAACCCCAGGGATGTGTGCTTCAGACCAAGTGGTGTTGCTGTGCTCTCCAGCCCCCACTCAATGTGTGTGTGTGTGTGTGTGTGTGTGTGTGTGTGTGTGTGTGTGTGTGGCCCCGCATTCAGCACTCCTCTCACCCAACAACTTGGCAATTGCAGGAACCTTTCAACACTTCTTTGATGAATCCAAGGCCAAAGGAGCTCGAGTGGGGCCACAGCCTCGCCATGAAAGCAATAGACCCTTGACTCCCGTCTTTCTCTCTTAGTTTTCGGGACACAGCCGGTGGGTGGTGTTCAGGGATGGCTCCCAGTGGGGTAAGAGGGGACTATATGCCAGCGTTGGGGTCCCAATCTTACTCTGCTGCAAGCCAGACAACTGCTGTGTCTGCTCCACTGTGTTCTTCAGGCTCCCACACGCTGGTCTTCCTCGATGGAATCTAGTAAAATACTGGCATTTCTCTTCCTGAAAACCAGCTGGCCTGGATGCCTGGGTTCTCTGACCCCCTTAGTCCTTTGTCCTCTGAGCTCCACAATCCGAGCTGCTGCAGGGCCACAGCCAGCAGTTCCTGGGGCCCTGATTCAAACTCCCCTGAGATTAGTGGGAATCTCCCTCTGCCTTGGTGTTGCAGGCACAAGCTGGGTCCTTCTCCCAAGTCACATCATTCCAGTGGAACCCAGCTCTTAGATATCAAGTTTTCCAGCATTTCCACCATTTCTGGCTTCCAAGGGCTGCTCCAGGGCTCGTACAAGGGCTCCTCAATAGCCCTGCTTCTGACATCTTTCTGCTCTCTGCCTATGGACCTTGCTCTGTCCCCCTAGTTTCTGCTGCTTTCTCATCCCCACCAGCCTGGGACCTCCCCGAGGGGTAAGTCAAGTCAATGATGGATAGATAGGTCACCTTTGCTCTTTAGGACAAGGGAAAAATAATGCGCAAACTGCCAGCATCAGGGAACCAGCACCAGAGTTGCTGAACTGAACTTGTTAAAAGATAGCATGGAGGTAAGGTGTTTGCCTTACATGCAGAAGATCGGTAGTTCAAATCCCATATGGTCCCCTGAGCTTACCAGGAGCATAGAGCCAGGAGTAACCCTTGAGTGCTGCTGGGTGTGACACCCCCCCCCCCCAAAAAAAAGTTCTTAGAAAGCAATGGGTTGGGGCAGGAGAGCTAACACAGTGGTAGAACGTTTGCCCTGCAGGCAGCAGATCCAGAATGGACCTCAGTTCCATTCCTGGCACCCCAAATGGTCATGAGCCTGCCAAAAGCGACTTCTGAGCGCCGAGTCAGAAGTAACCTCTAAGCAGGGTTGGGTATAGCCCAAAAACCAAAAATCAAATACAAACAAACAAAAAAAGACAATGGTTCTCTGTGTAGGATTCCCTGAGCATTGCAGAAGTGGACTCCTGAGCACTGACGGTGTGGCAAAAAAAAATTTTTTTTTTTTGGTTTTTGGTTTTTGGGCCACATCCGGCAGTGCTCAGGGGTTACTCCTGGCTGTCTGCTCAGAAATGGCTCCTGGCAGGCACGGGGGACCATATGGGACACCGGGATTCAAACCAACCACCTTTGGTCCTGGATCGGCAGCTTGCAAGGCAAACACCGCTGTGCTATCTCTCCAGGCCCACAAAAAAAATTTTTTTTTTGGTTTTGGAGTCACACCCCGTGGCACTCAGGGATTACTCCTGGCTCTCCGCTCAGAAATCACTCCTGGCAGGCTCGGGGGACCATATGGGATGCTGGGATTCAAACCACTGCCTGTCCTGGATCGGCTGCGTTCAAGGCAATCATCCTATTGCTGTGCTATCTCTCCGGCCCTAAAAATTGTTTTTTAAATAAACCAAAAGATCGGTATGTGGAGACACTATACGCACCCCCAAAAATCAGAAATGCAAGTCTTCTCTCCTTCAGCTTGAACCCCCAACTGATCACCACCATGCATTATTTTTTTTGAGGGGACTTCACCCAACTGTACTCGGGCTCATATTCCTGACCGAACTCTGGGGTCCAATGTTTGGTGGACTGAACGGGTCAACTGCATGTAGGGGGCGGGTAGGTTACCCACTATATTCCTTTCCCCACCACCAATGTTTTTCTCCCTAAGTTCAAACAGTTCGAATCTCAGCTACGGACCCACAGTCATTCCAAAGGGAGTGAGTGTTTCCCACCTTGTCTGTGGCCTGTGACAGGAGGGAAAGGATCATGCAATCAGGAGACCTTCCACCCCTGTCTTCCAAACAGATAAGGAAAAGATAAACTTTATTTTTTTAAGTGGGAAAGGAGGCTTTGCCCCGTGCTCAGAGCTGGTGGAAAAAGAAAACAACAAGTATGCCAGTTATGTAACCAAAGGCTTTGGAGGCAGCCACGAATGAGGGAGGTCCAGTGGCAAAGCACAGACCTGAGATTCTGGAATCAAACTCGGGCACCACAATCCTCACCGCTCAGCACCTTCCTGCAACACTGGTTGGTGAAATAGTCCTTGGCTGGAGTGGGTACACCACCCTACGGAGAATTGGGTGCTCTCACCCAAAAGAGAAAACTGCCTGAGAATGCTGCAGTAGTACAGGGGTGTGTGGCACTTCTTTGCCAGATCCAGCTTGGCACCCCAAGTGGTCCCTTAATCCTGCCAAGAGCAATCCCTCAGCTCAGAGCCAGGAGTAAGCCCT
The DNA here is from genome assembly GCF_024139225.1 of Suncus etruscus. Lineage (NCBI taxonomy): Eukaryota > Metazoa > Chordata > Mammalia > Eulipotyphla > Soricidae > Suncus > Suncus etruscus. The sequence goes on from NC_064867.1 coordinate 7,382,420, forward strand.
GAACACTGCCTGGGGCCCAAACCAACCAGAGCAAGAGAGAGAGCACAGAGGCAGGGTGTTTGCCTTGCATGCAAAAGGTCGGTGGTTTGAATCCAGGCATCCCATATGCCCCCCCACCCCCGCCAGGAGTAACCCCTGAGCGCTGGCAGGTGTGATCCAAAAACAAAAACAAACAAAAATAAAAGTACTAGATGAAGCAAGATTCTTTTTGTGTATGTGTGTGTGTGGTTTTTTGGTCACACCCGGCAGTGCCCTCAGGGGTTACTCCTGGCTCCATGCTCAGAAATTGCTCCTGGCAAGCATGCCCCCACCCCCCAGGACCATATGGGATCCAACCAATGACCTTCTGCATGAAAGGCAAACACCTTACCTCCTTGCTATCTCTCCGCCCCAAGCAAGATTCTTGTCGATTAATAAACTCTAGGGGGTTGGAGAGATAGCATGGAGGCAGGGCATTTGCCTTGTATGCAGGACGGTGGTTCGAATCCCGGCATCCTATATGGTCCCTTGAGCCTGCCAGGAGAGATTTCTGAGCCTGGAGCCAGGAGTGACCCCCCCCCCCCAAAAAAAAAGGCTGCGGCCAGATGGGGCCGTACCTCTATGCTCAGGGGTTACTCCTGGCTCTGTGTTCAGAAATAGCTTCTGACTTGGGGACCATATTGGACAATAGGGATTGATCCCAGGTCTGTCCTGAGTCAGCCTCATGCAAGGCCAACATACTACCACTGTGCTATCGCTTAGGCCCCTGTTGTTTTTTAAACTTATGGGCTGCCTAAGACAAGCTGACATCTCCAAAACATTCATAAGAGGAAAAATAAAGAAAGCAATGTACAAATTAATAACATGTGTCAAGACAAGGGGAGACATGAATTTTTTTTTTTTTTTGGTTTTTGAGCCACACCCATTTGACGCTCAGGGGTTACTCCTGGCTATGTGCTCAGAAGTCGCTCCTGGCTTGGGGGACCATATGGGACACCGGGGGATCGAACCGCGGTCCGTCCTAGGCTAGTGCTGGCAAGGCAGACACCTTACCTTTAGCGCCACCGCCCGGCCCCGAGACATGAATTTTTAATTCATCCTCATCACAGCCTGTCAAATACCTACTATGTGTGCCCTTATTTTACAGATGAAGAAACGGAGGGACAGAGCATGAAGTCAACTAAGGACACCAACAGAGAACCAGCAAACCCTGGTTCCAGAATCCAAAGAGGCTCCGATGTCTCGGCAGACAATCGCCACACAACACCCAGAGGGACCCCCCACAGCCTTGAACTCCATTCACACACCCAAGTCCATCTGGAATGATCCCTGAGCACGACCACAAGTACCGTAAAAACCAAGAAATTAAAAAATAAGTTGGGGGGCTGGGCCACACCGGATGGCATCTGGGTTACTCCAGCTCTAGGGCTCAGAAATCACTCCTGGGAAACCACATGGGAGGGATTGTTCGAATGCAAGCAAATGATCTGTTTGCTATCACTCCGGCCCACAGCCTCCACTTGTAATTAATTTTTTTAGTTTTTTTGGGTCACACCTGACAGCGCTCAGGGGACTATATGGGACGCTGGGTCGAACCACAGATGCTCTGCATGCGAGGCAAATGCCTTACCTCCATGCTATCTCTCCGGCCCCTCCTCTTGTAATTAATTCTTAAAGGATTTTCTCTTCTGAGAATTAGTGGTTTCGATTCGTTTTTTTGGTGAGAGTGGGGTGGGTGAGAGTTAGGGTCACACACAGTGGTATTCTGGGGCTATTTCTAGCTCCAAGATATGGTCTCAAAATTAAAAAAAATAAGAACATGTTTTGTTACCTGTTTCTTTCCCCTTTTTTGGGGGGAGAGCCCACAGCCAGCAGCACTCAATATTTTACCTGGCTCTGTGCTCAGAAATCACTCTGGCAGGCTCAAAGCACCCTAAGGGATGCTGGGGATCAAATCTAGGTAGGCCATATGCAAGGCAAAGGCCCTACCTGCTGTGCTATTTGCTCAGGTCCCAATTAAAAATAAACTTGTAGGGGCCGGAGAGATAGCATGGAGGTTAAGGCATTTGCCTTTCATGCAGAAGGTCATTGGTTCGAATCCCATCGTCCACGAGCAATTTCTGAGTGTGGAGCCAGGAGTAACCCCTGAGCACTGCAGGGTGTGACACCCCCCCCCCCAAAAAAAAAACCCAACAAACTTTTAGGGGCCAGAGCAATAGCACAGCTGGTAGGGCCTTTGCCTTGCAAGTGGCCGACCAAGTTCAATCCCTGGCATCCCATATGGTCCACTGAGCCTGCCAGGAGTAACAAAAGCACCACCAGGTGTGGTCCAAATACCCTCTCCCTGAAATACATTTATCTGGGAGCAGAAAAGATGATCCAAAGAGTCGAAGCATACAGCCAAGCAGCTTCAGAAACAAAGCAGTTCACCAGCTGACAGCCTCCATTCAGAATTCCCAGGCCTCACACCCAGAACTCATCCATCCCTCTGGGGCCAGGGGTAATAGCTGGGCAGTCATGACTGGAGTTCCAGTCCCCACGTAGGAAGTTTCCCCATCAGCCCTCCAAAAAGTGAGGCAAGGCAAGAATAGCTTCTTCTGAGTAGACATGGGAGACTTAACAGCACATTCCTCCCTCCCCCCAGTTTCCCTCAAGAACACATTCTGAGGAAAACCTCTGGTATTAGGGGTCCACCTCTGAGGGGCCCCAACTTCCTCCCTCCAAACATGGTCTCTAACTCTTCACAGCTCTTCTCCCAAACACTCTGGGAGGCTCAGGTTTCTTCCCAGAGACCCCCTCAGGCCTAATCCCGTCAACCCTATTTATCCATTGGTCTCCCAGCCCCCACTTTACTCTCTCTAGTCCTGGAACACAGCCCTCAATGTCCTCCAGAGGTGCCCCCTAAGGGCCTGTTGAGGCTACAACGGGGTCCCTGTCCCTAATTTCCCTTGGCCTCACGATCCAAAAGGCCACCCCCAGAGGCTCTGGGATCAATGGAGTCCAAGGCTCAGAGCCAATCACCAACTAGCTGGGTCCAAGATGGCAGCTGGTCCAATACAGACTGAGCCTTTGTTCCTCAGCCTCCCTCAGGCCAGCTCCAGCCGCTCCAGCCCAGGTTTCCAGGCATTCTCTTCTGCTGAATGGCTTCTAGCAAGCGGAAAGTGAACAAGAAAATTCTCTCCCCACCCCCAGAACTGTTCTTAAAACCAGGGGTGATGATGGTGATGAGGAATCAGCCTTGTGTCACAATTTTTTAGCAACTTCGGTTTTAATCCACACACACACACACTTTGTAACTGCATCATTACATTCCCTAAAAATTAATGTTTGTGGATGGAGAAGATAGGGGCCCCTTTGCCTACACAGTGGGTGATATGAACGTTCTCCCTACCCCACCCCTGCTTCATTCTGTCCCCTGCAAGATCCCAGAACCACATATGGTCCCCAGGATGGCCGGGGTGACCCCTGAGCACCATGGGGTGTGGCGCAACACGCGCGCGCGCACACACACACAAATTAATGTTCCATAGTTATCACCCAAGAGACAATTAATTTAATCAGAATTGCCCCTCTCCCAGCTCTAGATGCATCATTAAATAAAAAGAAAGGGTGTGGGCAGCACTTTGCATGTAACTGGGTAGACTAGGGAGGGGTCCTGCAATCAATTACACACACACACACACACACACACACACACACACACACACACACACACACACACATCTATACCTATCGCTGACTCACTGCCCTCCCTGACGCTATTTAGCTCTATTATCAACAATATTCAACTATTATCAATTCCCTTTTGTTTTTTTGCTATATGTGGGGCAGATTCAAAATCTTAAGCAAGTTATCAAGTTCTTAATTTTAAATGTAGAGGATTTGAAATCATTTCAAGTAAGAGAGCAGAGGGGAAGAAACCTTACAATTTATTAAAAGAAACAAAGGCTACTACAGCCCCCTGTTCCTCTCCCCAAAAACATCACCCACATTTTCCCCCCCAAGGTAAGCAATAAAATAATAAAACTAAGTTCCCAGTGGCGTCTGGGGGAAGGCGGATTCCAAGGGCCCAGTCCGCCCAAATCCAAAACACACAACAGGAAGGTGGGGGATTGTTGCGAAAACATGTTATTTTCTTTCCCATTGTCTGTTTTTGGCAAACGGCTTTTCTAGGCGACCCCTCCCCCGCTGGCACCTCAGGGCTTCTCATTAGAATGGGGTGGGGGTGGGGAGGGGAGGGGCCCCAGATTTCAGGTTTTGATCAATGCAACATGTTGGGGGCACAGCACAAGGTCAAAAGGAAATGATTAATCCCACCAGAGGAACCGGCATCAGGTGGGGCGGGAAAGGTCTCCCCAGCTCCCAGGAGTCAAAAGGCCCAAGAGCCCCAGCTCCCAGGGGTCCCACCCAACCAACCCCGTCCAGCTTTCCACTTTAAAGCCGGGGGGCCTAGGGCTAGTGAGGGTTTTTTTTGTTTGTTTGTTTTTGTTTTTTAATAGGGTTTTCAGTTTTTATTTGGTTTCTGGGCCACAGCAAGCAGTGCTCCAGGATCACTCCTGGTGGCCTCTGGGGGGACCACATGGGATGCTGGGGATCAAGCCCCGGTCAGACACGTGCAAGGCAAGCAAGTGATAGACCTGCTGTTCTGGACTGGTGGTTTCTGCTTGTTTTTATTTTAAAGATCTGAAGATTGTTCAACAACAGAAAGGCTGTTTCCTGGCCAATGTAGCCCACCAACCAACCAGTCTCTGGGCCTGCCACATCATTATTAGAGGCAGTGAAGCTGATCATAAATGGGGAAGGAGAGATATTTTAGGACTCTTTAAAAGAAGACATACAATATCCCTTTGAGAGTCTATGACATCAGCACTCGCAAAGCACAGAAATAGGTCAAACTCAAGAGAACGTGGCGGGGAGGGGGGAAGCCTCAGATCTACTGGGAGATGATTTTCTTCATAGACACACACACACACACACACACACACACACACACACACGCACACGCACACGCACACATATTCCTACTCCAGATTAATCATGCAAGTTCTTCGGCCTGGCAGGCAACAGGGTGACTAACAGGGTGACTCCTGACACTGCCTCAAAACCCAAATGGGAACGTTCTTTGGTTACTTTGCCTTGCATGGTACCCAATCTGGGTTCGATTCCTATCCGGGTCCCCCAAGCACTGGCAGGAGTAATTCCTGGACATGGAGCTCAAGCTCAAGCGTAACCATCAGCACTGCCTGGTGTGGCCCCAAAACAAACTATTATAAAAAGGTGAGGGGCCCTTTTTTTTTTTAACACAGCGGTAGCGCATTTGCCTTGCATGCGGCCCACCCCAGGACAGACCGGGATTAAATTTCGGTATCCTATATAGTCCCCTGAGCCTACCAGGAGGCAGGAGTAACCCCTGAGGTTCCATTAGGTGTAGCCCAAAAACCAAAGAAAAGTGGGGGCTCCAGAGCCACAGGTTTTGGGGGACTTGGAGCAAATTTCCTTGTAGTCTTACAAGATTTACATGGACAGATGACTGCCCAGAGTTTTGTGCAAAAAGGCACTGAAGCCATTCCCCAAGAATGCTCTGCGTCAGACTTACAAGCTAGATGGAAGCACCCCACAAACTGTGTACACAACTGCAGAGCCCCTGTGCATTATCATCTCCCAGGAAGATGTGTGGTGTCAGGTTTCCTGGAGGCTACCCTGGGGACAAGGGCCCAACTCCTGGATTATGACTCCTGGTCCCATGACGCCTGCAGTAAAGAACAAGACTGGCAGTGAAGAGCCCTGGCACGGGGGTGGGAGAGTGACCAAAGACCTGAGGTAGCCCCACAAAATCCACCTGATGACCCTCTCAGGCTAATGCAAGCAAAGCTTTGCATCCAGTTCCAGTCATCCAGCCCAGTTCTCAGTGCTCTGCCTGGGGCACTCCCAGATTAGGGACTCAAGAGTCTGAAAAATATTTCCACATCTGCAGTTAGAGCCATAATACAACAGATAGGATACTTGGCTTGCATGGAGACCAACCCCGTTCGAACCCTAGCACCACATCTGGTCTGAAGTCCGCCAGGAGTGAGCCCTGAGGATGACCACCAGGTATGATTTTTCTCAACAGTTGGGACTGGATGTGGTCCAAACACACACGCATACAATATTATGGGGTTGATGGTATAATGTTCATTAAGGCAATAACTGACCATGGAGAGAACTAGAAGCTCTGAGCAGAAGTGTGGCCCCCAAAAAACAAAGAGGTGTGCAGCCAAAAAGAAATTAAAAAAGGATGCCCTGCGATAAAATGCCCTCTAACTCTTTTATTAAAGAGTTACTAGAAAATAGTTTAGAATTTATAGAAATTCAGAATTAGGAATTATATATAAATTTAGATATATAGTGGGGGAATTTCACCAACAAAAAACACCTCAGAGATCCTCAGGGATTCCCACCCCCCATCTCTCTGAAGGTCCCAATGACTCAGCCCCCTCCCATCCCTTCAGGAAAGAGTTTGGGTGGGTTGGGGACAGGGTGACATCTGGAGAAGATAAAGAGTTTATGGGTCAGAGCTTGTAGAACTCCCTTGGCCAGATTCCTGTCCTAGAGAACCTGGAAGACAGAGCCCAGCTAGGCAGCCAACCCCCAAGTGAGCGTTTCAGATCTGTGCTCGGAAGAGCACTCCCAGGTTCCCCTCCCAGACCGTCCACCATGCTTCCTTGGGTTGCGAACAGGAAACCCGCACCATATCCTGGCCATTTCGGACACCCAAACTTCTCAGTGAAAGAAGGAATTTCACGCACTGTCATATCCCCTTTAGAGATGGCAGAAAGGAGACTTTGAAGCAAGGCACTTAATTCTCTCAAAATCTTGGGCATAGTGTGTAGCGTTATCCATCCAAAAACACAACCTGTAAGAGTTTTCTCTTCCCACAAGGGAAGAGAATGCAACTCAGCACCCACTGTTTAAGAAGGGTTTGTGCATCAACCACCATTTCCCTTGTACACAAAAACAAGTAGCAATGAAGGGTGAGAGAAGGGGAGGGATGACCTAAGCCAACTAGTGCAGGACAACCCAGAAGTGATGAAGCCACCATAGAGGTAGCCTGTTCTCTCCCCTCTCTGTCCATCCAAGGCAGCCCCACAACTGGGAAGAATTTTGGAAGCATTTCCCATGGGTCTACCCTAATCTGGGACAGTAGGCAACAGGTCAGAGGTGTCTCTGGGACACACAACACAGGCCACAAGCATTTTATTTTTTAAAAGATCTGTGTGGTTAATTTTGAAGGAATACACACAGCTGCTGTTTAGAACTTACACCCAGCTCTGCACTCACTCCTGACAGGCTCAGGGGTGTCAGGGATCAAATCTAAATCTGCTGCATCCAAGGCAAGCACTCGATTTTAATCTTATACTATCTCCAATCCCCCCCCCCCCACACACACACCCCATTCCCCAGAACAGCTGTTTCAATGCCTTCAAGTGAAAGGCACACTGGGGGACAGACCTCCCCTCCCTTCTTCCCTCCACTTGTCCAAAGGGGATTAATCCAAAGTGGCTACTGGAAACTGTTCTGGAAACAGTTCCGGAGAAAACACGTGGAGGAGGCTTAATGGAAAGGGGAAGAAGCTGCTTTCTGTGACTTGGGCCCTTCAAGGAAACACAGAAGAGCTCTTATTTTACAAACTATCTGGAATGTTGTTAGATCATGTTTCCAAGAACCCCCACCCCACCCCTGCTGCAGGGCATCAGCATCCCAATGGGGGAAGGGGGCCCCAGCATTAATCCACAAGGAAAGGCTTAAGAATTAAAACAGGGGCCAGAGCACTAGCACCAGCACAGCGGTAGGGCATTTGACTCGCACACGCGGCCAACCCGAAACAGAAGGATTCCTGGCATCCCATATGGTCCCCCAAGCCTGCCAGGAGCAACTTCTGAGCAGAGAGCTAGGAGTATCACCTAGGCACGAGAGCAAGCCCAAGAATCGAAGTCATGGCACAGAATTAAACAAGCTTAAGGCCATGTCACTAAAACTGCTGTTTGCCTAAATAGGACCTGCTGTTCCAGCCTTGAATTTTGGGCAGGAAAAGCGCAGCCTCTGGAGGTCTGTACAGAACAGGAGAAGACAGATCAGCCTCACCCAGGTCTGGCTGTTACCAGGCTGGGTTCTAGACTTTCCCAGAAAAGGGTTTGAAACGGGCAGTCTCCTTCTCTAGCACAGGGTCCTAGTCTTTACCTAAGAAACTTCTGGGAAGAAAAACTCAGCAACTGGCTGGGATAAGCATGAAGGAAGCAGCAGGGGAAGATTTGGTCCAAGTTATTAAGTTCATCAAATCCAGGGGATGCACAGGCAGGGAGGCCTATGACCAAGATTCTTATTTATTTATTTATTGGTTTTGGGGCCACACCCGGTGACACTCAGCTGTTACTCCTGGCTATGCCGTCAGAAATCACTCCTGGCTTGGGAGACCAGATGGGAATAGAACTGAGGTCCATCCTGGGTCAGCCACATGCAAGGCAAATGCCCGACCACTGCACCACTACTCTAGCCAAGATTTTTACTGTGTTTATCAAGATGCCCTCCTACAGGAAAGGTCACCCTTGGACACCCCAGTATGAATGAGTTGAAGAGCTGGAGAGCATATTGAGGAATTTTAACTCAAGCACAGGGAGTAAATGGGGTTGGGTGAGGTTCCCCCAAACACCATCACTCAATCTCAAATCCAAACACTGATGTTCTCCCATTGGCTACTACACAGAGAATTGAGAACCTCAGGGCTGGAAAACCCCCAGGGTATCCCCCCCAGCTCCCCAGTTTCAGTCTGGCCTCACTGTAAGTCTCTCGTCCCCCATTAAAATGGAGCTTCACTTCCTTCCCAAGACGAAGAGCAGCATCACCAGCAGAAAGTATGAGGGGCTAAAAAACACTAGTTCCCTCCCAGGTACTCCAGTTTCTGTGCTGCTACAACAGCCCCAAAGCAGGGAAGGTGACCCCCCCCCCATCATCCAAAGCACCTGAGTCACTTGGGCGCTGCTGGGCGTGGTCCAGAAACAACAAAAAGCACTTCTTAAGCACCTTAACTGTGACTCTGGGCCAAGAATCGCAGGAGCCTGGCTCCACTGGGAGAGGGTCATTTATGGCCATTAAGGCCAGAGGAAAGCAAGCTCCTAGAGGCCCATAAAACTCCCAGGGAAGGAAGTGGGGATTAACCACTTCCTCCCACCCCTCAGAAGGGGCTTCAAGCTCTACACGAAATTGCAGTCCAGAAGATTCCAGGGAAGGGGTGTGTGAAGGGGGGTGGGTGTCAAGCGATCCAAACCCCCAGCCACTCTCTCTGGGGGGTGGGGGGGGGACACGACAACTCAAGGCCTGGGGTTTCTCAAATTGCTTTGATTTTCAGAGGACTTGTAGTCTTTGCTGCCCAGCAGCTCTAAGTGGTACATGGAGCACCTCTCAGCTTCTCCTCCTTCCTCACATCCCTTGGGCACAGGTCTGCAATCTGTCCAGGAAGGACAGGGGACGTACCAGGACTGTGTGCTTGGTTTTACACTCAGATACAGATAATAAATCAGGGAAGGTTCATGCTTGCCCACAGCAAACCTGGCTCTGACCCCCAGAGTCCCTTGGGTGATCGATCCACAAGCAGAGCCAGGAGGAAGCCCGGAACGCCAATGAGGGTGGTGGCCATAGGAAAAAAAAAAAAAAAGGAAATGAGGGGTTGGAGCAATAGCACAGTGGTATAAGGCGTTTGCCTTCCATATGGCCAATCCAGGACGACCCTGATTTGAAATCAGCATCCCATATGGTTCCCTGAGCCTGCCAGGAGTGACCCCTGAGCACTGCCGGATGTGACCCAAAGCCAAAAAAAAGAGAGAGAGAGAGAAAGAAAATGAGGTGTCAGTGTGATCATGCAGTAGGTAGGATGCTTGCTTGCCTTGCACGCAGCTAACCCAACACAACATGGTATAACACACCCATACCCAGCTCCGCTAGGAGTAATCCCTGATGGCTGAGCCTCCTGAGCACCAGTGGATGTAGCCCAAAACACAAGGAAAAGGGAACAGCAGGTAAGGGCATCAGTTCTTCCACAGGGGCAGCCAGGATCTATCCTTGGCTTGGCACCCTAGGTAGACCTATATGATCCGTGAAAGTACAGCCATGGTATGGCTCAAAATTTACAGAGAAAGAAAAAATATTTACTGAGAAAAAGATATTCTTGGGTTTTGGGTCTACAGAGAAAGAAAAAATATTTACTGAGAAAAAGATATTCTTGGGTTTTGGGTCACACCCAGCAGCACTCAGGGGTTACTCCTGGCTCTGTGCTCAGAAATCGCTCCTGGCAGGTTTGGGGGACCATATGGGATTGCTGGGGATGGAAACTAGGTTTGTCCTGGGTCGGTCACATGCAAGGCAAATGCCTTACCACTGTGCTATCACTTAGGCCTAGGGAGACATTTTTAAATTCAACTCCCTATGTGGAGATAGCTCTGGGCTCTGTACATTCAAGTAAAACCTGAGACACCAAGAGTTTTGTAAAACTAAGGATTTCTGGGACACTGGGAGGAACTAAGGATTACTGGAAGCCAATCAAGACTCAGCACAGGGCCCAAACCCAGGATGACTTGGTGGGGGGTGGGTTTGGGGGTGGTGGTGTGGGATACAGTTTTTGGCAATTGCAGCCTCTTCTAGGAGCTAGAATATCATTTCCACTAGATTAAGGGTCTGAGACCAAGATGCAAGAGATTCTGCTCAGACTTGGGCAGTGTGGCCAGAAGTAGGGGGAGCAGATCTTCCTCCCTCTCCTGAATAGGTTCCAAGGTCTCAAAGGGAGTTCACTTTTCTTCCTCTGTTCTTTGCCAGAAGCTGCAAGGTCAGATAAGAGTGGCCATCCAGGCTAGTGTCCTTGTAACAAATGTCACCCACCAGTTAAAAAATAAAAACAAGGGCCAGAGATATAGCACAGCGGTGTTTGCCTTGCAAGCAGCCGCCGATCCGCACCAAAGGTGGTTGGTTCGAATCCCGGTGTCCCATTTGGTCCCCCGTGCCTGCCAGGAGCTATTTCTGAGCAGACAGCCAGGAGTCACCCCTGAGCACCGCCGGGTGTGGCCCAAAAACCAATAAATAAATAAATAAATAAATAAATAAATAAATAAATAAATAAATAAATAAATAAATAAATAAATGCCTGGTAGAGGGTACAGGACCCAAGTTATGGAAATGTCCTCCCCCCCTCTCTCTCCTCCCCCACCCCCACAAAATCAAGGCACTCTCCAAACCCTACCAACAACTTTAACAAAGGGTCCAAAGGTCAGGAGAGGCCTGAGGGTGGGTTTAGGACCTAGCCCTGGTAAAAGGCACTGAGCATTTCAGGGGCTAACCCCACCCCCACCCCACCCCTCCAGGGTAGGCTGGATCATTCAAAACAGCAACAATAAAGAAATAGTGGAGAGGGGGGCCCCAGAGAGATAGGGCACTTGCTCCTACATGGCCAACCAAAGTTCAATCCCCAGCTTCCTAACACTCCCAGGATTAATTCCTGTGCCCAGAGTCAGGAGTTACCCCCTGAACACCACAATGTGTGGTCCAAAAACAAAATGGGGGAGAGAGAGGGGGGAGAGGAAGAGGAAGTTGAGGAGATAATATAGTGAACTGGGTGTTTGCCTTGCACTTGCGTGACCTGCATTCAATATCCTGCATTCCATATGGTCGTCACCCCCAAGCATCACCAGGAGTAACCCCGGGGTATGAGCAGGTATGGTAAAAAGAAAAATAAAGAAAAGAAACAAAATTTGAAGGATGGGGGGCTAGAGCAATAGCACAGAGAGAGAAAGGTTAAGGCACTTGACTTGAAGGGTTAAATCCACACAGATTTGACTCTAGTCCTCCAAATGGTCTGTCCCCCTCCCCCCCAAAAAAAAACCACGAGGAATGATCCCTGCACGCAGCTGGGAGGAACCCAAAAACAACAACTAAAAGTGGCATAGTATTGGCACAGGGTGCTGATCCCTGGTTTCTATGGCCACCCCCTCTCATAGAGCATAATCCAAATGACAAAAAATATAAAATTAAGAACTGCTTCGTTAAATTTTGTTTTCGGGTTTTATTTTGCAGGGATTTTTTTTTTTTTTTTTGCCTAAGTACATCCAATTAAATGGGACTGACTGGAAAGAAAAAAAATATTTACTGTGCTCTTTTGACTCTAACCCTTAAAAAAAACCTTAAACTTGTGTGTGTGTGTGTGGTTTTTGGGTCACACCCGGCAGTACTCAAGGGTTTTTCCTGGCTCCGTGCTCAGAAATTGCTCCTGGCATGCACGGGGGACCATATGGGACGCCGGGATTCGAACCGATGACCTTCTGCATGAAAGGTAAACGCCTTACCTCCATGCTATCTCTCCGACCCTCCTCTTAAACTTTTGATGTTAACTTAAACAAATATGCATGTGCGTGAAAATATAAAAAAAAATACTTTGCCTTCAATGTTTAAGGAGTCACATAAATCTCATGGCTTTAGATTGCTTTGTGTACTGCTAAGAAATGTTATAATGTCCTACAATCTGGGGACTTGTGAACAAAGCAATTGTACATGAGTTCTGCCTTTTATTTTTCTTAATGTTCTTTGACTGTAAGTTCAATATTTAGGCGTCAGCAAGGGGATTTCTTCTGAGATCTGTTTATGGGCGATTGTCCTTCCACTGTAACTTTACCTTGTCCTCTTTGCATCATTGTTCTCATAATTAAAAATAAAAAACTAACAAATAAGAAAAATATTTACTATGTAGGCTGACGAAAGGCTGGAACATGTGCTCTGTAAGTAGGAGGTAGAGGGCCCTGCGGGTTGGGCCTAATAAAAAGATTATTCCCTGTTTACAGACTGGCTGAAGATCCTTGGGGGTGGCTAGAGCTGCACCCTGGGCTGGGAGTTTCCCTGCTAGGTGCAGAAGGACCTTTGATGGATCTTGGTGGGGAAAGGAAAGGATTGCATGAGCGTACAAGAGGGGTTGGGGCACATTTCTGGCATCCCATATGGCTCTCTGAGCACCTGATTCTCGATTCATCTGGAGCAACCAATTGGAGTACAGCTGAGTGTGCCTCCCTAAAACCAAACAAAAATCCTTGTCCCTACCCTTCATTTATAGAAGACCAGAACGGTGGGTGAGTTTTCAATTACTTCCCTGGTTGGAGAGTTCTTTCATCTGTGTTTGCAATTGCCAGAGTAATAGTACTTAAGTACTGACCTCTGTTCAATCCCCAAGGCTGCAAGGAGTGATGATTTCCTTCCCAGCCCAGCCCAGCCCAGCACTGAGCCTGGAGTAAGAGAGCATTGTCAGGGAAGGCCCAAACACAGAATGGAAGCAAACTTAACTCAGTCCAGGGAGACAGAGGTTGAAAGGCCACTAGTCAAGATAAAAGTGACTGTACCCAGAGAACTGCCACGTAGTGAGGCTTCCAAGAGGCAAGCCACTCAGAGCAAACAGGGGCGATCAACATACCAAGAGGCAGCCATTCCGGCCCCTCCGGAGAAACAAAGGAGAGGAATTTCTGCTGCTCAGGAATAGTGAGGAATGGCCCCAGGTAAATGAACCCCCAGACTGGGAAGTCCACCCCATCTTCTAGCTCTGGCTGAGCAAGGGGAAACCTCTGGTCAAGAGACAAAAACTGGATGCAAGAAACAACGCCTGCAATTAAGGGGCTGAGTCTCCCGCTGCCATGGAGAAAACAAACCTTTCTGAAGCAAACAAGCCCAGACCTCTGGTTTTTCTATTTTCAGGGTCTCCTCGGTATTCGTGGCTGCCTTTTATTCTGGTTACTGTCCTTCAGAGCAAAGAAACTGATGGACCCTGCTGGCTTATTTTTATTTTGTTTTGTTTTCAACCTGGGCTCTAGCCTCACCATGTGATCCCAGGGAGCTTCAGGATCTATGAAACAGGAGAGGAGGGTAGGGAGGGATGAAAGCAGCCCTCTGTCCCCTCCTGCACACACAACGATGACTGTTGACAACACAAGTGGAAGGGATCTTCAGATAGCTTGAAAGGGAGGTGAGAGATCTCCGCTCTCCTTGTCCTCAGTCAAGAAACTTGGAGACAGACACAAGTCCAAAGGCGGTGGTGGGTCTGAGGGAGCCTATTCCTGTCACGCAGTTCCCTCTTTACCAGTCACCTGCTCCCTGAAGCATTGGCTGAATTGAACGCTTGCTTTGCAGAGAAAGCTAGAATCTTCCAGGAATCCTGGCTCTTGCCTCAGAAATCGCTCCTGACAAACTCGGGGACCTTATGGGATGCCCAGATGTGAACCACCGTCCTTCTGCAAGCAAGGCAAACGCATTACCTTCATGCTATCACTCAGTTCCAAGGCTTTTGTTTTTGTTTTGTTTTGTTTTTGTTTGTTTTTGAGGGACACACCCAGTAACACTCAGGGGTTACTCCTGGCTATAATGGGTGTCCTATCAAGGTCCATCCAGATCAGTGGCCCAAGGCAAACACCCCATGAGGAAGACTTTCAAATGAAAGAGCCAACCCTGAATCGCAATGGGCTGGTCACCTGGGGACCCTTCCCCCACCCACAAGCAACTCTGGAAACTGAATCCCTTATTAACTTAGTCCTGCCTTGAACTGCAGTGAAAACCCAACCCCCAGGCTCTGGGATCATCTCTAGGTAGATCATCTAGGCAGATCTGAAGGACTTTTACCACAGCTGGCTCAGGGAGGACTGGCTTCCTCTTCCCCACAAGTGACATTTCTATGTTGTAAGAAGCTCCCAACCAAGGTATTTCCCAGGACTTAACCAACGGGCCCAGATGGGCCTGGTATGAATTTTTCTTAGTCCCAAGGACTCAGTAGGCAAAACTATTTCACTATTGTTCACCACTGAGGGCCTACACTCAAGAAAAATAGCAAACCCCCCTCATAATGAACCCTGGACCTCACTCTTTTTTAACCCATGAATTTGTGTTAGGGGTCCACACCCAGTGGTGGTAGGGGATATTGAGATGCAGGAGGTTGAACACAGGTCGCTTGCATGCAAGGCAAGCGCCCCCACCTGCTGCACTATAGATCTATGGACTCTTTCTGGTCCTTACCCTTGAATTTAAAAAAAAAAAAATCATGAAGAGGGGCCCGGAGAGATAGCACCTAAGGTGCTAAGGTGGTTGGTTCGAATCCCGGTGTCCCATATGGTCCCCCCCATGCCTGCCAGGAGCTATTTCTGAGCAGACAGCCAAGAGTAACCCCTGAGCACCGCCAGGTGTGGCCCAAAAACCAAAAAAAAAAAAAAAAATCATGAAGCAAGAACTCATTTCAAACCATGTGCGACGGTTTTACATGGCCATCATTCTTGTTTGCGACCCCTAAATTCCTTCCTAGTAATGTGAGGGTCTCCAGAAAGTAACTTCTCAGTCCCCAAACTCCCAGAGGGGCTGGGCACAGGCTGGGGCTGCAGGGGGAGTGTGCTTGCAGGCATGGAATTCACTGCCACGTTTTCCAAGCAATCCTGGAGGAATTTGCCTCCCAGCAGGCCTCTCTAGCTGGACAACAATGTGCCGGGGCCATTTGCATTGTGCCTAGAAAATAGCAAATGTTTAAAAGAGGAAGAAAAAAAGAGATAGAATCTGAGCCTTCACAGAGGCTGAAATGCCCCAGAGGTAAGAGGTGAGGGGATTGTTTGGCTATCCTTGGATGGCAATAAAGAGGGCTTCGGGGACTGCCATGGCCAGAGACAGGATCTTTCTCATCCTCAAGTCCTAGGGCTCTTTTTCTGAGACCCATGACCAAATTCTCCCGAGATAAACACTGGCCAGGGAACTAGAAATGCAGAAATAGCTTTGGACTCAATTCAAGGTGTGTCACTGTCAGAATTCATGAAAAGGGAGCATTCAGTGAGTTACATGGTACTAAGTACATTACAAAATGCAATGAGCCAATGGATTAGACTGCTTGCAAAATTCTGCCAGATAAACTTAAGCTTCAAAAAATATGAATGGGAGGGTAGCTCAGCAGAAAACCCACCTGGAATGAAGGGAGAGCAAGCTTTGGGATTTGACTCCTGGGTTCAAATCCTAGCACTGTGTACAATGTCGCAATAAGTGAGGGAACAACCACCCCACCCCACAAAGATCTATAAATATACAGAATATGGGCTAGAGCAACATTACAGTGGATCAAGAACTTGCCGGGTTCAATTCCTGGTAGCCAATGCTGCCCTGGAGCATGCCAGGAGTAACACCGGGAACACCTCTGGTTGTAACCAAAATTCCAAACTATTATCAAAGATGTTCTATGTCTATAGGAACTGTGCTAACTGCAAGCAGACATGGAATTATCAAGTTTTTCATTCTATGTCTAAATTTTTGCCTGCCACTTTATCAAAGACCACTGAGACACTTGACATTTCAAACAAGGGGTCGAGGGACCAGCCGGAGACAAGATTGCAGCAGCCAAGGGAAGGCTGGCTGAGCTGAGGCTGGATCTCCCGCACCACATACGGTTATCAGCCCTCCACTCCACCAGCAGTCAGCCTTGATCACAGACACAGGGCCGAGTTAAGGGATGAAATGCCATCAATGAGACAAGGCCAAAGACCTGTGGCTGTCACTGGCTGCTCAGTTAACAAGCCTAGCACACTAGAAGCCTCACCACCACTGCTGTGAATCATTATGAACGTGTGGAGAGGAGCCGACTTCCTTGCTAGCCACCGAGAGATCACCAATACATGGCCATCTGCATCAACACCTAGCCAGGCCCCATCACCCTCAGCACTCACAGGCTAAAAGGACTAAAACTGTGCCCAACCAGCAACCCCCGCCAGGCCGCAACTATGAGGGTCACATCAGTTTCCCAGAAAATGTGAAGTGACACTAAGGGGAAATGAAACCTTTTACCTAACAGGCAAGACAATTATGTTACATAAAGTTAAAACCCACCTCAAAGCCAAAAGTTTTTGGGCCTGGGAGATAGCAGAGTGGTAGGGCCTTCCTTGCAAGCAGCCTACCCAGGACAGATATTGGTTTGAATCCGGGCATCCCATATGATCCCCTGTGCCTGTAAAAAGCACAGAGTCAGGAGTAACCCCAGAACGCTGCTGGGTATGGCCCCACCCCCATAAAAAAAGAAAAAGCCGGGCCGGGAGAGATAGCACAGCACAGCTGCATTTACCTTGCAAGCAGCCAATCCAGGACCAAAGGTGGTTCGAATCCCTGTGTCCCATATGGTCCCCTGTGCCTGCCAGGAGCTATTTCTGAGCAGACAACCAGGAGTAACCCCTGAGCACCGCTGGGTGTGGCCCCCCCAAAAAAAAAGAAAGAAAGAGAAAGCCGAAAGTTCTCAAAAACTGAGAATCAAAGTCAAAGACTAGACAAGATTAGAATTGAGGACTGATAGCACAGTTCCTTGCAGGAACCGACCCAGGTTCTATCCCCCAGGGGGCCCATATGGTACCGACCCTGCCAGGAGCACAGAGCCAGGAGTAACTGAGCATCGCTGGGTATAACCAAAAATCCAAGAAATCCAAAACCCAAAAAATAAAGGGGAGAAAAAAATACCACTAGAATTGACCTCACACTAAAGGCAAACCAAAGACTCAGAGAATGTATTTGCAGCAGCAGGTAGCTAGTACCCAACAGTATTTTCCTACGATGAGTTGACTTTTCTTTTTCCGGTAACTCGGTTTGAAATCCAAATCCTAATAAACACACAAAAAGGCGCTAGCCTAATGCTAACCACGGAAATGCAAAATGAAAAACAGGACACACCATTCTTCCCCCCACCACCATCTCTGGCCATTAGGTTGGCTTCAGAGCTCTGGAGGAGGAAATGTGGCCGGTGGGAGATAGCTCAGGGGCAAATTAACATTTCAAATGAATGCCCCACTCGGCCAGCCTGCAGATGGGGTGTGGGGGAAAGAGACCTTGGCTCTAGCATTAACTAACCTAAGCCAGGGCTAGGACCAGCCAAACCCACTCCACAAACGCCAGTCAAAAAATGTCTATGGGAGATCTTACACGAAAAGGGCTGAGGAAGTGGCCCTAAAGGCTCATGTGAGCGTTTGCTTTCCACATGGGAGCCCAGATTCAACCCCCAGCTCAGCACGGTCCCCCAAGCACAGTCGGAAATAGCTGTGACCAAGAGTCCAAACAAAGATGACACTTGACGTTAATTTTGTATATGGTTAAGAGCGGTGGCGAAAAACCGGTGAAGAAAAAGCAGGTAGTTAAAAGATCACTGAGAGGCAGGCCAGAGAGATACAGTACTGCAGGTAAGGCTGTATTTCCTTGCATTCCACATGGCTGGGGTTCGATCCCTGAAACCCTACAAGACCTCCTGCCTCATCCCTCCCAGCATTTGATTCCTAAACACAAGCCCAAAAACCAAGTTAAGGAGGTTATTAATAACAAAGCCTTCTATTTGGGTGACACCAGGCAGCGCTCAGGGGTTACTCCTGTCTCCAGGCTCAGAAATCGCTCCTGGCAAGCTTGGGGGACCATAAGGGAATGCCAAGAATCGAACCACTGTCCTCCTGCATGCAAGGCAAATGCCCTACCTCCATGCCCCTGATAACAAAGCTTTCTAAACCAGCCTCTGGGATTGGAGGGAGAAGAAAACTGTCCTACAGACAAAGAGAAAAACTGGGGACATTTGTGCTAGGACACAGGAACTAGTGAAGGGTACATTGCATGACTGAAATTCGATCATAAAATCTATTATGAACAACTTTGCATCCTCGGTATTGGAATAATTTTCAAAAGGCTTGTGATTTTCATTTGCATAATTAGATCAATATTAAGAGGACAGGAGCAATGTATTGTGGGTAGAGAATTCGCCTTGTACAGACCTATCTGGATTCTATCCACATGTCCCCTGAGCCCTGCCAGGAGCAAACCCCGAGCTCTGCTGGATGGTAGGTAGCCCCAAAACAAAGACAAAGCCAGCAAAATTGACCAGGATTAGAATTTGCTGAAAATTTTGCGAATTGCTGAGAAAAAATCTATTTTGAAGTACTGACAGCAGTTTAAACAAGCTGAAGAGATAGATGAAAGAAAATGAAGTCACTGAACATTGGTGGTGGAAATGCCCCTGCTTCAATGTCACTATGTACCTAACTGTGAAAATTTGTAATCCCCTGTGGGCAAAATAAAAATTATTTTTTTTTTTTTTTTTTTTTTTTTTTTTTTTTGGTTTTTTGGGCCACACCCGTTAGATGCTCAGGGGTTACTCCTGGCTACGCGCTCAGAAATTGCCCCTGGCTTGGGGGACCATATGGGACACCGGGGGATCGAACCGTGGTCCTTTCCTTGGCTAGCGCTTGTAAGGCAGACACCTTACCTCTAGCGCCACCTCGCCGGCCCCTAAAAATTATTTTTAAAAAGAAAATGACGTCACTGTTTATCTACACCCTCAGGAAAAAAAAAATCACTATGTAAAACAAGTTTGTGGTGTCTAAACAAAAATCTCTCCTCAACTCCAACCCAGCTGCTTTTCTGATTCCTACATGTTTTTACAAATGTTCCACATTTCTTCTGCTTGCTGTGGGCAGATGGACCCACCTCTAGCATGGAGCTGGGCCCTGTGCCCACCGTGCCATCTACAAATACTGAAGGACAGTCAGAAACTGGACTGGAAAGGACCTGGAGGACAGGACAGGGACCTGCAAGGACCTCCAACTTCGCTTTCAAGACCTTTGTTTCTTAATCTCCTGAAACCATGGAAGGAATGTTAAACCTTGGACATTCTGGGCTCCAATCGCCTTAAACAGGAGAAAAGGGTTGAAAGGCCACAGTGACCCAGCGGAGCATGAAACCCAATCTCTTCTCCCCAAAACTGGGCCAAACATCCTCCTCTCCACCCTCCATAATTCAAACTTGCACACTTTTAATCTATTCCAATGTTTTACTCATATTGGGGGTAGGAGGGAGCAAAACATTGACAAGCATTTCACCAAGCCAAAAAAGGAAAAGAAATTAGAAAAGTAGTTGTGATGAATTCTGTTCAGACCTGCAACGATGGTGTGGGGGACACTATGTGAAGGTTGAAAACACCACCCCGTTTTTTAGAGATGTTTGTTTCCAAAACTAGCTACATTAGTGGTAGCTTTCAGTCAGCTGTGCCCTTTTTTAGTGCTTTACTTTGCAGTTTCCAGGATATTAACATTTGTCCAGTGATAACAATGTACAATTTAGCAAAACAGCCCATTGAGTAACAAAATCAGGGTTGTTTTTCTTTTGTATTTTTTTGGGGGGGCCACACCTGGGGGTACTCAGGTTACTCCTGGCTGAGTTCAGAAATCTTTCCTGGCAAGCTTGGGGGACCAGATGGGATGCGGGGATCGAACCCAGGTCAGTCTGGGTGGGCCACAGGCAAGGCAAACAACCTACTGTGCTAATCACTCCTGCCCCCAATTTCAGTTCTTAAGATAGTCAGGCACAGCTATTGATTGCATAAGAGACTTAAGGATGCTGTTTGATAGCTGCATGTTTGAATTACATTAGAACCTTGGTCTCGAATTGGACCTCTGTCCAGTTTCAATTTAAACTAAACTAAAATAAAAGTTCCTTCTCTCCTATTAACTTTTTGTGGAAAATATTATTGGGGGGTAGAGTTCCCAGTCACGTGATAGTGTTCAAGGTTCATTCCTGGCTGTAATCATTTGTGGTGTTGGGGTTGAATTATTATGCCCAAGCATGGCGGGGGCCCTTAATTCCTGACCATCTCTCTCTGGTCTAAATGTGGAAAACTTACAGTAAGTACCATAATACAGCAGGCAGAGGCAGGGCTCTTGCTCCAGCACGCTGTATAATGCCCCTAAGCCAGACAGGACCTATCCCAGAGCTCAGGAACAAACCCTGAACCCAGATGGATCTGGCCCCAGTAAAACTTTTTTTTTTTTTTGGTCACACACGGCAGGCTCAGGGGACCATATGGGATGCCGGGATTCGAACCAATGACCTTCTGCATGAAAGGCAAACACCTTACCTCCATGCTATCTCTCCGGCCCCACAGTAAAACTCTTGAACCTTGCTTCATCTTTATTTGCTTTGTCCTCCCCACCACACACAAACCTCTTCAAGTTCCTAAGACTTGGGTTGGCCCAGATTTAGAAGTGCTCAGGGTACACTGAGGGAAACCAAGCCAGATTGAGACATTCCACTCCCACCCCCAAGCCCCCTCCCTCTCCCAAGCAACCTCTCCTCCAAGAGACCGAGCACAACAGTTTGGGTGCTTGCCTTCCATGTTGCCAACATAGGCTTGACCCCAGAGACACCATAAGGATCCCTGAGCAGAGCCAGGAGTAAGCCAAGCCCTGAGCACCCCTGGGTGAGGCCTGCCACAGGAGGAAGAAAAATAATTCAGAAGAGTATGCTACTTGGAATGCAAAATGTGGGCAAGTGGTAGAGTAAATGCAGCTATTAAATGAAAGTAAACGAGAGGGGCGGGAGAGATAGCACAGCGGTAGGGCATGTCTTGCACATAGCCGACCTGAGCTTGATCCCCAGCAACCAACAGGGTCCCCAAAAGCCTTCCAGGAGTCATTTCTGAGCACAGAGCCAAGAGTAACCTGAGTGCCAACACTTGTCCTTCACCCTCCCCCCAGAAGGAACACAATGCAATGGCAGCTGTCACGGGAATGAAAGTGGCCTTGGACACCCAGTGCTCCTGGCTCCGAGATCTCATGGGCTGAGGCCGAGGCAACTGCTAGGAGCAATGTCCAATTGCACAATGGTGCATCTGAGAGGCCATCTTCTCTGCTCTGCCGCTTCTCAACTACTCCTCAACCTCTCAGCTTCCCCCCAAATCCTTCCCCTCAATTTCCAAGAAAGAACTGGGATGCCTTTTGCTGTTTTATTCTGTAAATTCTGCAGGATTAGGGACCATGTGGAATGCCAGACTAACAGTAAGCCAACACAAAAGCCTACCTGTCTGTGCCAGCACTGGCTCCTTGGGCTCATCTCGAGGTTCCAGGGCCACCTCCAAGACTTATTTCAACTCCAACGCAGGGTTCTATTCCTGGAATAGCAACTGATTCCAGTTTGGTTTGTACGTTTTGAGGAACCGGCTGAATTCAAGCCCATCTATTAGGATTAAGAAGAATCAGGAAGGGCCCGGAGAGATAGCACAGCGGTGTTTGCCTTGCAAGCAGCAGATCCAGGACCAAAGGTGGTTGGTTCAAATCCCGGTGTCCCATATGGTCCCCCATGCCTGCCAGGAGCTATTTCTGAGCAGACAGCCAGGAGTAACCCCTGAGCAACGCCGGGTGTGGCCCAAAAAAAAAACAAAAACAAAAAAAAAAAACAAAAAAAAAAGAAGAATCAGGAAGAGGCCAGAGGAAGAGTACAAAGGGTAAGGTTCTTGCCTCGCACAAAGCCAACCCTGATTTTATCCCCAGCATTCCGGGATCCCCTGAGGAACAAGTTTTGATTGCAGAACCAGAAATGTAGCTCCTGAGTATGGGGCCCTTCACCCCACCCCAAGAAAGGGGGGAAATTATAAGGATCCGAAAAAGGAGTCAGATTTCTACCTAATTTCTGCCACTCTCTAAAATTCACCTAAAACTCTCTACTTCCAACTTAAACATCTTTTTCTCTTTCCAGCTGAATCTCTTTAGATATTAATAATAAGCTTGAAGATCTAGATTCCATCTAGTGGTAAGAATCACACACAAAGCTAGCACCCTAATCCTTCACCTCTGCCCTCCACTGTTGGAGAAGCAGCAGCAGCAGCCTAGTCTTGCTTGGAGCACCTTTGGCAGAAGCAATTCTTTGCAGCAGGCATGCAAATGTGTCCATGATAAACCTTAACACATTGTGTCCTATCAGCAATAAGAAACACTCAAATGATTTCACAGGATCAAATATCCCCCTTGGCCATCAGCCAGAAAATATTTGAAGAAAGATAAGCGATACATTAACTTCATGTAAAAGGAATTCTACCTGTTTGGCTGCAGTTTGTATGAGAAGGTGAAGACGCTATTTTTCAGGATATTCAGCTGTGCACGTGTATACTAAAACAAAATTTTCTTCACTGCTCTGCCACTTCAACTACTTCTGGGCTTTGGTCTTAACCCCCAAACCTACGCACACAGGACAGCATAGAAAGGATCACCCCCTTGCAATCTCTGAGGTGTTCAGATTTCCTTATTGACTCCATCTTATAGGTCAGAAATGTGGAGGTTGGGTCGGAGCAATAGCACAGCACGAAGGCATTTGCCTTGCACAAGGCCGACCGGACCCTGGACCCACCTGGGTTCGAGCCCTGCATTCCATGTAGTCCCCAGAGCCTGCCAGGAGCAATTTCTGAGCGCAGAGCCAGGAATTACTCCTGATGGTGCTGCGGGAAGGGGCACAAGAAATTGAACTCGGGTCAGCAGTGTGCAAGGCAAAAAGACCCTCTGGCTCCAAACTCAAAGCTTGTTTTTGGACCACACTCAGCAGTGTTCATAAGGACGTGCCAGAGTCAAGGTGGTGCAAGGCAAGTACTCTACCTGCTATATAAACTACTACACCGGTGCATCCCATAGACAGCCTTTTCTTTTTAAAAGCTGCAACAGGGGCCCAGAGACATAGCACAGCTGTGTTTGCCTTGCAAGCAGCCGATCCAGGACCAAAGGTGGTTGGTTCGAATCCCGGTGTCCCATATGGTCCCCCGTGCCTGCCAGGAGCTATTTCTGAGCAGACAGCCAGGAGGAACCCCTGAGCAATGCTGGGTGTGGCCCAAAAACCAAAAAAAAAAAAAAAAAAGTTAATAAAACTGAACTGAAATATATAAATATACAAATAAAATATATAAATAAAACTGATGACATTGGTAAGTATCTATGCAATTACTCATCCCCTAGAACAGGGGAGCCCTACACCCTAAAATGCTGCTTAGTTATAAGAAGTTAAAGGAACTTGTCAATCTTTCTCTCCTTAAAGTATCTACACGCCTTTTTTTAACCATATGGTAAAAACAATATGTAAAACTGGTACATGTTTCAGCCGTTTTCCAAAGTGTATGGAGCCTGTGAACTGTACACTGCACGTAGGACCATAACTTGACCCCCAATACAACATAGACTCCCCCCCTCAATTAAAAAAACATGGCACAAACATCAGGACAGGAATAGTCCGAAATCTGCCAGGTATTCCCACCTGTCCCCCCTAATAAACGAAGTATAAAGTCTGCTTCAATAATTCTAGAAAATTATAGTAAGTTGTTATGGAGTTATGAAGGGCTCAGGGGTTACTCCTGGCAGGCTCAAGGAATTATATAGATGCCAGGGATCATACCTGGGTCCATCCATCCAGAGTCAGCCACATGCAAGGCAAATGCCCTCCTGCTGTCCTATCACTCGGGCTCCAAGGCGCCAGCTTGAAACTGCCAGGGTTCAACCCCCAGGCTCCAAATATAGCACACAGCCCCCGCACTGAGGAGTGATCCCTGAGCATTGCCAAGTGTGCCCCCCAACTCCTGCCCCAAATGCAGTGTTGGGAGTTAAGAAGGATGGTACTACATCTACACAAATGACAATGACACTCACCATTCGACACATGCTGACATGACACTCCGTCCAAGGCCCGCTTCCTCCAGTACAGGACTTCACTCTCTCCCAGCCCCATGGCAGGCGCCAGTGTGCTACTCGTTTTTTTTTCTTTTTGGTTTTTAGGTCACACCCAGCAGCGCTCAGGGGTTACTCCTGGCTCTACACTCAGAAATCACTCTCTACACTCAGAAATCACTCCTGGCAGGCTCGGGGGACCTCATGGGATGGCGGGATTTGAACCACCGTCCTTGTGCATGCAAGACAAACGCTTTACCTCCATGTTTTCTCCCCGGCCCCTAATCTTTTTCTTTTCTTTTGTTTTTTTGGTTCTTGGTTTTTGGGTCACACTCAACAGCACTTGGATTACTCCTGCCTGGCTCTACGTTCAGAAATCACTCCTGGCAGGTTCAGGGGACCATATGGAATACCGGGATTAGAACCAACATCCTTCTGCATGCCAGGCAAATGCCCTACACCTTCATGCTATCTCTCCGGGCCTTTTTTTTTTTTTTTTGGTTCTTGGGCCACGCCCAGTGATACTAAGGAGTTACTCCTGGCTACTAGCTCATAAATCACCTTCGGCTTGGGGGACCATATGGGACGTGACCAGGGTGGGGGCTGTTTCGAACTGTGGTCTGTCCTTGGCTAGCACGGGCAAGACAGACGCCTTACCGCTTATGCCACGGCTCCAGCCCCAACTCGCGTGCTTCTCTTAACAGCCAAACAACTAAAGAGGAAAGAAGGATCGATCAGGCTTCCTCTCCCAAGTCACAAGGCTTGAAAAGGTCAACCAGGAAAGGGGTGGGGAGCAGGCTGCAACGGTGACATCTTGAACAGTCATTCTTTATCAATATCTTTCTCTGGCTGCTTCCAAAACAACAGAAGAGGTGAGAGTAGTCATGGCTGGGCCTTTAACTCTTTAGGGAGGTGTTATGATGGCGGGAGGGGAAGGAAGCCCTACTTTGAAGTTGGCCTGCATGGTGGAATTCTTCCCAACCTTTTGCCTAAGTGTCACAAAGAATGATACCAAAATGGGGCCTTATTCCTGAAGAATGACTACTGCTGAAATAGGTTCCTTGGCCACTTATGGGGGCCCATATGGAGAAAGGCAAACTCTAGAAAATCCTGCAACTTTCAGTCCCAGAGGGAATAAAAGTCAAAGGGGGTGAAATTTCAGAACTAAGGAATTACCCCCAAAAGTCATTTATCTCACACACACACACACACACAATTACTTTGTCCCTAAACACTATACCTATATGCAAAGATGAAAAGTTTAAAATATAAAGCTCTGAGAAAGGCATCTTAAGGCATGATTCAGTAAACTACTTTTTATGAAGGTTTCAGTATTGAAACTGAAAATGGATCCTTTAAACAGGAATTTTGTGTCTTGCTTTTAGAAAAAATATTTTGGGTTTACTTTTGCACCAGCTTTGAGAGCTGTGCTGACTATTCTCTCCTGGCTCTGGGCTTAGGAGTGTCCCTCTGGGCACCTAACTGCTGTACTATCTTATCTCGCCAGCCCTAGGCAATTAATTTATTAAGCAACTATAATAGAAGGATGCTGTGGAAAACAAATCTTCCTCAATTTTCCTGTTCAATAATTCTTTTTTCTTACCAAGATATAGTTTGGATACAGTCTGGGAAAAATAAAAAAGCAACAACAGGGGCTAGAGAGATACCTCAGCAGATTAGGAAGGGCACTTTCCTTACAGTCACAGCCAATCCAGGTTTGATCCCTGGCATCCCACATGGTCCCCACCCCCCCCAGCACAGGAAGAGCAATTCCCAGCAGTGCCCAGATAACCTGATTAAGGGTGAGGCCCAAGACAAGAACAAAGTAGGGGCTAGGATGAAAGGTCAGAGCACTATTACTGCAGGTTCACGTATGGTAGGTAATACAGCAGAACTTAAAAAGTAAAAGTGCTCATTTTCTTCTCTTAAGACACCTTCCTGTGTCTGCAAAAGACCTATATACATACACAATCCCAAGCATGATCATTTATAAAGAAAATCAGGGGCCGGGAAGGTGGCGCTAGTGGTAAGGTATCTGCCTTGCAAGCACTAGCATAGGACAGACCTCGGTTCGATCCCCCGGTGTCCCATGTGGTCCCCCCAAGTCAGGGGCGATTTCTGAGCGCATAGCCATGAGTAACCCCTGAGCATCAATCGGGTGTGGCCCAAAAAAAAAAAAAAGAAAAAAGAAAAAAAAAATACAGAGACTGGAGTGATAGCACAGCGGAGGGCATTTGCCTTGCACCAGGCCAACCCAGGAGAGATGGGCCTGGGTTTGATTCCTGGCATTCCATATGGTCTCCTGAGCCTACCAGAGGTGATTTCTAAGCTGCGTCAGGAGGAACCCCTGAGAGAGGGCCCCAGAGCATGGTCCAAAAACCAAAAAAAGAAAGAAAGAAAATACAGGGGCTGGAGTGAAGACAGTGGGTAGGCTCAATCCCTGATGGACCAAGCTTGCCAGGCGTGATTTCTGAGAGCAAAGCCATGAGTAACCCTATCAGGGGTCTCAAACTCAATTTACCTGGGGGGCTGCAGGAGGCAAAGTCAGGGTTATCCTTGAGTGCAAAGTCAGTAGTAAGCCTTGAACATTGGGGGGTGTGACCCAAACAACTAAAACAAAATGAAAAAACGATTGCTCTAGGGCAGGGCCACAAAATGTTGTACCGAGGGCCTGCGAGCCACTAGTTTGAGACCCCTTAACTTAAGTGATGCTGGGTATGGCCCCAAAATGGAACATAAGGGGGTGAGATGGAATATCAGTTACTCACAATTAACAGACTCAATTGTTTTAAGAGGGGGACCTTTACATGGGCTTTTCATATTTTTATCCGTGGGCTTTGCATATGCTTTTTTTTTTGGGGGGGGGGAGGTCACACACAGCACTAAGGGTTACTCCTGGCTCTATGCTCAGAAATCGCTCCTGGCAGGCTCGGGAGGGATGCTGGGATTAGAACCAATGACTTTCTGCATGAAAAGCAAACAGGCAAACGCCTTACCTCCATGCTATCTCTCTGGCCCTGGGCTTTGCATATTCTTGCCCTGGGTTTGAATCCACAGCTCAAGAATGGCCCAAAAAGCATGACCCTCAGAAGAAAAAAGAAAAACATGCATCATATGTGGCAGTCTTATTGGCATCAGGTTTCCAAAAGGACCCAAATCCAGCAGACTTTTTAGTACAAGTCTGGCGAGGAAGCCAACTTGAGTTGATATCCCCAATACTTCCAATAGCTCCAAAACCAATGCACCTCACCACAATCACCAAACTGGCCCCAATTCCCATCACCTACTAAGGACACAATTCATTCCAGGCACAAGTCCACTAACTCAGCCTTAAGCATCCAGGCATTTTAAAAGCATAAATGACTTTTAAAAACCTAAAGATGAACACTCAAAAGCCTTAGGAATTAAAGTACCATTAGTTAATACTTGCCTCCTAAATTTCAGAACTCTTGAAATTCAGCACTCAGTCTACAAGCATCTAACTGCTAGTTTAGGCTCAAAGCAGCCGAAGGACAGTTAGTCCCAAAGAAAGTCAAGTTGAAGGCTGGAGCGGGGGGGGGGGGGGGGGGGGGGCTTGCCTTGCACGCAGGAAGGATCCCTGAGCATTGCTGGGTTTGGCCCAAAAACCAAAAACGAAGTAAATAAAGCTTGCTTTCCAAAGAGGTGAGATAAAATGTCCTAAGTAGATCTATCCACCTAGTCTTCCTCCAAAGGGTCAAAAATGGGAGAGAGAGGCGCAGAAAAAAATTTTAAACGCTCCTAAATCCTCTTCTACAAATATGTGAACTAGTCTCCTTTTAGGAGGGCGAGAGCAAGGGATCAAAAATTCAGGGGCTGAGCTATATTAATATTGTTGGTCCTTTCATTAGCATAAATTCTGTGATATACAGAGCATGCACTTCATTTTAAAGCAAACATGCACGCATCACGCAACACATATGCCTAAAAGAGTTTAGACCCCAGGAATACAGAATAAACCGTAGTGTGGATGCCAATCTACTTTTCCAGAGTAGTTTAATCGAACAGATGCAAGCAATGCGACCAGCCAATTAATTCTAGACTCAAAACCATCCTTTTTCAATGGGAATGAGGCTCTCTCAATATACAAGGGTTGGAGCAGTAGCACAGCAGTTAAGGCCAGTTTGCCTTGCAAGGCCAATCCAGGATGAACCCTGGGTTTGAATCCAGGCATCCCATATGGTCCCCGGTCCCCTGAACCTGCCAGCAGTGACTTCTGAGCACAGAGCCAGAAGTAACCCCTGGGGGCTGGCGCGGTGGCACTAGAGGTAAGGTGTGTGCCTGGCCAGCACTAGCCTACGACGGACCTTTCTTATTCAAGTGGAAGCCAGCACTGAGACCGATGGCATACTCTCAGACCCTACCCCCTTCTTTGCTCCATAGGGAAGGGGCAATCCCTGCCCTACGCACCCTCTCTTGACTCAATCCTGCTCTCAGGTGGCCCCACCACCAAGTTTCCCCTCTGCAACCATGTCACCAGCACCTCTCCAGCCTGCTCCCCTGTCTTTCCGGGGACACAGCTCAGGGCTGCTCACACAGCAGACCCCAACGTTCCTCGACTACACCAGGATGCCTGGAAGATTTCTACTCCCGGAGTCGCATCCAAAGAGTTCACAGAAGTCCAGGGTGTCTCCTTTGCCTTTTAAGAAAGCACCATTAAAGTCACCGGGTGAGTTCCGGTCACCTCTTCCCCAAAGTCAGGCAGTTCCATTTCCCAGGGCCTGAGGGGGCCAGTCCGGGTCACACCAGCAGTGCTGCAAACCCAGCAGTAGTACCCCTTGGTCGCCAGAGCCCAGGGGTGCGGGGAGCCACAGAGACAGCTGGAAGGACACCTAAATAATCAAATAACGAAAACTCATTCCCCTATCAGGGGCCAAGGCAGAGCATGTGTAATCAACCCTTAGTATTTATTTCCCTGCAAAACCCAACTCCCTCCCGCTTCTGAAGTGGTTCATGCCATGGGCTCAGCAGACAGTGGACAGGAGACCCTGTCGGATGCCTCCTGTCCTCACGTGGCCCCACTGTTCCCCTTCCCCACTGAGCTCAGCCTCCTTTCCAAGGCCAGGAGGCATCTGTGACCAGGGAATGGGACAGCACTCTGAGATTATTTAAGAGAGCCTGTGGACTCTTGAAAGAGTAAAAAAACTATATTGAAGGGCCGGAGCGGTGGTGCCAGCGGTAGGACATTTGCCTTGCAAGCGCAAACCTAGGAAGGATCTTGACTTGATCCCCGGCGTCCCATATGGGTCACCCTCCCCCTAGCCAGGAGTGATTTATGAGCAGAGCCAGGAGTAAACCCTGAGCGTCACCGAACCAAAACTAAAATAAATTTGGCCCAGAGAGATAGCACAGAGGCGTTTGCCTTGCAAGCAGCCAATCCAGGACCAATGGTGGTTGGTTCGAATCCCGGTGTCCCATATGGTCCCCCGTCCTGCCAGGAGCTATTTCTGAGCAGACAGCCAGGAGTAGCCCCTGAACACCGCCGGGTGTGGCCCAAAAACAAAAAAAATAAAATAAATAACTTGATGCAGGTCCTGCGCACACAGCCAAAGCCACACACAGGGAAGCCATCAGAGGGGACAGACACAGGGAAGCCATCAGAGGGGACAGACAAACAAGCAACTTCCGCCAAGACTCCTCCAGCTCCTTCCCAGAACCCAGGGTTGGTTTTTGTTTTTTTTCCCAAGCAACGACTTTATTCTGAACACACTGCCCGGGCTGGGCTGGAGAGATGATGGTACAGTGCTTGCTTGTTTGTCCTGCACACAACAGAACTGCATTCAATCCTAGCAGAGTCCCAGGCATTCCCTCTGGTCCTCCACCCCAACCCCAGCACCACCGGGGGTGAAATCGGTGAGCAAAAAGGGGAAAAATACTGCCAAAGAGCATTTTCTCCCAAGGGAAGACCCTGAAATAATCATTTATGTCCTAGCTTAAAAACTAATCAAAACGGGCCGGAGAGACAGCATGGAGGTAAGGCGTTTTTGCCTTTCATGCAGAAAGTCATCGGTTCAAATCCTGGCATCCCACAGGGTCCCCCGTGCTTGCCAGGAGCGATTTCTGAGCATGGAGCCAGGAGTAACTCCTGAGCACTGCCGGTGTGACCCGAAAACCAAATAATAATAATAATAATAATAATAATATCATCCTATCTTTCTCTACTTTGAATTAAGGTCCAAATCACACTTGATTCTTTCAACGTGCAATTTAGGAGAAGAAAAAGTTTGCCTCAACAGTCTGGATTTCGTGTTTTAAGAACTAAGTTAATTGTCGGCCAGCTCCAACCTAGTGGCCAGGAGAAAAGGGGCACCGGAAAAAGTGCTTTTCAAGCGATCCGATCTGCCTCCCAGGGCCAGAAGAGCTAGCTTGCCTTCTTCCTCAGCACTCTCTCTATAACCTTGAATGGGCTTATAATTTAAAAAGAATATAAACCTTTTTTACAAGTCTGGCAACACTGGGCATCGACTGTTTTAGGCCAAATAAAACGTATGTGAATCTTTAACTGGTAATCTAAATAAAACCTGACATTTAACCCCAACTGCTAAGGAGGGTTCGAATCAAGGAATTCTAGAAGCGCCTCTTCCATCCTCCCCCTCCCATCTGACCCTAATTTTCGACTGAATTGGCTCCATCTTGCCATTCCGGGGATTTTCGAGGCGGCATTTAGGCTCAAGCCTTCACATCTTCTAAATACGATGAAAGAACATACTAGAACACATCCTCCCGCCATCAAAGTGGACAAGAAAATAAAATGTTCACGATTCCAAGGACCATCAGAACATAAAAGAAATGAGCTAACCGTCTCCCTAGCTTTCCCCCTCTGGATAGTACCTTTTTAGGAATAGAAGCGCTCACCAAGAAAATGCGAATTTAAATTATTTTGTTTTGCCTTTTTTCCTCCAAAGGGAGAGGAAAGAAGCCAAGCCGGCTTTGGGGCCACGAGTGCTATCCCGAAAATTAACGGTCGGGGGGAGGCAAAAATCGAGGGGCGAGGGTGCAGAGCTCAGAACCAAAACAGGCGCACCCCAGTTGTTCCCAGCAAACCCCACTCGCGTTATAGAAAGCACAAGGCAGATCTCTCACTGTAAAGGAAAAAGTAAATAGCTGGACCCTCATCCCTAACTTTGGGGTTTTGGTTTGTTTTTTGTTTGTTTTTATTGGTTTTGGGGTCCCATCGGCGGCCTTCAAGGGTCACTCTAGGCTCTACACCGCAGGCTCAATAAGTGACCATATGGGGTGTCTGAGGTCGAACCCTGGTCGGCAGCTTGCAAGGCAAACACCCTCCTCATCCAACCTTGCTCACAATGCTCTCCTAGGCGCGGGCCCTTCGACCCCCAAAACTTGCAGTAAGTGGGAGGCATCAGAGATAAAATAAAAGGAATGACTTTGCGGGGCGAGAAAATATAAGCGTGGGAGAGCGAAAAATAACAGAAACCTGCGTGCACTTGAATTTAATTTTTCACCAAGGATTGCCGACCCCATGGGGTGCGCGTCCCGAAGGAAAGGGGGCTAGAGGAGGTTGGAAAAACACTTCAATTTAATGCAGAAACCAGGCTCTCTGGGCGTTCCCAAGCCCGAATCAGAACCAGAACCAGAAGCAACAGGGGCTCCCAAAAAAAGAAATCTCAAGGGCCGCGCGTGCGGACACAGGCGAACCTTCAACCTCAACCTCCCACATCCCCAAATGCCATCCTTTGACTCCACGAAGGCGGCCACCACCAGGACCACCAGTATATCTTCCAAAAATAAAATAGCCCAAATCCATGCACAAGGGGCGATGAGCGCAGAGCCACGGAGCCCGGGTCCCGGTGGGTCTCGCGCCGGGGAGACTTGGCACGGACGGGTCGCTGCGTAAAGGCGCACAACACGGCACCGCGTGGCGGGCGGGCGGGTGGTCCAGCTCTCGGGGCGCACGGGCCGGACAGGTCAGGACGCGCCTTCACCACCCATGGGTGGGCCGGGCAAGCTCTGACATCCCGGACACGCGCGGGGGGACCACGCAAAGCGGGTTCAAGCCAGGAGCGTTCCGGAGCAGCCTTGGAGCCCGAGCCCTGCCTGGCCCCTCACTCACAGGCCCGGTGGGGCAGTGAGTGGGCATGGAGTCGCGCTTCCCGGGGAGACTTAGCACGGACGAGTCTCTGCGTAAAGGTGCACAACAGGACAAGCCGTGGCTGGCGCACGGGCAGGATGTCCAGCTCCTGGGGCGCACGGGCCAGACAGGAGGCGCATCTACCCGTGCGTGGTGGGCCGGGGAAGCGCGTACATCGATCGCGGACACGCGTGGAACCACAAAGAAGAAAAAGAAAGAGGGGCCCGACCCCAGCCCGGCCAGTGGGCCTGGAAGCTTGGAGAGCTGGAGCGCGCGCGCGCCACGTCGGCCAGGGGGACATCAGGGTGCAAAGTTCGGGGAGCCCAGACTCACCTCGTCGGTGTGGTTCTGGCAGAAGTCGAGGCGCTCGGGGAAGACGGCCAGGAGGGAGAAGGGCGCGCCGCCGGGGAAGGCCGGGCCCAGGCCCGGCGGGCCGCGCTCGATGTAGTGGTCCTTGGTGAGGCGCACGCGCTGGTGCGCGCGGACGCAGTTGTCGCACAGGTGCTCCTGGCAGTCGAGGCAGCGCGAGGACGCGGCGTTGCCCTCGTCGCACGAGCTGCAGCCCTGGGGCCGGCGCAGCAGCCGGGGCAGCGTGGCAGCCGGGGTGGCGGCGGCGGCGGCGGCGGCGGGCGGCTGGGGCGCGCGGGCCCGGGGATGGCCCGGAGGGTTCCCGGGGCGCCCGTTCTTGGGCGGCGGCGTCTCCACGGCGTCCAGCAGGTTGCTGAGGAGGAAGGCGGGCGAGGTGGGCAGCGCGTCCATGTCGGCCGGGCCCGCCGCCTCGGCCTGCAGCACGGCCTTCTGTTCGCACACGGGGCAGCGCAGCTTGAGGGCGTCCCCGGGGGCGCCTCCAGGTCCTCCACCTCCACCTCCTCCTCCTCCGCCGGCGCCTCCCGCGCCTATGCCCGGCAGCCGGTGCGCCTCCAGGCAGGCGCGGCACAAGGCGTGCAGGCAGGGCAGGATGTGCAGGCGGCGCGCCGACGACGCGGGGAGCCCCCCAACGCCTCCCACGACGCCCCCAGACGACGACGAGCCGGACGACGACGTGGACGAGGCCGACGACGAGCCGGACGACAAGGGCGCCGGGGAGCCGCACATCTCCTTGCACAGCAGGCAGGCCTGGAAGTCGGGCTCGGGGAACGAGGCCATTGGCGAGGGCAGAGGAGAAAGACGCCTGCACGATCCAGGCCTCTCCGGGCCGACCAAGGCCACGCGCCCCGGCGGAGCGTCTGCAGGAACTCGAGGCACCAGAGTCCAGTTCGCTTCTCTAGCTCCGAGTCCAGATCCGGGCTGCGCGCACGTCAAGGCTCCAGGACCCCCGGCCGCATCGCACGCTCCGGCGCGGCCTCTCCTCGTCCTCCTCCTCCGGGGGTGCTCCCCTGGCAGCACCCGGCCCGGGGTGGCCCACCCTCCGCTGGCCCTGGCCTGGCCTTCCCTGCCCCTGCCCCTAGGTCCCCGCGGGCTGCGCTGAATTATTCATCGGCTGGAAGATATTGGATGAAGCCGCTCCTCCTTCTCCTCCTCCTCCTCCTGGTTGTCCTCCTCCTCCGAAGCCCGGCCGGCCCCAGGATCACATTTCCTTTGTCACCCGGCCACCTCGAGGGCCCTCTAAGCCCGGGGACCCCCTCTGGGCTAGGCCCCGGGGGGATTTGGCGATCAGTGGCACCGGCCACGACCCCGCGCGTGGCTGCGCTCCGGAGCCGAGTGCTCCAAGGGGCCGGCCCGAGCCCGCGGCATCTCCTCCGGGTCCCAAGGCCGAACCGGGTCGGGTTGGGTCGGGTCGGATCAGGTGGAGTTGGGTTGGGTGGGTGGCCGCGTGCGCCCTCCTGGCTCGCCAAGGATCTTTTGGAGAGGTTCGCTCGGCCCGGCGTGGTGGGCGCAGAGCGCGCGCGCCCGGCCCTTTCTCTGTTTTGCTGGGCCGCCTCCGGGTGTCGGAAGGGATCGGAATTCGGGTCCTTTTAACCCGCCGAGGGGCGAACTCACTTCCGCCGGGGGAGGGGGCTGCGGCCGGCCGGCAGGAAACCTTCCTTGGCCCGCCCGGCCCCGCGCGCTTTTGTGTGCGCCCTCCCTCTCTCCCTCCCGCCCGCCCGGCCCGCCGGCCGGCCCAGGAGGACGTGGACTGGACGCAAGGGGGACGTGGACTGGACGCCCCGGACCGCCCTGCCCTGCCCTGCCACGACCTTTGGAGCCTCCCCAGCCCGTTGGGGGAAAAAAAAAGGACAGGAAAGATGTTGGGAAGGGTGATCCGGTGCGCACACACACACACGCGCACGGTTTTTGCCTTTTTGCATTCCCTTCCAGGCCTTTCCGACCCCTACGAAAACATCTCGCAGCTGTGCGCACTTTCGGTGCACGCGTGCTGCGGGCTGGGTCTGAGTTCTGATCCCTGGAGTAGCCAGTTCCCTGGGTTGTTTTTTGGGTTTTTTTTTTTGGGGGGGGGACAAGGGTGCTGGCCATCTGGTGGTGCCCAGACTGCCTGGGTGGTTCTGAAGAAGGACCTGGCCCCCGCCTAGGAGGAGACTGTATTGGGAAGTGCCGAGGGCCGAGGATCAGGATTTTGAGTCTCTGGAGACCATGGATAATTGTGTCCCCCACCCTCACCCCGTCTGACTAGGGCCAAGCTGCAAGTGACATTTTGGGTCTCGCTTCCAGGCACATGGCCGGCTTGCACGGGCCAAGGGAGCAGCAGGTTCGAAGAAACGACCCCACACCAATAAATTCCGACTGTGTGGTTCCCTCGATGGGAAATTCTAGAAAAGGCAGAGCTCCTTGCAGGGCTCCTAAGGAAAGTTCCACCAAGGGAGGGGGGGAGTGCTGGGTTCGAGAAGACGTTTGTCAGAACCTGTAAGTATGATTTAGTTTAAGATCAGGGCCAAATTTCACTGCAAATTAGATCTTAATTTTAAAAGGGGGCAAGGGGATAAATTGATGTCCCTGCTTGTGTCACCAGCCTGCTGGATCATTAAGATGGGAACAAAAAACGACAAAACACCCACTACTACGCAAACATCCTTGACGCGCCTGGGATTGTTTTTGCTTACCAGAATTTAAGGCTTTTTCCGGGGACGACAAAAAGAGCTCCGAGACCAACCTCACTGGACAAATGTCCTGCAGCCTCCTGACCCGCAGCAGCAGCTTTCCGGCCAGCATGCACCTGGACCAAGTGGAGCCTGGCATCCTCAGGGGCAGGAACCTCAGCACCTGAACCCACTCCCAGCATAGCCGGCATTTACTCAGGGAAAAAACTAAGTAAGACCGAAGCAGAGACGGGGCTTGAGCTAGCACGGCCAGGAGGCACATTTGCCTTGCAAGGCCAACCCCACATCCCCTTCGGTGCCACAGAGCAGGACCAGGGGTCATTCTGGAGGGGAGAGCCGGGCCTCACTCCAGAGTGTCATTGCTGGGTGTGGCCCAAAAGCTTCCACACACAACACACCCCACCAAGAAAAGATTCCTTTGACAAGTGAAAAATAGTACACGTGTACTTTAACAGAGATGATAGGAACAGGGACCAGAGCGATAGATAGCACAGTGGCAGGGCATTTGCCTTACCTGCGACCAACCCGGGAAGTAGCTGCTTCGATCCCCAGCATCCCCTTTGATATCCTGAGTCTGCCAGGAGTGATTTCTGAGCACAGAGCCAGGAGTAACCCCTGCGTGCCACCGAGTGTTGCCCTAAAACCAAACAAAAAAAAAAAAGAAAGGATTTTCTCATGCTGCCATGATTGCCAGTATGTTTCTTTCCTAATTTGAGAATTGTGGGCCCGGAGAGATAGCACAGTGGTGTTTGCCTTGCAAGCAGCCGATCCAGGACCAAAGGTGGTTGGTTCAAATCCCGGTGTCCCATATGGTCCCCCGTGCCTGCCAAGAGCTATTTCTGGACAGCCAGGAGTGACCCCTGAGCACTGCCGGGTGTGGCCCAAAAACTAAAAAAAAAAAAAAAAAAAAAATTGTATGTCAGTATATACATGCTCATTCCTGAATCATGCAAAAATCAATATCTCAAACTGGCTTTATTCCCGACACGGTGGGTATATGATGGACGGGGTTGCTTTGCTTTGCTTTGCTTTTTATTTATTAGCATTGTTTTTAACTTTTCTTTCTTTCTTTTTTATTTTTAAGAAAAAGGAGGAAAACAGATGGGGAAAGAAATGGCTCTGAGGATGAAGGCCCCAGAAGGTCAGAAAAGGAACAGGCCAGACCCTGATTGGCCCCACCCACCAGGCTTAGAAAAAAAAATAAATGACGGCGGGGGGTGGGGGAAGCAGCCGACTTGGCCCATCTTCCGGGGGCTGAGACTCAAATATCCTGACAGCGGATGGCAGAGAAGTCAGCGGGGACATCATGGAAGAGCAGAAAGGGGAATCGCACTTGACGGCTTTCTGAAAACAATTACTCAGAATAAGCCAAAAAGAAAAGAGAAAACACAGAGGAGGGGTGGGATGGTTTGGGTTTCTCTGCTGAAAGCCGCTTCCCTTTCTGGAGTTGCCAGGAAAACAGATCAGCAGTGTAAATGGTTAAAATAGCACGGTCCGAATTTACTATTGGTAGGGAGGAAGGGAATCTTTTAAAATAACTAGCTCCAGTTGCAGAGACTTCTGTTACCAAAAAAATATTTCATGGGATGTGTTGATAACAAATTAGGCTAAAAGGTTCATAAAGCTGCTGACTAGCCGTGAAATGAGAGCTACTGATGAGATGAAAGACCAAGGACTGTCCCTCCCTCCTGGCTATAAATTAGTATTAAATTTTTCATTGCCATCCTAACTCATAAACACCTTCCTTAGCAAGAGAGGAGCCCACTTCATTCCAGCTTTCTCTCCACGAGTTAGCACTGGGTCGTCCAAACTTTGCCAAATCCTATAAATGACCCACTTTTCTTCATAACTTTTTTTTTTTTTTGGTTTTTGGGCCACACCCGGCATTGCTCAGGGGTTACTCCTGGCTGTCTGCTCAGAAATAGCACCTGGCAGGCACAGGGGAACCATATGGGACACCAGGATTCGAACCATCGTCCTTCTGCACGCAAGGCAAACACCTTACCTCCATTCTATCTCTCCGGCTCCCCAACAATAATTTTTTGTAGTTTTTGTTTTTTTGTTTTGGGGTCACACCCGGCGGTGCTCAGGGGTTCCTCCTGGCTGTCTGCTCAGAAATAGCTCCTGGCAGGCACGGGGGACCATATGGGACACCGGGATTCAAACCAACCACCTTTGGTCCTGGATCAGCTGCTTGCAAAGCAAACGCCGCTGTGCTATCTCTCCGGGCCTCCAACAATAATTTTTAAAGGACATAGAATAGGGTTGCCTTGCTAGTGGCCACTCCAGTTTGATTTCTGGCACCCCATATGGTCCCCTGTGACCCCTGAGCATTGCCAGGTGTGCTTAATCCCCCCAAATCATTGAAGAGTATTTATTAGCATGCGGGAATTCTTTATATAGTTTGAATATAAATATTTTTTCCAGATATGCTTTGCCATTTTTCTTCCATAACCTGTAGCTAGCTTGTGTTTGCATCATCTTAGAATGAATTCTACACTTCGATGGGAGTTTACCTATTTTGTTGGCCTCTTTCTCAGGCTGCAACCAGCAGTATTCTAGCTGCTCCTGGCTCTATACTCAGGAGTGACCCCTGGCGGTGCTCAGGGGACCCTGTGTTTACCAAATGATTCTTTGGCTTGTCCTTTCCTGTGTGCCTATGGAAATTGTTTTCTTTTGTTTTGGGGCCACACCCGGCGGTGCTCAGGGGTTACTACTGGCTCTATGCTCAGAAATCGCCCCCGGCAGGCACAGGGCACCAAACGGGATTCGAACTACCTGCCTTCTGCGTGGACTGCAGACACCTTACCTCCAGGCTATCTCTCCAGTCCCTTAGAACAATTTTTTAAATAAAAGAGAGAGATAGCCTGGAGGTAAGGTGTTTGCCTTTCATGCAGAAGGTCTTCGGTTCGAATCCCAGCCTCCCATATGGTCCCCAGTGCCTGCCAGGAGCGATTTCTGAGCATGGAGCCAGGAGTAACCCGTGAGCACTGCTGGGTGTGACCCCTCCCCCCCCAAAAAAAAAGCCCTTGAGCATGGGAAGTAGCTCAAATGCTGAGGAGCATGTTTTGCAGGCTGCAGCTGGGTTTGACCCATGGCAGGTTTGATCCCCTCAGCAGCACCTCCCAGAGCAACCCCTGGAGCACTAAACTTGGAGTAACCCCTAAGCACTGCCAGATGTGAACAGGAAACAAAATTAAAACTTCCTTGAGTGAGTCTGGCATTCTGGCACCTCACACTCACACACATTAGTTCAAAACAACAGCTTCTGATTTTTCTGACGATGAAGGATTGTATTAGATAATGCTGGTTTGACTTTTGACGGGGGAGGCAGCCCATACTCAACAGTGCCAGGACTAGTACTGGGTGTGGGGGCGCTTTTGCAGTGTCTGAGCAAGCCTAGGGCTCCTGCACGTTGCTGTAATTATTTTTTTTTCTGTTTTGGTGGTGGTGGTTTTGTTTTGGGGCGACATCCTGTGATACTCAGGGTTACCACTCCTGGCCATGCTCAGGGGACAACAGGGGTGCCAGGAATTGAAACTAGATCAGCCTCATGCAAGGCAAATTCCATACCCTCTGCACTCTTGGTCCAGTATATCCCACACACTCTTTTTTCTTTGGATCACATCCGGCAGCACTCAGGGGTCACTCCTGGCTTTACACTCAGAAATTGCCTCCAACATGCTCAGGGGACTATATGGGATGCCAGGATTCGAACCCCCATCCTTCTGCCTGCAAGGCAAACGCCCTATCTCCATGCTATCTCTGCAGCTCAACCACACAGTCTTATTGAAATAGATGTGGTCCTGGTCTCCCCTGACACGGAGGGATTCTCATTTCCGTTTCAGAAGTGTGGAAGTGAAGCTGTCAGGCAACCGTAATGGGCTGCCGTAAAAGGCCGGTTAGGGTGCCTGATCGCCTCAGCCTCTCTGTACTCAGCTCAGAGGGAAGCTTGCTCTGAGACGTCTCAAATGCCATTGGAAATGGTATGGTCCAGCGAGGCAGTGTAGCGGGTAAGGTGTTTGCCTTGCATGGGGTTGATTCAAATTCAGTCTCCACTTCGAACCCTGACATCCCATAGAGTGCCCCGAGCATTGCAGGGTGTGGCTCAAAAGCCAACATAAAAATAGAAATAAAATCCACCATGGGGGGCCGGCGAGGTGGCGCTAGAGGTAAGGTGTCTGCCTTGCAAGCACTAGCCAAGGAAGGACTGCGGTTTGATCCCTGGCGTCCCGTATGGTCCTCCCAAGCCAGCGGCGATTTCTGAGCACTTAGTCAGGAGTAACCCCTGAGCATCAAACGGGTGTGGCCCGAAAAACCAAAAGAAAAAAGAATAAAAAAATCCACCATGGGGGACTGGACATTGAGTAGTCACGTGACGAATGCCAGGAGAGATCTCTGAGCTCAAAGCCAGGAATAAGTCCTGATCACTCCCAGGTATCCCACAACCTCAAAACAAACAAATAAATAGAGTTAGAACTACGTCTCAAAGGATTGGAGCACATGCTCTTCATGGATCTGATCCTTGGTCCCTCCTGGTTCTCAAGCCACTGCCTTTCAGTACCTTTCAGCCTTGCTGTAGGAAAAACCCGGCACTCATTATCCTGTGTATGGTCCCAAACCCAAAAAGAAGGGAGAGAAGACAAAAGGAGAATGAGGGGCCAGAGAGAGAGCAGTGGGCAGGGTGTTTGCCTTGCGCATGGCTGACCAGTTTCTTTTTTTTTTTTTTTCGGGCCACACCCGTTTGATGCTCAGGGGTTACTCCTGGCTAAGCGCTCAGAAATTGCCCCTGGCTTGGGGGGACCATATGGGACGCCGGGGGATCGAACCACAGTCGCAGTCCTTCCTTGGCTAGCGCTTGCAAGGCAGACAACTTACCTCTAGCGCCACCTCACCGGCCCCAGCTGACCAGTTTCAATCCCACACCCCAGAGAGTCCCCTGAGCACTTTCAGGAGTGATCCCTAAGGACAGAGCCAGAGGAAGCCTTATACCTACAGATGTACCACACACACACACACACACACACACACACACACACACACAC
The DNA here is from genome assembly GCF_024139225.1 of Suncus etruscus. Taxonomy (NCBI): domain Eukaryota; kingdom Metazoa; phylum Chordata; class Mammalia; order Eulipotyphla; family Soricidae; genus Suncus; species Suncus etruscus. The sequence continues at coordinate 7,423,095 of NC_064867.1, forward strand.
ACACACAAACACAAACACAAAATAGAACAGATAAGATTTGCTCAGAGTTTAGATGAGAAGCAGATAAGAAGTCATGAGTTTTGGGGCTAGAGCAATACCACAGAGGTAGGGCATTTGCCTTGCACACGCCAACCCCTGACATACCTCTGTTCGATTCCCAGCATCCCATATGGTCCCCCAAGCCAGGAGCGATTTCTGAGTGCAGAGTCAGGTGTAACCACTGAGCGTCACTGGGTGTGGCCCAAAAACTAAATAAACAAGGGAAAGAGACAAGATAGTAAATGGAAAACTAATAAATCTACAAAATCTATTATTTTATTTTATTTTATTTTATTTTTGGTTTGCCTTGCACTTGGCCAACTCAACTGCCGTTGAGAAAGTTCTATGGCCTTGAGGTCTGTGTGTGGTTACGAACCATTCCTGGAACAGTCCCCGTTGTCTCGTATTGGTCCACAATTTATCACTTGGTTTCACCCAAAACGAAGGAAGTTGGGCCTGCTGTGGTACCTCTCTGCCCTAGTCCCAACTACAGAAAGTGTCTTAGTTTCTACGTCCCAGTGTCCCCTGGTCCAGAGACCTTCCGGACAGCAGCAAGGCAGCTTCCTCCAGCTCCATTCCCAAAGCCCATAGGTTGCCACCAATTTCCTTTCCTTTCCTGGGTGGCCCCTGACCTCCCTCATGGGAAGGGTGGACTTACCTGGAAGCTTCCAGGCTCAGAGTGAAGCAAACACCTTGCACAACCCTGCTCCACTCCCCTCTCCCTCCCCTAAGTGTGAGGTCTCCTCTGCCCTTAGGTGGCTTCGCACACTTCCTTTCCTCCACTCCGAGTTCCCAGGCGACCCTCAGCTCTCACAGCTGCAGTGTGGTTCAGCTGTGGGGTTTCTACATTGACTGTTGTGCCCAGCTCTGTGCTCACTGAGCTGTCTCCCACGACTCACGGCTCCCTTATGGGAAAATTTCTTTTTTATATTCTGTTTTGGTTTGGGACCACAGTGAAGCTCAGGACTTATTCCTGGCTTTGGACTTAGGGATGGCTCAGAGGGGCTCAGAGGACCTTATAGGATGCCGATGTCAAACCTAGCTTCCAGCGCCTGACCTGGTGGATTCTCTCTGGTCTCTTCTGGAGAATTTCTAGTCAGTCTCCCCATCATCCCTCAAGAATTCCAATTTGTGGGCCGGAGAGATAGCATGGAGGTAGGGCATTTGCCTTGTATGCAGAAAGACGGTGGTTCGGATTCCGGCATCCCAAATAGTCCCCTCAAGGCTGCCAGGAGCAATTTCTGAGCATAGAGTCAGGAGGGACCCCTGAGCACTGCCTGTGTAACCCAAAAAAACAAAACAAAAAAAAAATTCCAATTTATATGGGGCTGGAGAAATACCTCAGTGGTGGTAGGGCATTTGTTTCCCTTGCACGCAGCCAACCTGGGAGGGACCCAGGTTCAATTCCTGTATGGTCCTCTGAGCCTGCCAGGAGTAATTTCTTTTTTTTCTTTTTTTGAAGGGGGGGTCATACCCGGCAGTTCTCAGGGGTTATTCCAGACTCTACGCTCAGAAATCACTCCTGGCAGGCTCAGGGAACCATATGGGATGCTGGAATTCAAACCACGGACCTTCTGCAAGCAAGGCAAACGCCTTACCTCTATGCCATCTCTCCAGCCCTGCCAGGAGTGATTTCTGCCTGCAGAGCACAGAACCAGAAGTAACCCCCGAGCACTGCTGGCAATGGTCCAAAAAATAAAAAAGAAAAAGAATTCGATGTTGTAGGGGCAGAATGATAGTATAGCAAGAAAAGCACACACACACACACACACACACACACACATGCGGACCAGGGCTCTATCTCCATATCTTTATCACGATCACATATGGTTCCCCAAGCCAGCCAGGAGTAATTCCTGAGCACAGAGAAACCCTTGAACACTGCCGGTTCTGACACCACCAAAAACCCCCCAAAAAATTCCATCTCAGAGAGGCAGATTGTTTCTGGCAGTTTCGCTCCCCCGGCTGAGAAGCCTGTTCCCACATCTGAGCTGTCATCGCCAAGCCTGTCAAACCACAGGGCAGGCATGGTCCAGGTGTGTCCACTCCCATGGAAACTGCCAGCTTCCCTGGAGAAAGTGGGTTAAGTTACTGAGTCTGGGCCAGAGAATAGATGCAGACATAATCCCTGAGAAAAGAACCTGGAATAAACTCAGAGCTCCACTGGGTATGGCTCAACCCTTCCTACCCTCCCCCAAAAGTCACAAAATCTGACCTGGGCCTTTGATTCTTCTTGTGTGTGCCACAAGAATTGCTGCAATGGGGGCTAGACCAATAGCACAGCAGGTAGGCATTTTGCCTTGCACATGGCTGACCCAGTTTCTATCCCCAGCATCATATATGTTCTCCCCAAGCCTGCCAGGAGTAATTTCTGAGTGCAGAACCAAGAGTAACCCCTAAGTGCCACTGAGCATGACCAAAAAAAGACAAAATAAGACAAAAAAGCAATTCCCAGAGAGTTTCTCTCTGTCTCTGTGTTCTCTTCTTGGTTTTTTGGGCCATACTCTTCAGCACTTAAGGGTTACTCATGACTCTGCACTCAGCAATTACTCCTGGTGGGTTCAGGGAAACTTATGGGGTACCTGGGAGCAAACCTGGGTAGGCCATGTGCAAAGCATGCTGGCTCTCGTGTTCTCTCTCTCTCTCTCTCTCTCTCTCTCTCTCTCTCTCTCTCTCTCTCTCTCTCACACACACACACACACACACACACATACACATTCTTTTTTTGGGGTGTGGGGCCACAGCCGGCAGCACTCAGGGGTTACTCCTGAGCTCTGAAATCACTCCTGATGGGGCCGGAGCGATATCACAGCAGCAGGGCATTTGCTTTGCCTGTGGCTGACCCGTAATGGACCCAGGTTTGATCTCCCGCATCCTATATGGTCTCCTGAGCCTGCCAGCAGTGACTTCAGAGCACAGAGCCAGGAGTAACCCCTGAGCACCAGTGGGTGTGGCAGAAAGAAAGAAAGAAAGAAAGAAAGAAAGAAAGAAAGAAAGAAAGAAAGAAAGAAAGAAAGAAAGAAAGAAAGAAAGAAAGAAAGAAAGAAAGAAAGAAAGAAAGAAAGAGAGAGAGAGAGAGAAAGAAAGAAAGAAAGAGAGAGAGAGAAAGAAAGAAAGAAAGAAAGAAAGAAAGATAGAAAGAAAGAAAGAGAAAGAAAGAAAGAAAGAAAGAAAGAAAGAAAGGAAGGAAGGAAGGAAGGAAGGAAGGAAGGAAGGAAGGAAGGAAGGAAGAAAGGAAGGAAGGAAGGAGAGAGAGAGAAAGAGAGAGAGAAAAGATATCACTCCTGGGGACCATATGGGATGCTGGAGATGAAACCCGTGTTGGCTGTGTGCAAAGCAAATGTCCTACCTGCTGTGCTATTGCTCCAGCCCTTCTTTTTGTCTTTTTTTTTTTTTTTTGGTTTTTCGGGCCACACCCGTTTGATGCTCAGGGGTTACTCCTGGCTACATGCTCAGAAATTGCCCCTGGCTTGGGGGGACCATATGGGACACGGGGGGGGGGGGGATCGAACCGCGGTCCTTCCTTGGCTACGCTTGCAAGGCAGACACCTTACATCTAGCGCCACCTCATCGGCCCTGCTTTTTGTCTTTTAAAAAAATTTGGGGGGGGGGCTGGAATGATAGTGCAGCAGTAGGGTGTTTGCCATGCACGTGGCTGACCCAGGATGGACCTGGGTTTGATCCCCGGTAACCCACATGGTTTTCCAAGCCAGAAGTGATTTCAGAGCGCATAGCTAGGAGTAACCCCTGAGTGTCACTGAGTGTGGCCCACCCCAAAAAAAAAACAAAAAAAAGGTTTTTCGGGGCTAGCCAGAGTGATAGCACAGCAGTAGGGCGTTTGCCTTCCAAATGGCCAACCCAGGACCAACATTGGTTGGAATCGCAGCATCCCATAGGGTCCCCTGAGCCTGCCTGGAGCGATTTCTGAACACAGAGCTAGGAGTAACCCCTGAGCGCTGCCGGGTGTGCCCACCCCCAAAAAATCTGTCATTTGCCCTTCATTCAGTGTCTCTAGATGAAAACATTTTCCCCTTTTGCATCACCACTCCCTTCTTTTCCTTTTTTTTTAATTTTTAATTTTTGATTATGAGAACAATGATGCAAAGAGGACAAGGTAAAGTTACAGTGGAAGAACAATCACCCATAAACAGAGTTCTCAGAAGAAACCCCCTTGATGACACCTAAATATTGAACTTACAGTCAAAGAACATTAAGAAAAATAAGACAGAACCCATGTACAATTACTTTGTCCTCAAGTCCCCCGATTGTAGTATATTATAATATTTCTTAGCAGCACACAAAGCAATCTAAAGCCATGAAATTTATGTGACTCCTTAAACATTGAAGGCATAGTATTTTTTTTTATAATTTCATTCACATGCATATTTGTTTAAGTCAACATCAAAAGTTTAGGAGATTTTTTTTTTGGGGGGGGCCACACCCGGTGACGCTCAGGGGTTACTCCTGGCTATGCGCTCAGAAGTCGCTCCTGGCTTGGGGGACCATATGGGACGCCCGGGGATTGAACCTCGGTCCGTCCTAGGCTAGTGCAGGCAAGGCAGGCACCTTACCTCGAGCGCCACCGCCCGGCCCCTTAGGAGATTTTTTTTAAGGGTTAGAGTCAAAGGAGCACAGTAAAAACGGTGTTAGAGGGGCCGGGCGGTGGCGCTCGAGGTAAGGTGCCTGCCTTGCCTGCACTAGCCTTGGACGGACCACGGTTCGATCCCCCGGTGTCCCATATGGTCCCCCAAGCCAGGAGCAACTTCTGAGCACATAGCCAGGAGTAACCCCTGAGCGTTACCGGGTGTGGCCTAAAAACCAAAAAAAAAAAAAAAAAAAAAACGGTGTTAGAGTGGCAAATATTGTTTGCATAGGCCCACCAAAATATGGGGGACATTGAAAGGAAAAGCTTTGGTCTAAATACAAGAAGACCCTACCCCTGAAGTTTCCTGGCATAAGACCAACTCTAGGCTCCAGGCAAACTAGTTTGTTCAATCCAATTCATTGTCTGTAATGCCAATACAGTTTTATTTTTCATGCAGTCTCTATTGTTGGCATCAGGTTTCTGTATTAAAGATACTGAAATCTGCACATCCTACATTGAAGTCAGGCTGGTGTGGAGTATCCTCTAGTTTCTTTCTTTCTTTTTTTTTTTTTGGTTTTTGGGCCACACCCAGTAACGCTCAGGGGTTACTCCTGGCTATGTGCTCAGAAGTTGCTCCTGGCTTGGGGGACCATATGGGACACCGGGGGAATCGAACCGTGGTACGTCCAAGGCTAGCGCAGGCAAGGCAGGCACCTTACCTTTAGCGCCACCGCCTGGCCCCTAACCTCTAGTTTCACCTCACAATTAAGGGGTAATAAAGAAAGCCAGTCCAATAAGCAGGTCATTGTTGTTAAGTCTTCTCAGTGTTAAGGGAAATCTCTTTTGAGTAGGTCAATGTCAGAGCAGTGGTAGGGTCTTCCCTGGTAGAGGATTGCCTTCAGGTGATGTTATAGACAACCTTGGATGTTTCACAGATGTCTTCCCTAGATCAGGGGTGAATGGAGAATGCCCATTCTTCTGAGGCCTGTGCCCAGGTCATTATGTCAATGTTCAGGGTGTAAGGTCCCATTGCACTACAAGATTTGTGTGTTCCCATCTCTATTAGATAACTTATTGGTATGTATAGTATTTTCCTGTTTTAGTGTGCCTAAGCAAACAAGAAATAAAGCCACGTGGCGTTATCAGAGTATATGGGGGCATAATAACACGTCCAACAATACCCATGACTTGGTCCAAACATAAGCATTAAACTGAGGGACTCTTTTACAAAATTCCCTATTGAACAGATCACAAAGAGAAGAAAAGATAAAAAAAAGAAAAAAGGGAAATCGTCAGTGTATAAGAAAATATTCAGCAAGAGTTATAGTCGTCAAAGAAAACACACATAAAATGTTGAAAAGACATGCGTGTACATTCTATGTCTTTTGGAATAGCTGGGGGGGTGTTAACTCCAGGGCACCACTATGGTCTGTGACATAGGATTCTACAGTACCTAAGTTAAAAAGGGTAAATGTGGAGTAATGATGATACGGGGTGAGAGAGTTAAGAGAAAAATGATCTTTTGTAGGGGTGTGCGAATGGGCAGAGTACAAAATGGACATTCTGTATACACAAAGACATAACTCAATGATAGTGAGCACTATTAATATACCTTGTCCCCGCGCGTTTTTGAAAATATAGACTGGTAAGAGATTACCAGTGACTGCTTTAGTGCAACCCACAGGTAAAGCCTAGGGCAACCTTCAGCTACGCGGAGGGACCCACCTCCCTGGCTTGCCCAGGCATATGGCCCGGGGAAGCCCTGGAGATCTGGAGCAAGGAGGTAGAGGCGTGCTGGGGTCACCCAAGTCCCGCACCTCCCCCAGGCCTGGTTAAGAAGGTCTCTGGCATGGCGGAGGCCTGCTGAACCCCATGCTGGTAGAGACTCCCGGCTCCCAGGAAGGAAAAAGAACCTTCAAGAAGCTGGGAGGCTGGAAGTTCAGGGCTCCCACCCAGATCCTCCCTAAGGAGCCGAACCACTCCCTTCTTTCACAGATAATTTTAATATGCTCTGTTTACTACATACAATGCACATCATTAGTATTGACATGTATAAGAGTTTTTTTTTTTGTTGTTGTTAGTTTTTGTGGTGCAGGTCACAGGTTTGCAAGGAATTGAGTTCAGGTTTCAGGTTGTCAAGGTGTATGCTTGGGGGGCGAGAGAGCTAGTACAGAGTTAAAGTCTTCGTCTTTCTTATGGCCTACCTTGATGGGTTCTCTGAGCACTGCCAAGAGTGAACTCTGAGCACAGAGCTGGGAGAAGTCCTGAGCACTGGTGGATGTGCCCCTCAAATACACACACACACACACACACACACACACACACACACACACACACAAATGTAATATATTTTTGGTCTGGAGAGAGAGTTCAAGAGCTTACTGCAGGTTTTGCCCGCAATATGCTCAGGCTCCATCCCCCTCACTCCAAGGTCGTCCCAAGCACTGCCAGAGGTCACCCTAAGCACCACCAGGCATGGCCCCCAAATCAAAATCCAATAAAGTAAAATAAATAGGTTGGGGCAGCAGTAGAGTGGGCAAAGCATTTGGCTGCATGTGGCTAACCTGGGTTTGGTTCCCCGCAACACATATCATCCCCGAAGTGCGGGTAGGCTGTGATCCCCGAGCACAGAGGCAGGAGGAAGCCCTGAACACCACTAGATGTGGCCCCAAAACAGAACAAAAAAACAAACAAGTGATTTACCAATTAGATGCACCTGTGTGACTGTGTGTGTTCCCATGTTTGCTTTTCTGGTGTCATCTGACATTCTCGACCCCTGATCATTTTCCGGTGCTGTTCCTGAGTCCACAGGTTGTCCTTGGTACCTATAGCACAGTTCTCCGTGTGTCAGCAAGGTCAGCACTGATAGCATATCTTTCTTACAGAGTCCAGGGGCCACTGAGGGGCCTGCGCCCAGAAATGCTCCAGGCCCCTTGATGGCCCTTTTCTTTCCATCCTGGAAACCAGCCCAGCCTGACGATGGCTCTGGTCTGGACTGTTTCTAGCTTAACCCCAGCAGCTCCCCAGCTCTCCTGTGTCTTTCAAGATCCTGAAATTTTGGAACTTCTCTGGCAGTTGTTTTGTTTGCTCGCCAGCTCAAGAATGCCCCTCGGATTTCACCTCTCACCACCCTGTGACCCAACTCTTCCTCTTCAGACTCAGAGGAGGGCTCTTGGCTGGGCCTTGTAAAACCTTAAATAAACTACAGGAACAAATTCCACTTTGACCACTATCTTGTTAAAATCCCTTAAAAAGGGAACTCAGAGCCCTGAGTTCCTTAACAAAAGCCAGGCACACTTCTGCCAGCGCTGTCTATTCCTCCAAGGCTTTTATGTGCTATTTAATGATTTTTCACAAATAGTTTTCCTTGCCATTAAATTGGAATTCATTGAATTTTAATTTAGTAGGATCACCCCCTAAAAAAGGGGAACAGTGGCTATGAGGGTCGAGTTAGGGCTGGCACCCTCATTAAGGCCTTTCCCCAATAGCAGGGCGGAGAGGGCGGAAAGCCCTGCACAGCCCTGAACACAACTCTGCTTTAAGTCTCAGTGCAAAGGTCCCCTTTTCTTCTCTGGCTGGTCCCAAAATGAAAGCTAGCTACTGAGGCACCTACAGACCTCACACCTCCACTCCTCAGTGCCCCCTCCCTTGAAGTTAACCTCTCACCTTTGCTTTGCTGGGTCTAAGCCAGTATCTCCATCTCCTCACCATTTTCCAAGGTCTTTCCTTCTTTTTCTTTCTTTCTTTCTCTTTTTTTTTTTGTTGGGTCACACCTGGCAGTGCTCAGGGGTTACTCCTGGCTCGACGCTCAGAAATTGCTCCTGGTAGGCTCGGGGAACCATATGGGATGCCGGGATTCAAACCACCGTCCTTTGCATGCAAGGCAAATGCCCTACCTCCATGCTATCTCTCTGGCACCCCAGGGTCTTTTCAGTACTTCACTTTTTTTTTGATTTTTGGGTCACACCCAGCAGTGCTCAGGGGTTACTCCTGGCTCCATGCTCAGAAATCATTCCTGGCAGGCTCGGGATGCTGGGATTCGAACCAATGACCTTCTGCATGAAAGGCAAATGCCTTACCTCCATGCTATCACTCCGACCACAGTACTTCACTTTTATTTAAAAAACAAAATAAGGTCCAGGAGAGGACAGCTTGCTTTGCCCATGCTCTGACCAATCAGAGTTCCATCCTGGATTCACATAAGGTCCCTTGAACTCCATCAGGGGTGATCACTGAGCGTCACTGGGTATGGCCCCAACATCCTCCCCCACCAAAAAAAAATGGAGTGAAAATATAGCTGGTAAGGATTTGGTCTTGCATAAGGCCAACCTGGCTTTGATCCCTGGGTTTGATTCCCTCCAGAATGTCCCCTGAGCCTCCAGTGGTGAGCCCCGAACACAGAGCACAGAGCCAGAGGTCAGCTCTAAGCACAGCCAGATGTGTCCAAAAACAACAACAAAATAAAATGAAGAATGAAGAGCCAGAGAGGCCCACATATGGTCCTGAGTCCTGTCAAGAGTGTTTCCTGAGGCCAGAGCAGTGGCACAGTCTGTAGGGCATTTGCCTTGCATGTGCTAACCTAGGATAAACTGTGGGTTCGCTCCCCAAACCAGGAGTGATTTCTTAGCACATAACCAGGAGTATCCCCTGAATGTAACCCACTGGGTGTGGCCCCAAAAGAAAAACAAACAAACAAACAAAGTGATTCCTGGGACTGGAGAGATAGCTCAGTGGTATGGCACTTGCCTTGCATGTGGCTGACCCCGGATGGACCTGGATTCAATCCCCAGCTTCCCATATGGTTCCTCAATCCTGCCAGGAGAAACCCTGAGCGCAGAAGTAATCCCTGAGCACTGCTTAGAGTGTCTCCCAAACCAGCAAATAAATTAAAGAAGAGGTGAGGGCCAAGATAATAGGACAGTGACTAGGGCACTTGCCTTGCATGCAGCTGACCTGGATAGGTCACCAGTATCTGATATGGTACCTCAAGTTCCATCAAGAGTGAGCCCTCGGGGCCGTGCGGTGGCGCTAGAGGTAAGGTGCCTGCATTGCCAGCGCTAGCCTAGGACGGACCACGGTTCGATCCCCGGTGTCCCATATGGTCCCCCAAGCCAGGAGCGACTTCTGAGCACATAGCCAGGAGTAACCCCTGAGCGTCACAGGGTGTGGCCCAAAAAACCAAAAAAAAAAAAAAAAAAAAAAAAAAAGAGTGAGCCCTGAACACTGCCCTAGTGTGTGTGATCTCCAAAATAAAACCAAGGGGGAGAGAGAGACCTGGAGAGAGAGAGAAAGAAGAGAGACCTAGAGAGAGAGCGAGAGCGAGAGAGATGGAGAGAGAGACCTGGAGAGAGAGAAAGAGAGAGACCTGGAGAGAGAGAGAGATGGAGAGAGAGATGGAGAGAGAAAGAGAAAAACCTGGAGAGAGAGAGAAAGAGACCTGGAGAGCTGGAGAGAGGAGTGCATGGTGCTCTGCCTGTAGGCAGAAGTTTCATGTGTTTCCCTTGGCACCTTTCCTTCTGCACTGCTGAGAGTAGCCCCTGAGTACTGGAAAGAGGGTGAAGACCCCAAACCAAAAAAATAAAAACTGGGGCCGGAGAGATAGCATGGAAGTTTGCCTTGCATGCAGAAGGACAGTGGTTCAAATCCTGGCATCCCAGATGGTCCCCCGAGCCTACCAGGGGCGATTTCTGAGCATACAACCAGGAGTAAACCCTGAGCGCTGCTGGGTGTGACTCAAAAACTCAAAAAAAAAAAAATAAAAATAAATAAATAAAATAAATAAATAAAAAACCATGGACCAAGTGGGTCAGAGTAATAGCACAGAGGGTAGTGGTAGTAGCCCCTGAGTCAGATATGGTCCAAACACCCCAATCCCACCCCAGTTCAAACTTCCTGCACCTCATGTTGCTCAGAGAGCCACTGGGTAGCAACCTGTATGAAAAATGTAAGTCAATGGGGCTGGAGAGATAGCTTGGAGGTAAGGCATTTGACTTGCATGCGGCAGACCTAGGTTCAATCCCCAGCATTCCATATGGTTCCCCAAGTCTGCCAGGAGTGATTTCTTAGCACAGAGCCAGGAGTAACTCCTGAGTGTAGCCGGATGTGGCCCAAAAGCCAACCAAACAAACAAAACCAACCCATGGGCTTGGAGAGAGATGGTATAGGAGGGAAGGCAGTTGCCTTGCATGTGGCCCATCCTGGTTTCATCTCAGTCACTGCAAGCCCTATGCTCTTCCAAGAGTATCCCTGTACATGGGTGGGCCAGAGAGATTGCACAGTTGTTAGGGCATTTGCCTTGCATACAGCCAACACTCGGTTCGATCCCCTGAGCCTGCTAGGAGTGATTCCTGGGCTCAGAATCAGGAGTAAGCCCTGAACAATGCCAGGTGTGACTCAAAAACCAAAAATAATAAAATAAATTTTTCACTGAACATGGGAGTCAGTAGTAGCCCCTGAGTCAGATATGGTCCAAACACCCCAACCCCACCCCAGTTCAAACTTCCTGCACCTCATGTTGCTCAGAGAGCCACTGGGTAGCAACCTGTATGAAAAATGTAAGTCAATAGGGCTGGAGAGATAGCTTGGAGGTAAGGCGTTTGCCTTTCATGCAGAAGGTCATCGGTTAGAATTCTGGCATCCCATATGGTCCCCCGTGCCTGCCAGGAGCAATTTCTGAGCATGGAGCCAGGAGTAACCCCTGAGCACTGCTGGGTGTGACCCAAAAACCACACACACACACACACACACACACACACACACACACACACACACACAAAATTGCACCTACACCTATGGAGTATCTTTGCTACATTCTCTCTCTCTCTTTTTTCCCCTATATATATTTGGAAGGGTGGGGAGAAGGAAGGAGGGAGGTAGGAGAAAGGTAGAGAGAAAGAAAGGAAGGAAGGAAAGGTTGGAAGGAAGGAAGGAAGGAAGGAAGGAAGGAAGGAAGGAAGGAAGGAAGGAAGGAAGGAAGGAAGGAAGGAAAAGGGAAGAAAGAAGAAAAGAGGGAAGAAAGAGAGGGAGGAAAGAAAGAAGAAAGAAAAGAGGGAAGGAAGAAATAGAAGGAAAAGAGGAAGGAGGAATAAAATGGAAAGAGGGAGAGAAGAGGAAAAAGGGAAAAAGGGAGGTGAAGGAAGGGAGAAAGGGAGGAGGAAGAAGGAGAAGGGAGGGAGGGAGAGGAAGGAATGGGAGGAAGGAAGAGGGAAGAGCAGAGAGAGTTATAGGAGGGAGGGAAGGAGGGAGAGAAGGAAGGAGGGAAAGTAAGAAGAAAGGAGGGCCGGAGAAATAGCACAGTGCTAGGGCATTTACCTTGCACATGGCCGACCCAGGATGGACCAGGGTTCGATCCCCAGTGTTCTATGTTGCTCTCCCCTGGCCCCCAGCCTGCCAGGAGTGGTTTCTGAGCGCAGAGCTGGAGTAATCCCTGAGCGCTGCGGAGTGTGGTTCAAAAACCAAAACCAAGAAAAGGGAGAGATGAGGTAAGAACACCTTCAGAGGGACCCCTGGAGAGTTGTGCCTGGAGTGCCTTCCAGACCACAAGCTGTGGCCACCCCAGCAAACAAGTAGGGGGGTTTTGATATTTTGTCTTTTCTTGTTCTTTCCTCAAGGGCTACTCCCCCACATAACTTGGAGCACATAGGCTGCTTTGGCAGAACTCAGGGAACCGTGTGGTGCCAAGGATCATTGAAACTTGGCTTCTTGCATCGAAGGACGCGCTCAGGGCCAGAGTGATAGCACAGCGGTAGGGCGTTTGCCTTGCATGTAGCTGACCCAGGACAGATCCGGGATCGATCCCCGGCATCCCACATGGTCCCCAGAGCAAGGAGTGATTTCTGAGCGCAGAGCCAGGAGTAACCCCAGAGCGTCACAGGGTGTGGCACAAAAGCAAAAAACAAAACAGAAAACATAAACAAAAAAACAAAACAAAACAACAACAACAACATTACCCCGCAATGCTGTAGTTCCCAGTGGCTGGAGCGCTGCAGGTTCCCCTCGGGCAGGAGAGTGACCAGGGGACCCTGGGCCCCGCAGGCCCAGCGACTTGTCTTTGAACCTTTCCCCAAATGTCTGCTTTGACTTCCAATGCAGTCCTATGTAGCCTGAAATAGGGGACAGGGTAAGGGGGCAGCTGGGGCCCTAGGGGATACTGGGCCAACCCCTCCTAAATCCTCCAGGACAATCGCCTGTCACCACACACATCCCCTGGGTCTCAAGTGAGGGGCTAATGAACCCGAGGCCTCCTGCTTGGGCTCGGTTTCCTTCTTCCCTTGGGCAGGCTCTGGGTTTGTTTGCTTGTTTTGGAATCACACCCGGCAGCGGCAGCGCTCAGGGGTTATTCCTGGCTCTATGCTCAGAAATAGCTCCTGGCAGGCTTGGGGGACCATATGGGATGCTAGGATTTGAACCACCGACCTTCTGCATGAAAGGCAAACGCCTTACCTCCATGCTATCTCTCTGGACCCTGTTTATTTATTTATATCCTGGCTCTGCACTCAGAAGTCACTTCTGGCAGGTTTAGGGGACCACATGGGATGTTGGGAATTGAACCCGGGTTTGTCCAGGGTTGCCTGCGTGCAAGGCAAATGCCCTACCACTGTTGCTATCACTCCGGTCCCTATTACCTCATTTTAATAGTCACACTGGGCCAGAGAAAATGTACCCCTTTGCAGACGGGTCAGATACCTCGAGACATGGAGTGACGGGTTTGAGTCCAGGGCAGCAGTTTTGGGGAAGTGGTCATGGAATGGGCTGTGGGGACAAGAGCCTTGCTGTGGGGAAGGATGACGCTGTTAGGACAGAGGTGCTAGAAGGCAGGTGATAGATCAGGGCAGGAGCCAGAGGAAGTGGTTGAGATGTCACTGTAGGCTGGTGGCACTGAAGCTGGCCGGCACCTGCAAAGAAAAAACTGGGCTGCAGGCACTTGCCTTGCATGCTCGTTTGATCCTGAGCCCTGAGCCCTGAGCTGGGTCTGACCCCAAAATTAGAGGGAAAAAAAGCAGGAGGGGCTGGAGCAACAGTACAGCAGGGAAGGTGCTTGCCTTGCGCAAAGTCCACTTGGGTCCAATTCCTGGCATCCCAGATGGTTCCCAGAGCACTGCCAAGAGTGATTCCTGGGGCCGGAGCGATAGCACAGCGGGTAGGGGGTTTGCCCTGCATGCAGCCGACCTAGGACTGACCCGGGTTCGATCTCCGGTATCCCATATGGTCCCCAGCCCCTGAGCACCACCAGGTGTAACCCCCCAAAAAACCAAACAGTAATTCTTGAGTGGGAGTCAGGAGTAAGCCCTCAGCATTCCCAGATATGGCCCACAAATTTAAGAAAAGGGGGACAGGAGAAAGTTCATAATGGTGAAAATGCTTGCCTTACATGCAACCTAGCTCTATCTCCAGAACTACATATAGCACTCCCCCACCCCCCAATACCATCAACAGTGTTCCATTAGGGGCTGGACTAGAGCGATATAGCACAGCAGGTAATGTGTTTGCCTTGTACACAGCTGACCAGGGTTTGATTCCTGGCATCCCATATGGTCCCGAGCCTGCCAGGAATGGTTTTGTTTTATGGGCCAACCTGGTGACGCTCAGAGGTTACTCCCGACTATGTGCTCAGAAATTGCTCCTGGCTTGGGGGCCCCTCTGGGACGCTGGGGAATCTAGCCGTGGTCCGTCCTAGGCTAGCGCTGGCAAAGCAGATGCCTTACCGCGCCACGCCCCTGCTCTGGCCCCATGCCAGGAGTGACTTTTGAGCAGAGAACCAAAAGTAAAGCCTGAGCACCACTGGGTTTGGCTCCCCAAAAAGTGATCTTTGAGCACAGAGACAGAAGCCTTGAGCACTCTGGATTATCCAGCCCCAGCCCCAGCCTATGACAAAGCTCCTGGAGCGACTCCAGCAAGTACTGGAACTAAACAGATGTGTATGCCACAGGCTCTGCTAAGCACACAGGGGAGCAACACAAACCTCAGGAAGCACCAAGCACTACAGCCTGACGTGCAAAGCTCAGCGCACACCACGGGCAGTGTGCGTGCCGCCCCCGTTGGGATGGGAGTTGCCTGGGTCATGTTGGTGGGGCACTGCTCAAGAAGCTGTGGTGTGGGCCCGGAGAGAGAGCACAGCGGCGTTGGCCTTGCAGGCTGCCGATCCAGGACCAAAGGTGGTTGGTTCGAATCCCGGTGTCCCATAGGGTCCCCCGTGCCTGCCAGGAGCTATTTCTGAGCAGACAGCCAGGAGTAACCCCTGAGCACTGCCGGGTGTGGCCCAAAAACCAAAAAACCAAAAAAAGCACACCCACACCCACAGAGAAGCTGCGGTGTAGGCAAACGCTCAGCATGTGCCACTACCTACCAGTTCCACTGCGGTGGCCCAGAGTGGCAGAGTCACAGGCTGAGTTGATGTGAGTAGCTCTGGGCATCAAACCTGCAGCAGCCTACTGAGAGATGGCTTTTTGTTGGAGATCAGCGATCAGTCCCAAGCCAAGTTCTCAGAGACAGTGTGAGACACGAAGCGAAAGGACACTGGGAACAGCAAGGACCATCTTCATCCGAGTGTCCTTGAAAGCCTTGTATGTATACACGGTGTGTGTGTAAGACTACTGGGTTCTTTTTGCTTTATTCTGTTTTGGGGCCACACGTGGCAGTGCTCAGGGGTTACTCCTGGCTCTGCACTCAGGAATAACTCCTGAGAGGCTAGGGGGACCAGATGCTAAAGATTAAAGGGATCAAAAGAGTCAACTGCCCGCTAGGCAAACGCTCTGGTGCTGTGCTATCCTCCAGGCTTTGGGGACTATTCTGGCTTTGTGCTAGGGAGACCACGTGGTGCTGTGGATTAGACTTTTTGTTTGTTTTTAGGGTTACACAGCGGCATTCAGAGTTAGTTCAGAAATCTCCCCTGGCAGGCTTGGGGACCATATGGGATGCCAGGAATCAAACCCACGACAGTCTTGTGTTGGCCGAGTGCAAGGCAAATGCCCTATCGCCATGCTATTGCTCAGTCTCTTTAGGATTAAACTGGGCTTGGCTGAATGAATGCAAGTCAAGAGTCTTACCTCTTGGGCCCAGAGAGATAGCACAGTGGTGTTTGCCTAGCAAGCAGCCGATCCAGGACCTGGTTGGTTCAAATCCCAGTGTCCCATATGGTCTCCCGTGCCTGCCAGGAGCTATTTCTGAGCAGACAGCCAGGAGTAACTAACCCCTGAGCACCGCCGGGTGTGGCCCAAAAACCAAAAAAAAAAAAAAAAAAAAGTCTTATCTCTTGTAGGCTTTTGATACAGGTTTAATTTCCAACACTAGGTATATTCCACCAAGCATTGCAGAGGTCACTCCTGAACAAGGAACTAGGAACAGTACCTTAGTACCACCACCCTCCCAATCTAAAATCACCAGCCTCAAATAAAATCCAATATTTCCTTTAACTTTTTTTTTTTTTTTTTGGTTTTTGGGTCACACCCGGCAGCACTCAGGGGCTATTTCTGGCTCTACGCTCAGAAATCACCCAGGGCAGGCTTGGGGGACCATAAGGGATGCTGCGATTTGAACCACTGTCGTCCTGCATGCAAGGCAAATGCCCCACCTCCACGCTATCTCTCTGGCCCCCATTTCCTTTAACTTTGAGGGGAGGCATACTTGATGCTCAGGGATTCCGTTCTGGTGGGTCATGGGATGCCTTATGTGGTGTCAGGGATTGAACAAGGTTAGCTGCATTCAAGTGCCATAGGCCAAGTTCTATCTCTCTGATCCCCAATTAGAGCTTCTGTTTTAGTGAGGGGCTGCAGAGACAGCTCAGTGGGCTAAGTGCATATGTGTTTTTTTTTTTTTTTTTTTTTTTTTTTTTTTTTTTTTTTTTTTTTGGGTTTTTGGGCCACACTGGGCGGCACTCAGGGGTTACTCCTGGCTGTCTGCTCAAAATCGCTCCTGGCAGGCACGGGGGACCATATGGGACACCGGGATTAGAACCAAACACCTGGGGCCGGAGAGATAGCATGGAGGTCAGGCGTTTGCCTTTCATGCAGAAGGTCATCAGTTCGAATCCCAGTGTCCCATATGGTCCCCCGTGCCTGCCAGGAGCAATTTCTGAGCATGGTTGCCAGGAATATCCCCTGAGCACTGCCGGGTGTGACCCCCCCCCCAAAAAAAAAAAAAAAAGAACCAAACACCTTAGATCCTGGGTCAGCTGCTTGCAAGGCAAACACCACTGTGCTATCTTTCCAGCCCTTAAGTGCATGTTTTACAATAGAAAGCCCATGTTCCATTCTTGACACAAACAGGAGAAAGCCAGAACTCAGGCCACGACCCCGAACACCATCACAATGACTCCAAAGCCTATAAAAAAACCCAAATAGTAAAAAGAAACAACAAAAAAAACCTAACAAATGTAGCCTGTCAAGGGGCTGGAGAGTTCAATGGCTGAGGGGAAGCTGTGTCTGTCTGCTGGAGACACAGGTACCAGATGGTTCCCAGAGCTCTGAGGCAGGAGTAGCCCCTGACTGCTGCTCATTTCTGAGCGCAGAGCCAGGAGTAACACCCCTGAGCGCTACTGAGTGTGGCCCAAAAACAAAACACAAAACAAAAATATTTAATTATGAAAAGAAGGCTGGGGGCCAGAGTGATAGCAAAGCAGGCAGGGCATTTTCCTTGCCTATGGCAGACTCGGGTTCAATACCCAGCATCCCATAGGGTCCCCAGGTCTGCCAGGAGTGATATCTGAGTGCGGAGCCAGGAGTAAACCCTGAGTGTGTTGGGTATGGTCCAAAATCCAAACCAACAAACAAAAAAACCCAAGAAAGCCGGACTAAGAATGTTCTGATATGACCATGTTTTAATTGCCGATGACACAGATACATCACATAATGGCTCAAAATTAATAGTAAAGATTAAGCTTCTGGCCAAAAAAAAAAAAAAGAAATCAGGGGTTACAATTGATTAGAAATTGTGCCTTCGAAACTTGCACCATCAACACCTGTCTTTTATTCATTTTGCTGTGATGCATCTAGAAGGCCTGTGACTACTCCCCTGGGTCTCAGCTAACAGTTTTCTAAGAGCAAAATTGAAACGATCACTTTCTCTGAACAGGGAAAGCTGGTATTTGGATGGGCTGGATCGGGTGCACGGGCTGGAACACTGGCTTCTTTCTCATTTCAGAGAGTGTTTTCACTGCAGGCAGCAGCTGATTCCTTTTGATGATCTGTAAGGCCAGCTGGGTGTTACCTGTAAAAACACTTCCAGTTAGAAAGGCTGATGGCAACAGCACTACACACAGCCAACTTGCGACTCTGCAGGGCAGGGACAAGGGTCCTGTTCTGGGCTTGGGGAGAGCTGCATGTGTCCTGGGACCACTGGATAGTTTCAGATAAAGAGCAGGAGGGTTGTGGCGGACTTAAGAGGGTATGATGTGGGCAAAGGGGATTCCCAGAGACAGAACAAAGCCTCAAAGAAGCAGAGAGAGTGCTAGACGCTGCATTCCACTATCCCCTCTCGTCCCACTTACTGCCCAGCTCAGCAACAGGAACTCTGAGCACCACCCTGGGAGTGGGCCCCGAGACTGTTGAACCATCTCTCTGGTCCTACATTTTTGGCTTAGAATAGTGGTCGGCAGCCTTTCTGTTCAACTGAGCCAAATCTCACCAAAACCACGACTGAAATTTATTTTCAGAGCCACACAGGGCGTGCACTGACAGAGGCTAGAAGCAGAGTCCTGGCTCCTGGAGTGGCCGCCCGGCACACAGAAGAGCCAAATTAAAAGTGTAAAGAGCCACACGTGGCTCGAGAGCCGCAGGTTGCTGACCACTGGCTTAGAAGAACTTGAAAGGGGCCCGGAGAGATAGCACAGCGGCGTTTGCCTTGCAAGCAGCCAATCCAGGACCAAACGGTGTCCCATATGGTCCCCCGTGCCTGCCAGGAGCTATTTCTGAGCAGACAGCCAGGAGGAACCCCTGAGCACTGCCGGGTGTGGCCCAAAAACCAAAAAAAAGAACTTGAAGGATTTTTAAAAGATGGCCTCCTTTCTTCCCAGTCAGGAATCCAATTCCGAGCCTCATACATGCAAAGCAAGTCTCTAGCAATGAGCTACACCCCTCCATCCCTGAAGGTTTCTTGGTTTGTTTTTTGTTTTTGGGTTACACTCAGGTCATGCTCAGGTGTTACTCCTAGCTCTTCACTCGGAAATCGCTCCTGGCAGGCTCAGGGAACCATATAGGATTGCCGAGATTTGAATTACCATTCGTCCTGGATTGGCAGTATGCAAGGCAAACAAACGTCCTATTGCTGTGCTATCTCAGGACCCCATCCCTGAAGTTTTTGTTTTGTTTTGTTTTGTTTTTGGCTTTTGGGCCACACCTGGTGATGCTCAGGGGTCCCTATGGAATGCCAGGGGATCGAAACTCGGTCCGTCCTAGGCTAGCGCGGGCAAGGCAGATGCCTTACTGCTTGCACCACTGCTTCGGCCCCATCCATGAAGTTTTGATTTCAGAGGAAACAAGCAAACATCAAAACTCCAAAAGGGGCTCAACTCACCATTCTGCAGTTCCAGGTAGACTGCCAATAAGATGGCTTCGGGAGGCACTTCTTTAGGGTGGATCATGGAAGCCGCCTTTGCTCAAAACAAAAGACACACATGAAAATCCAAACTCAAAACAATTGCAAGCAATGCAAAAAGAAGTGAAAATAATAAGAAATAACACCAGCCATGAGGGCGGAGAGAGAGCACGCAGTAGGACATTCGCCCTACAAGCGGCTGATCCAGGACTGATGTTGGTTCGAATCCCAGCATCCCATATGGTCCCCCATGCCTGCCAGGAGTGATTTCTGAGCTCAGAGCTAGGAGTAACCCCTGAGCGCCGCCGGTGGCCCCAAAACAACAAAAATAAAAACACCAGTCAATGACAAACTTTTGTTTGCTCCTGGCTCTGCACTCAGGGATCACTCCTGGCGGTAATAGTGCCAAGTGGGCTGCGTGCAAAGAAAAACCACTCTGCTGTCTCTCTGGCCCCCAACTCTTTTTTGGGGGGCCACACCCAGCAGTGGTGCTCAGGGCATATTCCTGGCTCTGCGCTCAGAAATCGCTCCTGGCAGGCTGGGGGACCATACAGGATTGAAAACAGGTCGGTTGTGCCTTACCTGGAGAGCTATCACTGTGGTCTCTGCCCTAAACCTTTTCAAGCTCTTCCTATTCAACTCTCTGGAGCCACCACAAGACAAGCTGCATCTGGCAGCATGTGGCCTGTGCAGCCTTGTTCTCGACCCTTAACAATTCCACTTGGCAAACAATTCTCAGGTTAGCAGCCTTGACTGAATTCAATCGAGTTACTTCTGCCTCTTTATGATCTCATGCATGTAAGACTATATAGTAGTCACATAATACCTCTTCCTCACCACTGTCTCTAGGATCCGTCTAGCTTTAAGTGCTTATGCTTCTAGGAAGCTTTTCTTCATCCCTTCATCTTCATCTCATTGCCACACCCAGCTCCGTACTCAGGGATCATTCCTGGTGGGGCTTGGAAGATCTTATCTAAAACTGGGAATCAAACCCAGGTTGGCCATGTGCAAGGCAAGTGCTTTTTTTTTTTTTTTGGTTTTGGGCCACACTCGGCAGCACTCAGGGGTTACTCCTGGCTGTCTGCTCAGAAATAGCTCCTGGCAGGCACAGGTGTGTGACCATATGTGACCATATGGGACACCGGGATTCGAACCAACCACCTTAGATCCTGGATCGGCTGCTTGCAAGGCAAACACCGCTGTGCTATCTCTCCGGGCCCGCAAGGCAAGTGCTTTACTCAGAGTACTACCTCTGGTTCCCAGAAAGTGGGATTTTATACTTCCAGGCCTAGTTTGATAGAGGCGAGACCATCTAGACTTCATTTTGTGGATATTAAAAAATCTGTTTTTCGGCCCCTGTATCATTCTTTTCTAAAACAAAAGAATGTGGAGTGGTCACTGTAGAAGATTTCACAATATTTCGTTGACTGGCTGTTCAGAGAGCTTAGTGGCAGACAGGCAACCTCAGAAGCAGCTATTCAGAGCCCTTTCCATCATTGTTTTCTGGCCTCCCAGTCAGGGGGCCTCCCAATTAACAAAGGTCCAGCTATGGGATTAACCTAAAAACTAAGAGACCCAAACAAAACCTCCTCAGACTCCAAACCAGGCCTGACCCCATCTGTCTGCCCCAGTGCGGCAGCTGCCATGACCACCTGCTGCAAGAGAACCTCAGCTGGCAGGTCCAGAGTGCAACTGTATAACCCAAGTCCCGTCCACCACCATTGCTGAGGCACACGGGTCTTCTGGCAGGCTGTTTAGTACACATGTTCTCCAACAACAGTATGGCTCTTGTCTAATCACGCACTAACTCCCAAATAACATCAAATGGGGCCGGAGCGATAACACAGCGGCAGGGCGTTTGCCTTGCACATGGCTGACCCAGGAAGGACCTCGGTTCGATTCCCAGCATCCCATATGGTCCCCCAAGCCAGGAGCAACCTCTGAGTGCATAGCCAGAAGTAATGCCTGAGCGTCACCGGGTGTAGCCCCATAAACAAAACAAATAAAAACCCAAACCAAGGGGCCAGAGTGGTGGTGCAAGTGAAAAGGCCTGCGTGTGCTAGCCTAAGATGGACCTCGGATTGATCTCTGGCGTCCCATATGGTCCCCCAAGCCAGGAGCAGCCCCTGAGCAACACTGGGTGTGGCCAAATAACAAAAAACCAAACCAAACCAAGTAACATCAAATACAGATCAGAAATGTTGACTAGAGGTCGAAAAGATGTCAAAATACCAATGTTATTTTCCACAGTGGAAGTCATCAAGTTTGCCTTCATAGCAAGAAAATTTCCTGAAGCAACTGTTAGGTCATGTTAGGTCTGATTCCAGTTATCACAATGAATGTGTCAGGCTCGGGGACCATAGAGGATGCCGGGAACTAAAGCCGGGTTAGTCTCGGGTCAGCCGCGTGCAAGGCAAATGCCCTATACTCTGTGGCATTGCTCTGGCCCCTCTCTAGTTCTTTTTTGGATGGTAGAGGTGGTAGTGAAGGTGATGGTGTGTGTTAGGGTCATAGCCTGTGGTGCCTAGCACTTACTCCTTGCTGTGCTCTCAGGAATTACATCTGGTAGGGGCTCAAGGGACAATATGTGATGTCGGGGATGGAACCTGGGTTAACATCATAGAAGACAAAAGTCCTATCCACTGTGTTATCGCTCCAGCCCTTGCCCACTAGTGTTCTGTATAACTTGTGTCTGCCCTTTAAATCCCTTAGATCAGGGGTCCTCAAACTTTTTAAACAGGGGGCCAGTTCACTGTCCTTCAGACTGTTGGAGGGCCAGATTATAGTAAAAACAAAAATTATGAACAAATTTCTATGCACACTGCATACATCTTATTTAGAAGTGAAGAAACAAAATGGGAATAAATACAATATGTGGCCCGCGGGCCGTAGTTTGAAGACCCCTGCCTTAGATGGAAGCTATCTCCTAACCAGAAGATTCAAAGGGTGAGTGAGGGCTGTAGCATTCTCACTTTATCACGGTGAAGCAAGGAAGCTAACAGTCACATAAATACTAACATTCTGACATTGTTCTCCTCACGGAATTGGCCCTTCCTTTCTGCAAACCTCTTTAGGGTTGTTAGTGGTAGCGGCCGGGCCCCTGCAGCAATGGGTCCTCACTGGACCATGACTCTTCAGGAATAGGCAGGGGACCCAAAGAAAATCAATCTTCTCTCTCTCTCCCTCCCCCCCACCCGGCAGCGCTCAGGGGTTACTCCTGGCTTCACGCTCAGAAATCGCTCCTGGCAGGCTTGGGGGACCATATGGGATGCCGGGATTCGAACCACCATCCTCCTGCATGCAAGGCAAATACCCTACTTCCATGCTATCTCTCTGGCCCAAGAATAATCTTTAAGCTTGCAAATATTCCCCTTTTTAACATTCTAATCAGAAACCTCAAGCCAAAAACCCAAATAACTGGGGCCAGCGATAGTATAGTACGTAGTGTGCTTGTTTTGCCTGAGACACCCTGATTTGATCCACTATACCTCATATAGTTTCCAAAAGCACTTCCAGGAGTGATCCCTGAGAGCTAAGCCAAGATTATACCTTGAGCACCATCACCCCCTCCCACCAAAACCCACACCAAATGACCCAAACCGTAATATTTTGGTGGAAGTCACACCCAGAGACACTTAGGAATTACTCCTGGCCGTGCACTCAGAAATCACTCCTACGGTGCTCAGGGGACCACATAGGATGCTGTGGATCAGACCTGGGTCAGCTGTGTGCAAGGCAAGTTCCCTACCTGCTTCAGCCCTAAAACCATCAATTCTAAACACTGTTTTCTTTTCTTTTCTTTTCTTTTCTTTTCTTTTCTTTTCTTTTCTTTTCTTTTCTTCTTTCTCTTTCTTTCTTTCTCTCTCTCTCTCTCTTTCTTTCTCTCTCTCTCTCTCTCTCTCTTTCTTTCTTTCTTTCTTTCTTTCTTTCTTTCTTTCTTTCTTTCTTTCTTTCTTTCTTTCTTTCTTTCTTTCTCTCTTTTTCTCTCTCCGCCCCTCTCTCCTCTCCCCCCCCCCTCTTTTTTTTTTTTTAAGGTGAGTACATTTAATGGTGTCTGAGGACTATTTCCAGTTCTGCTTTGTGAATATTCCTGGCAGTGCGTGGGGAGCTATGTGGTACCAGGAATCAAATTTGGGTTTTCCACATTGAAAACATTAATGCAGGCCCGGAGAGATAGCACAGCGGCGTTTGCCTTGCAAGCAGCCGATCCAGGACCAAAGGTGGTTGGTTCGAATCCCGGTGTCCCATATGGTCCCCCGTGCCTGCCAGGAGCTATTTCTGAGCAGACAGCCAGGAGGAACCCCTGAGCACTGCCAGGTGTGGCCCCAAAACAAACAAACAAAAGAAAACATTAATGCTCCAATTCTTTGAAATCTCTGCTGGCCCTCTGGTAAGATGATCTGTTCTGATTCTCCCATCTGAACTCACCTGGTGAAGACACTTGCGTGCTTTGTCATACTCGCTTCTCAAGCAGTAAGCACTGCCAAGGTTAAATAACATCACCGTCCTCGCGGAGTTAACAGAACTGGGGTAGCACTGGGGGGCCCTTTTTCCAGCTGAGAGAAACAATGTGGACATGAGTGAAGGGAAAGGCCAAGCGCCCTGGAGCAACCCAGTCCTCCGCCCACCGAGCCGTTCTTCAGCAGAAAGAGAGACAGCAGAAGGAGACAGCAGTCCCAGCCTTCACCTGGGATATAGGCAAAGCTATCTAAGTAGTCACAAAACTTCTTACTCACAGGATTCCATTGCTTCACTGTCCCCTTTTTCTGAGCCTACAAAGACAAGAAAATATATCTGAGGAGGCAGAACAACAAAGCCTATTTTCTTTCTCCCTTTATTGGGGTAAGTCCTACAGGGACCTCAGGGCTTCCTCCTGGCTGTGTGTTTAGGGATCACTCCTGGTGGTCCATATGGGGTCTCAGTGGTTAAATTCAGTGTAAGCCAGGCAAGAACCCTACCTGCTGCGCTATCTCTCTGGCCCTCAAAGACTATTTTCTTTTTAGCTAGTTTTTGGTTTTTGTTTTTGGGCCACACCTGGTGATGATGATCAAGGGTTATTCTTGGCTATACGCTCAGAAATCACTCCTAGCTTGGGGGACCATATGGGACGCCAGGGGATCAAACTGTGGTCCGTCCTAGGCTAGAGCACACAAGGCAAATGCCTTACCACTTGCACCACTGTTCCGGTCCCCCAAAGTCTATTTTCTAAAACACAAATGCCCTATTGGGAATGGAAGTCCACTATCACAGCACTAGGTACTACTTTTCATATGTAGGGACTCTACCAGAAAAAGACACCAAGAAGCCATCCCAAAGCCCATAACTACCCAGCAAGTAACAATGAATCAAATGTATGCCAGTCTTACTTCCTCAATAATTTAGTCAAGACTACTAAATTACTCTGTGGAGCCAATCCAGGGTCCACACATGGATGGCAAGTGCTTTGCTCAGCTGCATCCAGCCATTAGCCATTGATTTATTTGTGTTTTCTTTGTTTGTTTAGCTTGTGACAACAGCTGGCAGTGTTCAGGGTTTACTCCTGACTCTGTGCTTGGGGATCATCACTCCTGGTGAGGTTCAGGGGGACCATATGAGGTACTGACGCTTGAACCAGGTTAGCAACATGAAGACATGTGCTCTATAGCTGCACTAGTGCTCTGGCTGCTTTATCATTATTTTAAAATAAATTTTAGTGTAAAATTAAAAAAACATCCTTCAGGGCCCGGAGAGATAGCACAGCGGCGTTTGCCTTGCAAGCAGCCGATCCAGGACCAAAGGTGATTGGTTCAAATCCCGGTGTCCCATATGGTCCCCTGTGCCTGCCAGGAGCTATTTCTGAGCAGACAGCCAAGAGTAACCCCTGAGCGCTGCCGGGTGTGGCCCAAAAACAGAAAAAAAAAACCCCAAAAACCCAAAAAACAAAAAACCACCCTTCAACTGCAAAATCACCCACAGCGTCCAGTGCAAAAGGTCAGGGATTTGAGTACCTGCCTGGGCAAGTGTAGGGCCAAAGCCTGAGTGCCGCTGCCCTTAGTGGTGAGTCGGGTGCTGAGAGCTCCGTGGTCTGTGAGCTCTAGGGCAACACTGCAGCCAGGTGGGCTCGGGGAGCAGCAGTGCAAGCTTGGCAGTGTCCTCCCTGGATACTCCAACCAGGACAGGCACTCAGTGAGCCCAAATGAAGCCCATGCTGAGCATGTCAGTCCTGTGATCTGATGTGTGAACTCGGACACGTGTGGGAGCCCCGTAACGGTAACTAACAACAGCCACAAAGGAAATGGGACCGAGAAAGGCTAGACTAGCAAGCATGGGGCTGATAGTACAAGGATAACGTGTTTGCCTTGCATGCGGCCAACCTTGACTCAATCCTTCTCATGCTACATGGTCCCCTGAGCCTGCCAGGACTAACCCCTGAGCATGCTGGATATGGCCTCGAACAAAAACAAAACAAAAGAAAAGAAAAGACTATCAAGCAAAGCAAAACACCAAAGAGTAGAGCTGGATATGACAGTGAATAGGGCATTTGCCTTACACGCATCAACCTGGGTTTGATCTCCAGCATCCCACATGGCTCCCCTCATCCTGCTGGTAGTGATTCATAACTGTAGAGCCAGTTAACTCTGGTTGTGTCCCCAAAACAAACAAAATACCTCATAAAAACACTGAAGAGGAAAGCTGTGAGCGTAACACCCAAAAAGAGAAACACAAAACAAACAAAAACAAAAAACCTAGAATCAGTCCATCAAAACTGATACTTCAAACACAAGATAATCAACTACTACTTCTACTTAACCAAGAATTATTTCCAAGTCATTATTGTCTGAAAGGTAGCGCTGACCTAAAGCATCCTTCCTTTCCAAAAGTAACATATACTTTTCTTCTGGTGGGAGAGGAAGAGGGGGGCTACATCCAGTGCTGCTGAGAGGATCATGTGGTATTATTGAGAGAGGAGGGAAAACATTGAGAGAAAGAAGAGGAGAGAAACAGAGGGAAGGAGAGAGGGAGGGACAGGAAGACGACCCCCTTAAAATCTCATTCATCCTGAGTTACAGGAGGAAGAACAGTGGAAATGGTGATTAGTTCAGATCGAATGTGTCCTCATTAACCTTGTTCCTGATCATTGGAAGAGATCCCTAAGGAGACATCAGTGACGTTTTCTGGATTCAAGTGAGTAATGGCATCAGATATTCTGTCCAGAGAGATGAGGGCTTCTGCAGCATACAAATGGCCCAGAAACCTAAAATGAAACATAGTTTAAAAGAAAGAAAAGTAGCTCATCATAACAACACCAAAAATACAATAAATCATGTATTTGATTCTTTAAATTAGGATCTAAATTTATTAATGCATCAGTAAGTGCTGGATTAGTTTTTTGTTTTCTGTTTTTGCACATTTGGGCAGTGCTCAGGGGACCATAGGAAATGCTGGGGGTTAAATCTGAGTTGTCTGAGTGCAGAGCAAGTTCTATAATATATAATATCACTATGATCCCATTTGGAATTTCATTTTTTGTTGTTTTTGGGTCACACCCGGCAGCAGTCAGGGGTTACTCCTGATCTCTCCGGCCCCTAGAATTTCTTAATTGACTACTTAAAATGCACTCCACAATGCAGATTTATTATGTTGACCAAATTTTCTTTTCTTTTCTTTTCTTTTCTTTTCTTTTTTTTTTTTGGTTTTTGGGTCACACCCGGCAGCGCTCAGGGGTTACTCCTGGCTGTCTGCTCAGAAATAGCTCCTGGCAGGCACGGGGGACCCTATGGTACACCGGGATTCGAACCAAACACCTTTGGTCCTGGATCAGCTCCTTGCAAGGCAAATGTCGCTGTGCTATCTCTCCGGGCCTGTCTTTTTGCTTTTTTTTGGTTTTGGTCTTTGGGTCACACCGGCAGCAATCAGGGATTACTCCTGGCTCTGTGCTCAGAAATCGCTCTTGGCAGGCTGGGAGGGGGACCATATGGAATGCCAGGATTCGAACCACCATCCTTTGGGATGCAAGGCAAACGCCCTACCTCTGGATGCAAGGCAAACACCCCATAATTTGTGAGTTTTTTTGAGGAGCTATCTTTTCTTGGAGCTGGTATCTAAGAAGAAGACTTCAGTGATATGACTTGGGCAGAAAACAAGCAGGCACTGGGTAGTCCTAAGTATCCAAGTTGTTACCACCTTGGGACAACTAGCACAACTCAGTTTCATACATTTAATCTCCATGAACAGGATGCTAGTGTGAGTGTATGAAATAAAATGGGGGTTTTGGTTCTTGGGCCATACTCGGTGGTGCTCAGGGGTTCCTCCTGGCTCTGTGCTCAGAAATCACTCCTGGGGGACCGGAGTGATAGCACAGTGGTAGGGCGTTTGCCTTGCAGGCGGCTGACCCAGGACTAACCATGGTTCAATCCCCAGGCATCCCATATGGTCCCCCAAGCCAGGAGCGATTTGTGAGTCTATAGTCAGGAGTAACCTTTTATTTCACCGGGTGTGCCCCAAAATGAAAACAAACAAAAAGAAATAAAGAAATCACTCCTGGTAGGCTCAGACCATAGGATTTTGGGGATTGAACTTGGGTTGCTACTGGGGTCTGAGTCAACCACATACAAGACGAACGCTCTGGGGCCGGGAAGGTGGCGCTAGAGGTAAGGTCTCTGCCTTGCAAGCGCTAGCCAAGGAAGGACCGCGGTTCGATCCCCCGGTGTCCCATATGGTCCTCCCAAGCCAGGGGCGATTTCTGAGTGCATAGCCAGGAGTAACCCCTGAGCGTCGAATGGGTGTGGCCCAAAAACCAAAAAAAAAAAAAAAAAAAGACGAACGCTCTATCTGCTGGTTTTTTTTTTTGTTTTGTTTTTGTTTTTGTGTCACGCCTGGCAGTGCTCAGCAGTTACTCCTGGCTCTAGGCTTAGAAATCACTCCTGGTAGGCACAGGGGACCATATGGGAAGCCGGGTTTGAACCACCGACCTTCTGCATGAAAAGCAAACGCCTTACCTCCATGCTATCTCGCTGTCTCCTCTATCTGCTGTTTTAATCAATTGCTTTCTGTAGATATAAAATTTCACTTTTGGGGGAGGGTGCGAAGAAATATCATGGAGGTAGAATGTTTGCCTTGCATGAAGAAGGATGATGGTTCGAATCCCAGCATCCCATATGGTCCCCGAGCCTGCCAGGAGCAATTTCTGAGCATAGAGCTAGGAGGAACCCCTGACTGCTGGCGATGTGACCCAAAGACAAAACAAAACAAAACAAAACATTCACTGTGGAAATAGAAAGATGTCAATGTGCATCACAAATTAAGCAGATATACTCCAACAGCACCAACCAGGGCAAGTGCAAGTTATACTTACTTAAGAGATCCGGATAGCTTGGGTTGCTGAAGAAGTTTATCTGCGTGATTCAAAGCCATAAGGTTATCTCCCAAAGCCAGAGCCACGTAAGCACTACACGCTAGGATTGAGCATCTGCAACACAAAGGAGAAGGGCTGAACACCTGTGTCACTAAGTTTATAGTTCTATTGTTTTTTTTGGGGGGGGCCACACCCATTTGATGCTCAGGGGTTACTCCTGGCTAAGTGCTCAGAAATCGCCCCTGGCTTGGGGGGACCATAGGGGACACCGGGGGATCGAGCCGCGGTCCTTCCTTCCTGGGCTAGTGCTTGCAAGGCAGACACCTTACCTCTAGCGCCACCTCTCTGGTCCCTATAGTTCTATTGTTAAACAGAAGGAAGACCACAGTTAAGAGTGGTGAAGAGAGAGAGAAATCCCTAAGACTAATGGAAAGAGTTAAATGATGGGGGCCAGAGATGTCTCTGTGAGCTGAGAGCCTGCTTTGCATGCTGGTTCAGCCTCCAGAAATACACAGACCCCAGAGTACCATAGTTGGGAGCAACCATTGAACTCTGCTGTTGTCCCAAAACAAAATAACCAAAAAAAATTAAAATGATATGTAGGGGCCCGGAGAGATTGCATGGCGGTGCTTGCCTTGCAAGCAGCTGATCCAGGACTAAAGGTGGTTGGTTGGAATCCTGGTGTCCCAGGAGCTATTTCTGAGCAGACAGCCAGGAGTAACCCCTGAGCATCGCCAAGTGTGGCCCAAAAACCAAAAAAAAAAAAAAAAAAAAAAATGTAGGTTTACCTTCCGTTTTTGTTTTTGTTTCTGAGCACACCTAAAGGTGCTCAGGGCTTACTCCTGGCTCTGTACTCAGAAATCATTCCTAGTGAGCTCAGGGGACTATATGTGATGCAGGGATTAAATCCAGCTCTGCTGTGTGCAAGGCAAGCACCCCACATGCTGTACTATCTCACCAGCCTCCAGACAGCTGATATTTTACTAAGAAAAAAAAGTGTTCTCTGGGGCTGGAGTGTGAATGTAGGGCATTTGCCTTGCTTGTGGCTGACCTGGTTTAATCCCTGGCATCCCATATAGTCCCTCGAGCCTGCCAGGAGCAATTTCTGAGAGCAGAGCCAGGAATAACTCCCAAGCACTGCTGGTTTGGCCTCCCTCCCCACAAAAAGAAAATGTTCTCTGAACCTCTTAACAAGTCTATGCATGTTAAGCAACAGGAGCAAGGACACCTCAAAGAATTTTTTTCAGATAGGCATAATTTTCCTAAATGATACTGAAGAAAAAAAATAAAGCAAAACAAATACATGTGAATACTAAAAAAAACCCTGATAACAACATTGGTTCTATATTTTATTGGAAACCTAAATTTCTCCTTGGTTTTCTACAAGCAGATCACAGGGGTGGGGAAGGAGGGGGGCATTGGTGGGGGGAATGTTGCACTGGTGAACGGGGTATTCTGTTTATGACCGAAACCCATCTACAATCATGCTTGTAATCGTGGTGCTTAAATAAAGATTAAACACACACACACACACACACACACACACACACACAAAACCCCAAACAGCTCATTCATAAAGACTGGCTAAATATTGATGCTGTTAAATAGATCCTTCAATGTCAAACAAGTGCTTCACAAAGCAATCTTCAAGTAACATTATTTACTTGAAAGGAGGTCTGAATGGCCCACCGCAAATGGCCCAACTCAAGGGATTATTCCTGGCTCTATGCTCAGAAAGAGCCCCTGGCAGGCTCAGGGGACCATAAGAGAAGCCGGGATTCAAACCACCGTCCTTCTGCATGAAAGGAAAACGCCTTCCTTCCATGCTATCTCTCCGGCCGAAGACAGAGGGTTTTGAATAATGTTTACAAGTTACAATGCATATATACACCAATAAGGTGTGTGAGGATCATTTAAGTCGAAGGGAAAAAGTACCCATATTTAAAAAAAGGCCAAAGGGCCAGAGAGAGAGCACAGCAGAAAGGTGTTTGCCTTGCACGCAGCCAACCCAGGATGAACCTGGATTTGATTCCCAGGATCCCATATGGTCCTCGAGCTTGCTAGGAGTGATTTCTGAGTGCAGAGCCAGGAGTAATCACTTAGCACTGCTGGGTGTGACCCCAAAACTAAAACAAACAAAAAGCCAGGGGCCTGAGATGAGAGTGAGTCAGGCATGGCCAACCCAGACTGAATCCCCAGCAACAAAATTTGCCTCTAAATCTCACAAGGAGTGGTTCCTAACCTCAGAGCCAGACGTAAGCCCTGACACCACCAGGTATGGGTCAAAAACCAAACCAGGGCTATTGGGGTAGGGCGCTTGCCTTGCACAAGGACACCACGATTTGATCCCCAGCACCCCACTCAATAATACCTTAACAAATCACACCAGTCAAATTTTTACTTTTTTTTTTCTTTCTTTCTTTTTTTTTTCTCATTCTGGGCTATACACAGTGGTACTCAGGAGCTACTCCTAGATCTGAATTCAGGAATCGCTCCTGGCAGTGCTCAGGGATCATATGGGGCAGCAGGGAGAAATCTAAGCCAGTTGTATGCAAGACAAGTATCATATCTGGGGCACTATTACTCCAACCCCAGAATGAAAGAGTTTTTTTTTTTTTTTCCTTTTCTTTTTTTATTTTTGGGTCACACCCGGTGGCACTCAGGGGTTACTCCTGGCTCTGCGCTCAGAAATCACTCCTGGCAGGCACGGGGACAATATGGAATGCCAGATTCAAACCACCGTCTGTCCTGGGTTAGGTCCCTGTAAGGCAAATGCCCTACCGCTGTGCTTTCTCTCTGGCCCTGAAAGATTTTTTTTCTAGGGGCCAGAGCTGTGGCACATTGTTTGTCTTGCATGTGGCTGACCTAGGACGGATCTTGGATCAATCCCCCCATGTCCCATATGGTCCCCAAACCAGGAGCAATTTCTGAGTGCAGAGCCAGGAGTAATGGGTGTGGCCCAATAACAAAACAAAATTATTTTTCTGGGGACGGAGAGATAGCATGGAGGTAGGGTGTTTGTCTTGCATGCAGAGGGACAGTGGTTCGATTCCTGGCATCCCATATGGTCCCCAAGCCTGCCAGGAGTGATTTCTGAGCGTTGTCAGGAGTAACCCCGAGCGCTGCAGGGTGTGACTGAAAAAAAAATAAAACAAAACAAAATATTTTTTTTCTAACAGAAAATATTCCTTCACTTTAAACACACTGAAATATACAAATGCAAGGTTTTGGAGCTGGCATTCTGATCAAGAGTCACTGGTACTGAACAAATTTATTTTATTTATTTACATATGTATATTTTTTGGGGGCCACACCCATTTGATGCTCAGGGGTTACTCCTGGCTAAGCACTCAGAAATCGCCCCTGGCTTGGGGAGACCATAAGGGACGCCTGGGGATGAACCACAGTCCTTCCTTGGCTAGCACTTGCAAGGCAGACACCTTACCTCTAGCGCCACCTCACCTGAACAAATTTAATTGCTTCAAACGCAAACAAGATTATGTTTCTTTTCTTTGAGAGGCTTACAACCAATTCCAACTCAGTCTCCCATGCCATCCTTTTCCTCTATGAACACTACACACTGCATAATTCCTGCAGCCTAGAATACTTGAGACCAGGCATAGCTTATCTACTCAAGCCCCTGGAGAGTTCCTTTCGTTTTGATGAGTCGCCACCTAATGTTGACACCTTCTGCTGTCCAACTCCATTCTTTTTTTTGGTTTTTGGGCCACACCGGGTGGTGCTATGCGGTTACTCCTGGCTGTCTGCCCAGAAATTGCTCCTGGGAGGCACGGGGGACCATATGGGACACTGGGATTCGAACCAACCACCTTAGGTTCTGGATCGGCTGCTTGTAAGGCAAACACTGCTGTGCTATCTCTCTGGGCCCCCAACTTCATTCTTTCTGAGTCTAATCTGCTTGACTACCACTCAGGGAATCTGATAGTTCATCAGACTGGAAGGCAGCCCTGAAGGGTGGAGACACAGGCTACTCCCCACTGCATAAGCCCCCCTGCTCTCTCCTCTACATGCTAAAGAAGCCCTTGGAATGAATAAGACAAAGTTGAGAACATGGAAACAAAATGAAATAATTATCTTCCTTCAGGCACCAAATTAGCTTTTTTAAGAAGTAGACAGTTCTGAACGCTGGGTACATGGATGGCACGCAGGTTCCATTCCTGATGCTGCGTGGTCCCCCAGAAGCACCAAGAGATGCCCCACCTTCCGCAGCATGGAGCTGGAAGTAGCCCCTCAGCCCTGAGAACTGCTGGATCAGTAACAATACAAAACCAAAAAAAGTTCTTAAACACTATCATCAATGGACCAAAAAAGTGTGACTTTTACTGTGGGAGTCGTGGGCACCCAAGCAATACTAGTGCCCCAGCGCAGCTGCCAGTGTGGTGTTCAAGGGACTTTGGCAGTGCCTGTGGTGCTGAGAATCAAATCTGGCTGTCCTTCCTGCAAAATATTCCTAATCGCCTTTACAGTCATCTCCCTGATGTGACTTTCTTTTCTTTTTTTTTGGTTTTTGGGCCACACCCGGCATTGCTCAGGGGTTCCTCCTGGCTGTCTACTCAAAAATAGCTCCTGGCAGGCACGGGGGACCATATGGGACACCAGGATTCAAACCAATCACCTTTGGTCCTGGATCGGCAAACAGCGCTGTGCTATCTCTCCGGGCCCTTTTTTCTGTTTTTTGGGTCACATACAGCTACGCTCAGGGGTTCTTCCGAGCTCTACACTCAGAAATCACTCATGGCAGGCTCGGAGGAACATATGGGATGCTAGGATTTGAACCACCATCCTTCTGCATACAAGGCAAACAAACACTCTACCTCCATGCTATGTCTCCGGAAACTAATTACGGTTTTAAGAATTCCACTTAGTGAGGCTAGAGGGCTGTGAGTAGGGCACTTGCCTTGCATGCAGCCGACCCTGGTTCAGTCTCCAGTATCCCAAATGGTTCCCCAAAGCAATGCCAAGAGTGATTCTGAAGAATGACCCTTGAGCACCACAGGGTGTGACACCTCCTGGAAGTGCTCCTGGGACCAAATAGGATACTGGGAATCGAATATAAGTCAAAAGCAAACCCCCCGGGGCCAGAGAGATAGCATAGAGCTAAGGCATTTGCCTTTCATGCAGAAGGTTCCTGCCAGGAGCAATTTCTGAGCATGGAGCCAAGAATAACCCCTGAGCACTGCCGGGTGTGACCCAAAAACCATACACAGGGCCTGGAAGGTGGCGCTAGAGGTAAGGTGTCTGACTTGCAAGCACTAGCATAGGGCGGACAGCGGTTCAATCCCCTGGTGTCCCATATGGTCCCCCCAAGCCAGGGGCGATTTCTGAGCACATAGCCAGGAGTAAACCCTGAGCGTCAAACGGGTGTGGCCCAAAAACCAAAAAAAAAAAAAAAAAATCAAAACACACACACACACACACACACACACACACACACAAACCACAAAAACACAAAAAACAAAAAAAAAAAAACACAAAAAAATCTATGTCAGAAAGATAGTGCACCAGGGAGATTGCTTTGCCTTTCATGTGTTTGACCTCGTTTGATACCTGACGTTACATACGGTCCTCAAGCCCCTCCTCACCAAATAATTAATTAAAACAAAACAAAACCAAATAAAACCTACTCTTAGCAATTTATTTATTTATTTTTGGTTTTTGGGTCACACCCAGCGATGCTCAGGGTTACTCCTGGCTGTCTGCTCAGAAATAGCTCCTGGCAGGCACGGGGGACCATATGGGACACTGGGATTCGAACCAACCACCTTTGGTTCGGGATTGGCTGCTTGCAAGGCAAACGCCGCTGTGCTATCTCTCCGGGCCCAATTTATCTATTTTTTGTTTTTTGGGCCACACCAGGAGGTGCTCAGGGGTTACTCCTGGCTCTGTGCTCGGATATCGCTGCTGGCAGGCTCGAGGGATCATATGGAATGCCGGAAATTGAACCTGGGTCCATCCTGGGTGGACTGCGTGCAAGGCAAACACTTTATGGTTGTGCTATCCCTCCGGTCCCACTCCTAGCAATGTATACAAAATACATTATAAGCCAAATAGGATTCGTCACGCGAGCAAATGTAGGTGAAACATTTGACATAATTCAAAATATGAATGGAATAAAAGAGATTAAAACAGGGCCAGGGACTGGAGAGATAGCATGGAGGTAGGGCGTTTGTTTGCCTTGCATGCAGAAGGACGATGGTTCCAATCCCGGCATCTCATATGGTCCCCCGAGCAATTTCTGAGTGCAGAGCCAGGAGTAACCCCTGAGCACTGCCGGGCGTGACCCCAAAACCAAACCAAAACGAAACAAAAAACAGGGCCAGGTATGTGGCTCAGTGGTAAAGCTCAAGCCATGTGTGAGAAGGTCCACCTTCAACTGAGAGCTTCAGAGTGAGGTTGCCAAGGCATATCCAGCAACACCAAGGGAAAAAGCTAAAAACACCGCAACATTCCCAAAGTGTCTATTTGTTTAGATACTCACTTTAGATTTTCGAGTTCTTGTTTTCTCAAAGGAGAAGATGGTGGAGCTGGGATAAATTTATCTCCATCATGACTCTTACTGCTAAAAGAGACAAACTCTGAATTAAATGAAATAGCTAGATGTAAAATTCTGTTTCACTGTTCAATTTCCACATTCATGTCATTGGGGGCAGTGGCCCAGTCTGTGATAGGAGGTGGGGGAGAGGGGAGACTAGACAACTCCTGACTCGGTGCTCAAAGGTTAATTCTCCTACAAAGCACACACTCCATCCAGTTGAGCTATTACCTCTCTAGACCTCCCATGAACTTTATTCCCCCATAAATTTTTGTTGATTTTTTTTGGGTCACACCCGGCAGCGCTCAGGGGTTATACTCCCAGCTCTACGCTCAGAAATCGCTCCTGAAAAAAATAAAAGAAATCGCTCCTGGCAGGCTCGAAGGACCATATGGGATGCCGTGATTCGAACCAACATCCTTGTGCATGCAAGGCAAACGCCTTACCTCCATGCTATCTCTCTGGCCCCAGTTTTTGTTTATTTTTGTCTTTTTGATTTTTGGGTCACACCTGGTGGCCCTCAAGTGTTACTCCTGGTTTTGCACCCAGAAGTCGCTCCTGGCAGGCTCGGGGACCATATGGGATCCCGGAATTCAAATCAGGGTCCGTTCTGTGTTGGCGCATGCAAGGCAAATGCCCTACATACATAGTGCTGTGCTATTGCTCCAGGCCCCCTTCCCCATAAATTTTGTTTTTTGTTTTGTTTTGTTTTGCCACACCAGGTGACAATCAGGAATAACTCCTGGCTATACACTAAGAAATCGCTCCTGGCTTGGGGGGACCATATGGGAAACCAGGGATTGAAATGCAGTCTGTTCTAGTCTAGCAGGCGCAAGACAGACGCCTTACAGCTTGTACCACTGCTCTAGCCCCCCCAATAAACTGAGCATCAAACATGGGCAGGTCACATGCAAGGCTAGCACCTTATCTACTGTACTATCACTCCAGCTCTAAGAACAAAAAATTTAATGTAAAGATGTCATGTGTAGGGCCTGAGAGATAGCATGGAGGTAGGGCATTTGCCTTGCATTCAGAAGGACGGTGGTTCGAATCCCAGCATCCCTAATGGTCCTCTGAGATTGCCAGGAGCTACTTCTTAGCATAGAGCCAGGAGCAACCCCTGAGCGCTGCCAAGTGTGACTCAAAAACCAAAATAAATGAAAATAAAGGGCCCGGAGAGATAGCACAGCGGCGTTTGCCTTGCAAGCAGCTGATCCAGGACCAAAGGTGGTTGGTTCGAATCCCGGTGTCCCAGGAGCTATTTCTGAGCAGACAGCCAGAAGTAACCCCTGAGCACCGCCGGGCATGGAACAAAAAACAAACAAACAAACAAACAAAAGACAGAAAATAAAGGTGCCATGTGTGGGCCAGGAAGCTGGGTCAAAGGGCAGAGAACATGCTTTGCAAATTGGAGCATTAGGTTTCATCCCTGAACACAGGGTGTCCCAAGCACTGTTGCATATAGCTCCTGAGCACATAGGAATTTTTCCAATAAATCACTTGGTAATATGTAAAACAAAGCATGATTTTCATATTGAACATGTTTATTTAGTTATGATCAGATGAGCTTCCTGCTCCTGTCTCCTGTGTGGTCTTATAAATGATTCTTTTGTTTTCTGCCACATCCTGAAGTGCTCAGGGGGTTACTCTTGTGCTGTGCTCAGAAATCACTCCTGGCAGGCTTGGGGGACCATATGGGATGCCAGGACCAAACCCAGGTTGGTCATGTGAAAGGCAAATGTTGTACTATCACTCCGACCTAAGCTTTTTTTTTTTTTTTGGTTCCTGGGTCACACCCGGCAGTGCTCAAGGGACCACATGGGATGCCGAGATTCGAACCAGCGTCCTTCTGCATGCAAGACAAACGCCTTACCTCCATGCTATCTCTCCGGCCCCAACATCATTATTATTAATAGATAACATTTTAAAACTACAGGCAAAATTTTTGAAATTCTAAAGGGTCAGGTTTTTAGGATTCTCCCAAAATCCCAAAGGCTTGGTCAAGGTCTGGTGGGGAAGTGGAGGAGAGGGCTGAAGGGTCAAATACCTGCTCGTTTCACTGCTTTCACTGCTTTCAGGGTTTCCACTTAATGGATTACTATTTTTGGATCCATTTTCCTGTTTTGAATCCTGTTGTTCTTCAGGCAACAACAATAAGGCATTTCTGAGACAAATAGCTGCAAACTCCATACTGGCTACAGGAATTGCTGAAGATTGTCCGTCACTTAAAAGAATAAAATAAAATTAAGAAAGCAAAATGATATAAAGACAAGTATATTCTACCATCAGTAACAAAATCAATAAAATTATAGATGAAAACTTTGCCTGTCAAGGTAGAACTTATTTTGGGGGATAACCCCACAGCACTAGGGGGTTACTGGCTCTGTGCTCAGAAATCATTCCTGGCAGGCTCAGGGCCCATATGGGGTGCTGGGGATTGAAACAGGGAAAGCCAGGTACAAAACACTCTACCCACTGTGCTATTTCTCTGGCCCTCTCAAGGTAGACATTTAATACAAATAAGTCCTGAACATTGCTGGGTATGGGCCAAAATCAAAATAAAAATGCTGGGTAGGAGCAATGGCACAGTGGTAGGGCATTTGCCTTGCACACAGCTGATTCAGGATGGACCTCAGTTTGATCCCTGGCACCCCATCTAGTTAGTTCCCCAAGCCAGGAGCGATTTCTGAGCATAGAGCCGGGAGTAAGCCCTGAGCATCACCAGTGTGGACCCAATACTAAGGAAAAAAAAAAAGACACCATTGGGGGTGGTATCAGGACGAGAACACAGGGACTCACATAGGCAAGGCATATAATATACTCTGCTACTGAACTACATCCCAGCCATATAATTTTGTTGAGATTCTACAAGATATCTATTACGTAGAAACGGTAAAGTTTTATTGTACAAGATGCAAAAAGTAACAACTGCAAGAAGAACATTTAGAGTGCAGGAGGTGGGGTACTTGCCTTGTGCGTAGCTGACCTGAGTTCAAATCCCTGTCACCACATAATGAAGTCCCCTGAACACTACCAGGAGTAATCTTTGAACACTGCTGGCTATGACCCCCCAAACCAAAGGAAATAAAGGAAAGACATCAAGTCGCCCTCTTCTGGAAAGCGCGAATAATGGCCTTGAATAGGGTTTCTTAGGCCATGCACTGATGGACATAATAAATCAAATCAGTGGCGCCCACAGACAAAAAAAAAAAAAATCGGGCAGGGGCGGCCCAAAATAATCCAATGTCCTCCACAAATCTAAAACACCAATGTTCCCCGACCCCTGGCCCAAACACCAAAGTCAAACCAGTTAAATTCACCACTGAGGAGAGGGGCAAAGAGCTAGCTCAAGGGCTCCACTGCATATTTTGCAGGAAGGAATCTCAGCTGGATATGGCCCCATAGGAAAAAAAGAAAAGCAACAGGGGCTGGAGTGATAGCGCAGCGGGTAAGGAGTTTTCCTTGCACACTGCAGACTGGGTTCAATCCTTGACATCCCATATGGTTTCCCCAGTCTGTCAGGAGTGATTCCTGAAGACAGAGCCAGGAGTAACTCCTGAACGTCACTGGGTATGCACCCCCCAAAGAAACAAAACAAAGTAGATCTGATCATGAAAGTCATTTTGAAATAGCAATAAAACTCTGATAGACTTCTATGAGTCTATCATAAAAAACTTATAGACTTCTATAAAAGACTAAGGCTTTTACAAGTCTTAAAAAAGTGTTGAGTCTTAAAAGACTTCTATGAGTCTTTTTTATTTTGGGGGAGGGAGGATCCATACTGGCAGTGCTTAGAAAATCACTCCTAGTGGGCTCAGGGGAA
The DNA here is from genome assembly GCF_024139225.1 of Suncus etruscus. Lineage (NCBI taxonomy): Eukaryota > Metazoa > Chordata > Mammalia > Eulipotyphla > Soricidae > Suncus > Suncus etruscus. Next base: position 7,461,958 of record NC_064867.1, read on the forward strand.
CATACATACCTGGCATCAAATCCAGGCTACTGCCCTACCCTCTACTACAGGATCTCTCCAGCTGCATCACAGAATAAGTCTTTTTTTTTTTTTTTTTTTTTTTTGGTTTTTGGGCCACACCCTGTGACGCTCAGGGGTTACTCCTGGCTATGCGCTCAGAAGTTGCTCCTGGCTTGGGGGACCATATGGGACGCCGGGGGATCGAACCGTGGTCCGTCCTAGGCTAGCGCAGGCAAGGCAGGCACCTTACCTCCAGCGCCACCGCCCGGCCACAGAATAAGTCTTAATCATTTTCTCTCTCTTTTCTTTTTGGGCATACCTGGTGACGCTCAGTGGTTCCTCCAGGCTATGTGCTCAGAAACTGCTCCTGCTCCTGGACCATATGGGACACTGGGGGATTGAACTGAGGTCTGTCCTAGGTCAGATGCGTGCAAGGCAAATGTCCTACCATGGCACCACAGCTCTGGTCACTCTCTCTCTCTTTTTTTATTTTTTATTTATTTTTTTGGGCCACACCCGGCGATGCTCAGGGGTGACTCCTGGCTGTCTCCTCAGAAATAGCTCCTGGCAGGCACGGGGACCACATGGGACACCGGGATTCAAACCAACCACCTTTGGTCCTGGATCGGCTGCTTGCAAGGCAAACACCACTGTGCTATCTCTCCGGGCCCTCTTTTTCTATTTTTAGGGCTGGCAGTGCTCAGGGGTTACTCCTGGCTCTGCACACTGAAATCACTATTGGCAGGTTCAGGGGACCATATGGGATGCCTGGAATCAAACCCAGGTCTGTCCCAGGTCGGCTGTGTGCAAGGCTAATGCCCAACGACTGTGCTATCACTCCAACATTTTCTAGAAGTAACTTGAATATGATTAACTATATTCACTTTCTTTTTACAAATACTTACTTATATACGGTATTCTGTATGGACTGTGATGCCAACACTATCTTACGATGATAACCTTGACCAACAATCGACTGTACGATTCCTTTCTTGCTGGGAAGACCTTTTGTTTCTTGTTCAGAAGTCTAAAAATACAAATAACTTATGATTTCACAGAAATGTTTTAAGGGGTATGGAAAATACTTTTCACACAAATACTGTTTTTTGTTTTTGATGGGTCACTCACACCTGGCTGTACTCAGGGCCGGAGAGATAGCATAGCAGTGTTTGCCTTGCAAGCAGCTGATCCAGGACCTAAGGTGGTAGGTTCGAATCCCGGCATCCTATATTGTCCCCTGTGCCTGCCAGGAGCTATTTCGGAGCAGATAGCCAGGATTAACCACTGAGCACCGCTGGGTGTGGCCCAAAAACCAAAAAAAAAAAAAAAAAAAAAAAGAAAGAATCAAAATATTGGGGCCGATGTGGTGGCAGTAGGGTGTTTGCCTGGCAAGCGCTAACCTGGGATGGACTGTGGTTTGATCCCCTGGCGTCCCATATGGTTCCCCAAGCCAGAAGCTTGAGCTTGAGCGCAGAGCCAGGAATAAACCCTGAGCGTCACCAGGTCTGGCCCAAAAACCAAGGAAAAAAAATTCAAGATATCATGAAACTGAGGCCGGAGAGATAGCATGGAGGTAAGGCATTTGCCTTTCATGCAGGAGGTCATCGGTTCGAATCCCGGCACCCCATATGGTCCCCTGTGCCTGCCAGGGGCAATTTCTGAGCCTGGAGCCAGAAATAACCCGAGCACTGCCGGGTGTGACCCCAAAAAAAATCACAAAAAAAAAAAAAAAAAAAAAGATATCATGAAACTCATTTTTTGCTTGTTTGGGGACACATCCAGCAGTGCTCAGGGCTCACGCTTGCTCTACACTCATAGGATCATCTGGGGGTGTAGGGGATTATATGTGGGACAGCCATGTACAAGGCAAATGCCTTATTTGCAAGGCAAGCTGTATACTACTATTCCAGTTCTGACTTGGGTTTTTCTTTTTTTTTTATATAAAATTGATTTGTTTGGTTTTGTTTGCAGGGGAGCCCATATTTGACTCTATTTAAGGGATCTGGGCTTAGGGATCACTACTTGTATTGTAGTTTTAGGAAACCATGTGGTGCTAATGAGACCAGAAAGATATGAAACAGGCACTTGAGGGGCCGCAGGTGGTAGGATGTTTGCCTTGCACACGACTAACCTAGAACAGACCACGGTTTCGATCCCCTGGCGTCCCATATGGTTCCCCAAGACAGGAGCAATTTCTGAGCACATAGCCAGAAGTAACCCAAGTGTCATCGTGTATGGCCCAACCCCTTGAAGAAAAAAAACAAAACAAAAAAAACAACAGGGGCCGGAGAAATAGCATGGTGGTAAGGCCTTTACCTCACATGCAGAAGGTCGGTGGTTCAAATCCCGGCATCCCATATGGTCCACCGAGCCTGCCAGGAATGATTTCTGGAGCCAGGAGCAACCCCTGAGCGCTGCTGGGTGTGACCCAAAAACCAAAAAAACCCAAAAACAACAACAACAACAACAGGAGCCTGAGAGATGGCATGGAGATAAGGCATTTGCCTTGCATGCAGGACAGTGGTTTGAATTCCGGCATCCCATATGGTCCCAAGAGTCTGCCAGGAGCAATTCCTGAGCCAGGAGTAAACCCTGAGCGCTGCCCGGTGTGACCCCAAAAAACAAACAAACAAACAAAAATACCCCCGAGGAACGAAAGAATAAAAACAAAACAAAAACAAACAAAAAAACAAAAGCAAAAAACAAACAAAACAAAAACTACTTAAACATTAAATGGTCTTCCTAACATCCCCACTGCCAGGTGTGGCCCAAACGGAACCAAAGCGACTCCAAGAAACAAATACGATCGAAGACGTATGTAGCACTCACCCCCTTATTGGCGGCAATGCAGCACTCGGCCAGCCGGAGCCAGAGGCGAGGATTTGCGTGATAAACCTGAACAGCTTCAATCAGACATTCGAAGGCAGCCAGTGGCCTCCCGACGTGCAGCAGCTGAATTCCGCAGTTATACAACAACTCATACCTCTTGTTGGTCAGTAACGTGCACATGGGTCGTCCTGAAAACTTCTTGCCTGGCCACAGGAATGAGATGGGATTAAATGCAAGACTTTAAGGACCAGCCACCCTGAAAACATGTACTCCGGTTTTAGTCCTTAAATTCACGTCGTGTATATGCGACTGACCCAACTGAAGTTGCGTGGCTCTGACCATTGGTGGGTTTTGCCCCGAGACATAGAGTTGCCAGTGCCATGGCAGTTGCTAGTGAGCACAGAAGTGCTAACCTCAAGCACTTCTTTTCCAGAAGACTAAGGAAAGAGATAAGGACTTTTACCTGAGAACCTCACACCATACCTCTCTGTAATATTTTTCGACACACCCAGAGGCACTCAGGGGTTCCTCCTGGCTCTGCACTCAGAAATCACTCTTGGCAGGCATGGAGGACAATATGGGATGCCAGGGATTGAACTCGGGTCTGCCCCAGATTGTCTGAGGGCAAGGCAAACACCCTGTCGCTATGCCACCACTCAGGCCCTCAAATCAATAATTCTTTTTTTCTTTGGTTCACACCTGGTGGCGCTCAGGTGTTATCCCAGGCTCTGTCCTCAGAAATTGCTCCTGGCAGGCTCAGGGGACCATATGGATTACCGGGAATTGAATCAAGGTCCCTTGGGGTTGGCTGTGTGCAAGGCAAATGCCCTACTGCTATGCTATTGCTCCAGCCTCTCAAATCAATAATTCTTTTTTTTTTTTTGGTTTTTGGGCCACACCCATTTGACGCTCAGGGGTTACTCCTGGCTATGTGCTCAGAAATTGCCCTTGGCTTGGGGGACCATATGGGACGCCGGGGGATCGAACCGCGGTCCGTTCCTTGGTAGCGCTTACAAGGCAGACACCTTATCTCTAGCGCCACCTTCCAGGCCCCTAAATCAATAATTCTTAAAAAAACAAAACAGGGCTTAGAATTAGCTCAAAGAGTTGACAAAAGAGCCCCAGGTTTAATCCCTGGTAATGCATGATCAATACCACATATAGCCCCCAAGCACAGAACCAGGAAAAAGTCCTGGACACCTGGAGAAGAAAGGCCTCTCCATCCCATCACCATCCAGCCCCATCCAAGGGCTGATATCGAGTATAACCCCTTCTATTTAAAAAGGAATCCTCAGGATTCAATATATTAAACAAGGATCAGTGTACATAGATTCACAGAGGATGCATTCTGACTGCATGCTTGCTTTTTGGAATCATGCTTTGCCCAAAGCGTAAAATACAAGTAGGCTGGGGCCCGGAGAGATGGCACAGCGGCGTTTGCCTTGCAAGCAGCTGATCCAGGACCAAAGGTGGTTGGTTCGAATCCCGGTGTCCCATAGGGTCCCCCGTGCCTGCCAGGAGCTATTTCTGAGCAGACAGCCAGGAGGAACCCCTGAGCACCGCTGGGGTTAAAAAAGTAAAAAAATAAAAATAAAAAATACAAGTAGGCTGAAAGGGATTAGAGCCTATGGGGAGGGATGAGGCAGGAAATGGGTGTGGTTTTGGAATTACGTGCATGAGAAATTATTATTAATAATATTGCTGGATGATGGGCCCAGAGAGATAGCACAGGTGTTTGCCTTGCAAGCAGCCGATCCAGGATCAAAGGTGGTTGGTTCGAATCCCGGTGTCCCATATGGTCCCCCGTGCCTGCCAGGAGCTATTTCTGAGCAGACAGCCAGGAGTAACCCCTGAGCACTGCCGGGTGTGGCCCCCCCCCAAAAAAATTGCTGGATGTTGCTAAAAATAAAAACAGAACCTCAACCCATTAGAAGAATCCACTCCCCCCAAAACCCCCCCCCCAACAAACAAGAATAAAAAACACTGTCCCCAGCAAAGGGCTTACCTGGATCACTACTGCCTGCACTAAGTTGTGCACAGACATTATCATTTTCTTGTAGAGCCTTTTTAAAGTAGAAAATCCCCAAATTGTGCTTGCTCATGGCAAAATGAATGCAACCCAGATTATTCCAAAACATGCATCTTAAACATTCACCTATGAAAAAAACACAAAAATGTTCACAGAAAAATTTTACTGTTGATGTACCTCATACAAGTATAAAATTCTACTCATTTCCTTAGAATAGTTTACAAAGCATTTGGAATCCAAGGACCATCTGAAAAATATATTCACTATTTTCTTTTGAGGGGGGTCTCACCTGGTAGCAATTAAGGGCTACTCCCCGCTCAGTGTTCAGGAGTAGTTTCTAGCACTGCTGGGGAATCATGGGAGGAAAGAATAGAACTGGGTATCCTACATGCCACCATAAGCTCCAGTTCACAAGCTTTCATTTTGTGTTTTATGGTACTCAGGGCTTAATCCTGGCTCTGCATTCAGGAATCACTCCTGGTAGGCTCAGGGAACCATATCAGATGCCAGGGATGAAGCCGGGTTGGTTGCATGCAAGGCAAGTATGAAAACATTTCCATAAGATTATTATGTTACTGAGCCTACCCTAATCAATAATTGTGCCCTACCCTAGGTGTGACCTGGCATTCTGCTCCCACCCTACGGTGGTGCCTGATTCTGGTGCAGAAAAGCAAGGGTCTGTGGAAGGCTGGGGCTTTTTTCTGGGGCTGATTCTGAGCCCTTTTGCTTCAGCCTTATCCACTGAATAAAGCTGAGATCTCCTGAAGCCTGACTGCCTGTGAGTCTTCTACCCGCCACTATCACCTCAGAACTGCCGGCTGAACAGGGTGGCAGACCATGGTCTGAGCTGGAGGAGAGAGACCTCATCCTACATCCCACCATCATCCAGCCCCATCAAGGGCTGACTTGCAATAGGCAAGCACCCTGCCTGCTGCATAATCACTCTGGTTCCATAATGACAATAGAAGTTTTTTGTTTTGTTTTGCTTAAGCCATCCTTGGTGGTACTTGGGGTTACTTCTGACTCTGTACCCAGGAATCACTTCTGGTGGGCTTGGAGGATGCCAGAGATTGAATCCAGGCCAGCCGCATGCTAGGCAAATGCCCTACCAACTATACTAATGAATTTTTATCAGTAGCAAGAATTCCTTTTTCTCTTTTTTTTTTTTGAATTATAACCAGTATTGATGCTCAGGACCGATTCCTGGTTTAGTACTTGGTGGACCATAATCCAAGGATCAAATCCAAGCCTCCTGCATGTGAAGCATAAATATTTATTCTTTTTATTTTGGGTTTTGGGGCCACACTGGTGACGCTCAGGGATTACTCCTGGCTATGGGATCAGAAATCGCTCCTGGCCAGGGGGACCAGATGAGATGCCGGGATTTGAACCACTGTCTGTCCTGGATCAACTGCATGCAAGGCAAACGCCCTATCATTGTGCTATTGCTCTGGCCTCAAACTTTTTTTGTTTTGTTTTTTGGGTCACACCCAGCAGTGCTCAGGATTACTCCTGGCTCTACGTTCAGAAATCGCCCATCAGGCTCAGGGGACCATATGGGATGCCGGGATTCAAACCACTGACCTTCTGCATGCAAGGAAACACCTTACCTCCGTGCTATCTCTTCAGCCCCAAACATTTATTCTGGAGCCAAAAGGCTGACCGCAGGCTCCGCATGTGACAAGCCTGGGTTTGATTCTTGGGAGAAAAGGCCAGAGGGTTGGGCCGGGTAGGTGGCGCTGGAGGTAAGGTGTCTGCCTTGCAAGCGCTAGCCAAGGAAGGACCGCGGTTCGATCCCCCGGCGTCCCATATGGTTCCCCCAAGCCAGGGGCGATTTCTGAGCACATAGCCAGGAGTAACCCCTGAGCATCAAACGGGTATGGCCCAAAAACCAAAAAAAAAAAAAAAAAAAAAAGAAAAGGCCAGAGGGATAGTACAGTGTGTAAGGTGGTTGCCTCAAAGGAGGCAACATTGAATTAGATCCCTGGTACCCTGTATGGTCTTTTGAGACTGCCAGTAGTGATTCCAGAGCTCACTGCCAGGAGTAAGCCCTGAGCACCGCAGCATGTGGCACCAGAAGAACACCACCCCCCCAAAATAAGGAAAAAGAAAAGTTACTGCTTCAAGATATTCTTTTACCTGTTTTCATGAATCCTGGATGCTCAGCAATGTTTGAACTGTTTAACAGCTTTACAGCTTTTCGATAATTGCCTCTTAAGTACTCAAAATTGCTCTTAAGAAACAGAGAGGGCGCAGACTGTAAAGAAAGTACACGTTACTGGTGATTTGTAATCAAATGCATGATGCATGCATTAAGATGTCTGGTGTGAAGTCAGAATTATACTATGCTGAGATGAATCCAGTATAATTAGCCTCGTTGGTTGCTCTTCTCACAATCTAAAAACAAAATCTGTCACTGAACTAAGGGTCTACCTAAAAAAAAACAAAACCCAACAACATATGTTTATTATTTGAATAGAATCTGACTTTATCAAATATATTATTTAACTAATTTGCTCTTTTTTTGGCCTTTTTTGGGGGCTACATCTGGTGGTGCCCAGGGCTTACTCCAGGACTCTGCATTCAGGAATAACTCCTGGTAGTGGACAGGGGACAATACGGGATTCAGGGATCCAACAGGCTGACAGCATACAAAGCAAGTGTCCTACACCCTGTACTATTTCTCTGGCCCCATTTAATTTGTTTTGGGGGTTATATTCAGTGGTCCTCAAGGCTTAATCCAGGCTCTGGACTCAGGGATAACTCCCTAAGGTGCTCATGAGACCATACGTGATTCCAGGGATCAAATCCAGGTCGGCTGAGGAAGGCAAATACCCACTGATTACTTCTCCAGCCTCTATCTTATATAATTTAATTTTTTTTTTTTTTGGCCACACACAGTAGCGCTCAGAGGTTACTCAGAAATCTCTCCTGGCAGGCTTGGGGGACCATATAAGATGCCGGGTATCAAACCGGGGTGTCCTGGGTTGGCCACGTGCAAGGCAAACACCCTACCGCTGTGCTATCTCTCCAGCACTGAAAAATAAGATTTGATAATAGCTTTCTGGCTAGTTCAGCCTTTCCCCGTAGATTCAAGAATACCTGCCCTCATGTCTAGGTATTAAAATTCTAAAAGATTAGTTGTGACCCAGTGACTAATTTAGATCCTGCTTAGATCTGGCTAATTTAAATCCTTAGATTTCTAAGGTTAATTTTCCTGAATCACTCCTATTATGTACAATATCCTTATGATTTCACACTTTTGTTTTGTCTTTAGGCTAAACCTCGTGGTACTCAAAGGTTTCTCTTGACTCTATAATCAAGAATCACTCCTAGAGGGCTTGGGAGACGATATGGGCTGCTGGAGACCCAATTCAATTTGGTATGGGCCCTACCTACTATACTACTCCTCTGGCCCCTTAAAATGACTGTTTTGAACCGAGGTAAACATGTAGTGAAATTTCAAGTGATAAATACCATAAATTGTCGACACGGATTTCACAACTCTATGACAAAGTTTTTTGATTTTGTTTTGGCACTACTCATGGTTGTGCTGAGGGAACATAGGTGGTGCTGGGGATTGAACCCGGGTCAGCTGCATTTTCTCTGGCCTCAAAACATGATCTGTATCTGGCAGTCTATAGACTCTATAGACTAAGACAAATTATTTTAAAATGACAAATGTCTATTGTACAAGTCAGAAAGTTTGAAGCTTTAAACCACAAGTGAAAACAAAGTCCTGAAGAAAAGGAAACTCACATTTCCAGCTGTGTTCATGACAGACTTCACCTCTCTTTTGCAGGCTTTTAGGGACTTCATCTGGATATAAGCTCTCACTTTATACTGTCAAAGAAAAGATGCTACTGTTGAGAATGAGGATATATCTGCATATGTTACACTTTTATTTTTTAGCAAAGTGTGTTACATTCAAGTGTTTATACTAGTAACACCAGCTCCCTGTGAAAGCAAGTTTTTTTTTTTTTGTGTGTGTGTGTGTTTTTTGGGTCACACCCGGCAGTGCTCAGGGGTTATTCCTGGCTCCAGGCTCAGAAATTGCTCCTGGCAGGCACAGGGGACCATATGGGACACCGGGATTCAAACCGATGACCTCCTGCATGAAAGGCAAACACCTTACCTCCATGCTATCTCTCCGGCCCCATGAAAGCAAGCTTTATATGATCTTAAATGACCTATTTTTACTATTTTATTCTTAATACATTCTGAAAAACTAGTGCTAGGGATCACTCACATGCAAAATAAGTGTGTTAACCTTTGTATTCTCTATACCTGTCTATCAATTCTTTTTCTTTTCCCAATGTTTTCCTTTATTTTGATTTGTTGTTTTTTTTTTGTTTTGGGGCCACACCTGGCTCTGTGCTCAGAAGTCACTCTGGGCAGTGCTCAGGGGACCATCTGGGATGCCGGGAATCAAACCCAGCAAGACAAATTCCATACTCACTGTGCTATCGCTCCAGTTCCTATCAATTCTTTTTTCTTTTTTTTAAATTTAATTAAAAAATTTTTTTTAATTTTTGGTTCACACCCAGCAGTGCTCAGGGGTTACTCCTGGCTCTATGCTCAGAAATCGCTCCTACCAGGCTCAGGGGACCATATGGGATGCTGGGATTTGAACCACCATTCTTCTGCATGCAAGGCAAGCACCTTACCTCCATGCTCTCTCTCTGGCCCCCAACTCTTTTTTCTTTTCTTCCTTTTTTGGACCACACCTAATGATGCTCAGGGGTTACTCCTGGCTATGTGCTCAGAAATCGCTCCTGGTTTGGGGGGCCATAGGGGATGCTGGGGGATGGAACCGTGTTCCATCCAAGATTAGCACATGCAAGGGAAATGCCCTACCACTTGCGCCACTGCTCTGGTCCCAAGCTCAGAAATCGCACCTGGCTTGGGGGACCATATGGGACACCGGGGGATCGAACCTAGGTCCGTCCTAGGCTAGCGCAGGCAAGGCAGGCACCTTACCTCTAGTGCCACCATGCCGGCCCATTATTTTTTGGTTTCTGAGCCACACCTGGTGTCACTCTGGGGTTACCCCATGGCTATGCACTCAGAAATCACTCCTGGCTCAGGGGACCATATGGGACACAGGGGATTGAACCCAGGCCTATCCTGAGTCAGCCGTATACAAGGCAAATATTCTATTGCTGCGCTATCACTCCGATCCCAGCTGCATATGGCAATTAACAAAAATTTAAGTACAGACTTACTTTTTATTCTTCTGTAGTACATAAGAAGCTTACCGCTTTATACTTTTTTTTTTTTGGTGGCTTTTGAGTCACACCCGGCAGTGCTCAGGGGTTACTCCTGGCTCCATGCTCAGAAATTGCTCCTGGCAGGCACGGGGGACCATATGGGATGCTGGGATTCGGAACTGATGACCTACTGCATGAAAGGCGAACGCCTTACCTCCATGCTATCTCTCCGGCCCTGCTTTATACTCTTGAGCAAAAAATATTTAGAAGTATGCTTCAAGCCGGGCCCGGAGAGATAACACAGCGGCATCTGCCTTGCAAGCAGCCGATCCAGGACCAAAGGTGGTTGGTTCGAATCCCGGTGTCCCATATGGTCCACCCTGCCTGCCAGGAGCTATTTCTGAGCAGACAGCCAGGAGTAACCCCTGAGCACCGCCGGGTGTGGCCCAAAAACAAACAAACAAAAAAAACAAAAAACAAAACAAAACAGAAGTATGCTTCAAGCCTAAGAAATATACATGCTTTTAATTATCACTTTTGTTTATTTTGGAGCCTTACCTGGCAACTCTCAGGGATAAATTTCTCCTGGCTCTGCCCTTAGATACTGCTTCTTGGGGGACTATAATGCAGTCTTGGGGGTGTATATGGGAGGTTGAGGATCGAACCTGGGTCCGAACCGGGTCAGCTTCGTGCAAGGTAAATGCCCTTCTGCTATGCTATCATTCCGCCCCTATTTACGTGTTTTAATAATAATCAACCACTTTTTTTTTCCGTCCACACCCGTTTGACGCTCAGGGGTTACTCCTGGCTAAGCCCTCAGAAACTGCCCCTGGCTTGGGGGACCATATGGGACACCGGGGGATCGAACCTCGTTGCGATCTTTCCTTGGCTAGCGCTTGCAAAGCAGACACCTTGCCTCTAGCGCCATCTCACCGGCCCCAATCAACTACTTTTATTACATCAATAAATAATTATTATTATAAGTGGAAGGAAATATCTATTCTGCTCTGCTGCTTATTACACATATAGCCTCCACACATCATAAAAGTAGCCTACTTGGCTGCCCTACAAATTAGGGAAAATACAGGATACAGAAATACAGGGACAATAAATAATCAATATGGGGCCGGAGAGATAGCACGGAGGTAAGGCATTTGCCTTGCATGTAGAAGGATGGTGGTTTGAATCCCGGCACCCCATATGGTCCCCTGAGCCTGCCAGGAGCGATTTCTGAGCCTAGAACCAGGAGTAACTTCTGAGTGCTGCCGGGTGTGACCCAAAAACAAACAAACAAAAAACTCAATAATCAAGAATTTACTACTTATTTAATGCTTTCAAAGATCATGCTTCATCATAAGAATTATAAATGAACACGAGTTATAACCTTTAAAAAATGTACACTACCTGATGTATCTTGGACTTTGCTACTTCTATTAGAGCTCCACCTTCAGTTTTATGATTAGATCCATCTTTGTTGCTATTATTACCAGCCTGCAGGGTGGTGATACAAAGTTAAACACAATTAAGTATTTTAGCTTGTGGAGAGTTTTCACAATTCAGAATCCCAAATCGAACTCCGAGAAATTTAGGTTTAGCAGTGTGGATTGGCTAACCAAAACTGATTTCCAAACAGCTAAGATGAGACTAAGTCTTCCTGTAAAGACTAGATCTGGGTTCGGGATGTGGTTCAGCAGAAAACACTTGCCTTGTAGCCAAGACGCTGGGAGTTTGATCCCTGGGACTACCCTGAATGTTTGTTTTTTTTTTGGTTTTTAGGCCACACCTGGCAGTGCTCAGGGGTTACTCCTGACTGTCTGCTCAGAAATAGCTCCTGGCTGGCACAGGGGACCGTATGGGACACCAGGAATCGAACCAACCACCTTTGGTCCTGGATCGGCTGCTTGCAAGGCAAACGCCGCTGTGCTATCTCTCCAGGCCCTACCCTGAATGTTGAGTGCACAGCGGCTCCCAGCATGACAATGGAAATGTGGTCTTTGGAGAGCACAGAAACCAAGTGTGTAAGTGCCAGTCATTGTAACAACGAAGAGGGGGGGGGGCGTTGTAGGATGAGAAGAACAGATAGGACAGTTTAAAGAGCACTGGTAGGGGCTGGAGAAGTGGTACAATGGGTAAGATGCTTTTCTGGCATGCAAACCAACCTGAATTTGAACCTGCTATCCTGTATGGTTCGTAGAGCCCTGTCAGGAGTGACCCCGAAGTGTAATGCCAGGAATAAGCCCTGGGAACGGCCAGGGCCTACTCCAGCGCAGTACTTAAGAGGCTACTCATTTTTGCTGTTGTTGTTGTTGTTTTAGGGTCACACCTGCAGCGCTCAGGAGTTACTCCTGGCTCTATGCTTAGAAATCGCTCCTGGCAGCCTCTGGGACCATATGGGACGCCGGGATTCGAATCACCGACCTTCTGCATGCAAGGCAAACGCCTTACCTCCATGCTATCTGCCCGGCCCCAAGAGGCTCCTCTTTGCAGTGCTCAAGGGACCATGTGGCATAGGGGCTCAAACTCTGCTCTCCAGCATGTGCTCCAGTCTGGTGAGCTACCTCTCAGAACCCTCGTGTTTCTTCTGGGGTGAATTTAGATGGGAAGAAGGCTATACAACTGTGTTCACTAAAAACCACAGAATTGTAGACTTTAAAAGGCTAAGTTTTATATGAATGCTTATAGATGTTAAATAATATTTACTCATAAAAATATGAATATATGGGGCCGGGAAGGTGGCGCTAGAGGTAAGGTGTCTGCCTTGCAAGCGCTAGCGTAGGATGGACCAGACCGCGGTTCGATCCCCCGGCGTCCCATATGGTCCCCCCAAGCCAGGGGCGATTTCTGAGCGCGTAGCTCAGGAGTAACCCCTGAGCGTCAAACGGGTGTGGCCCAAAAACCAAAAAAAAAAAAAAAATATGAATATATTTTTAAAATTTAGTGGGATCACCCCAGAATACTCACTTCGTTCTTTCCATTTTTGTTATTATTACCCTGTGAAACCATTTTCTCTAGGACAGCCAGAAGATGTAAAGCTTTCTCAGCCTGATAGGTTAGTATGTACAAGTCTACAAGCAAAAAACAGACCGCTTGGGCGAATTTTTCTTCTGCAGGGAGAAAGAAACAAAAAGAAAAGTCACAGTCTAAAGTGAGACAAACATCTTAGACCCCCAACTCTTCCCCACAAAAAGGTCTAAAAGTCCAAGTGTAAGTCTTTACTGAAAGAAGTATAACTCGTGAGGGAGGCCAACACTGGTGGTGGGAATGGCCCTAACTCACTGTCACTAAACACCTGACATACAACTGGGAAACACTTGTAATTCACAATGGCCTCAACTTAAAAAAAGCATGTCTTTATTGTTCACTGGCAGAAATAAATATTCTGAGGCTCAAACCAGGAATTCTCGAATGCAAAGCATGCACTCCAGTCCTATGAGCCATGACTTCAGCACCAGCATGTAAAACTAATAGTTACTTTAAGTGGAAGGAAATCTCAATTCTAGTATCTGCTCTGCTGCTTACCACACAGATGGCCTCTACACATCATAAAAGTAGCCTATTTGCCTGCCCGATAATAAATGATACAGAAATACAAGGACATACAGGGAGTAGGACGTCTGCCTCGCTTGTAGCCGACCTGTTAAACACCCAGTAAGTAGCCCATATGGTTCCCCAAGCAACACCAGGAGCTAATTCCTAAAGGAGAGGCAGGAGTAAGCCCACAGCACCAGCAGGTGCAGCCCAAAACCAAAACAAAAAGCAAAAAAGGCAGAGATGTTGAGAAGGTAATAATTTGAGGTTCTTTGATTCTAAAGATCTGAATTCTAGGAAGAATATTGACTTTTCTGTGGGGGAGTGGAAAGTGAGCACATCCAGTGGTGTTCAGAATTTCCTTCTGGCTCTGTGCTCAGAGATAATTTCTCCAGCGGCTCGAGGGACCATTTATGGTGCTGGGGATTAAATTGATGTCAGCCACATGTGGGACAAGTGCTCCCTGCACTGTACTTTCCAGCTCTAAATACTTACTTTCTCTTTTTTGGTTTTTGGGTCACACCTGGCGGCACTTAGAGGTTACTCCTGGCTTTTGGTGGGCTCAAGGGACCATATGGGATGCTGGGGATCAAACCTGGGTCAGCCATGTGCAAGGAAAGTGCACTTACTTGCTGTACTATCTCTCTGGTCCAAGACTCCCACCCCCCCTTTTTTTTTTGATTTCTGGGTCACACCCGGCAGCGCTCAGGGGTTATTCCTGGCTCTATGCTCATAAATCGCTCCTAGCAGGCTTGGGGGACCATATGGGATACCAGGATTTGAATCACCGGCCTTTTGCATGAAAGGCAAACGCCTTGGGGCTGGCATGGTGGCGCTAGAGGTAAGGTGTCTGTCTGCTTTGCCAGCACTAGCCTAGGATGGACTGCGGTTCGATCCCCCAGCGTCCCATATGATCCCCCAAGCCAGGAGCGACTTCTGAGCACATAGCCAGGAGTAACCCCTGAACCTCACTGGGTGTGGCCCAAAAACACACACAAAAAAAAAAAAAAAAAAAAAAAAAGAAAGACAAACGCCTTACCTCCATACTATCTCTCCGGCCCCTATTTTTCCATTTTTGTTTTTTTTTTTTTTAAAAAAGAATCTTATTTATTTTTCCAAAGATTTCCTTTCTACATATGAGATGGGAGGAAAAATTTTATACTATAGAAACAAAAGAAAGCAGGAGGGCCCGGAGAGATAGCACAGAGGCGTTTGCCTTGCAAACGGCCGATCCAGGACCAAAGGTGGTTGGTTCGAATCCCGGTGTCCCATATGGTCCCCCGTGCTTGCCAGGAGCTATTTCTGAGCAGACAGCCAGGAGTAACCCCTGAGCAATGCCGGGTGTGACCCAAAAACAAAACAAAACAAAACAAAAAAAAAGATTTGGGGCCGGAGAGATAGCATGGAAGTAAGGTGTTTGCCTTTCATGCAGGAGGTCATCGGTTCAAATCCCGGTGCCCCATATGGTCCCCCGTGCCTGCCAGGAGCAATTTCTGAGCCTGGAGCCAGGAATAACCCCTGAGCACTGCTGGGTGCGACCCAAAAACCACAAAAAAGAAAAAAAAAAAAAAGAAAGCAGGAAATGAAGTGGAGTATATCTACAAAGTGAATGGGGTCTGAGAGATTTTACAGTGGATAAGAATGAAATAGAGGGCTGGAGAGGTGGTGCTAGAGGTAAGGTGCCTGCCTTGCAAGCACTAGCCAAGGAAGGATTGTGGTTGAATCCCCCGGCTTCCCATATGGTCCTCCCAAGCCAGGGGCGATTTCTGAGCACTTAGCCAGGAGTAACCCCTGAGCATCAAATGGGTGTGGCCCAAAAAAACCAAAAAGAAAAATAAAGAGAATAAAATAGGTCAGAGCAATAGTACAGGGGTAAGGCATTTGCCTGGCATGCGGGTGTCCTGGAACAAACCTGGGTTAGATCCTTGGCATCCCATATGGTTTCCTGAGCCTGGCAAGAGCGATTTCTGAGTGCGGAGCCAGGAATAACCTCTAAGTGCCACTGGGTATGCCCCCCAAAATAAAGGAAAAAAATAACAACAACAACAACAAAAAGAGGGGCTAACAGAAAACCTGAATTTATCTAAAAGTAAGCCAATTTACATGTTTTCTAACCACACAACTGATTTCTGAGAATCTTTCTTTTTTTTCCCTTTCCTTCCCTCCCTCCCTTCCTCCCTCCCTTTCCTTCCTTCCTGTTTTTGGGCTACACTGGAGGTACTTGGGTTACTCCTGGCAGGCTCTGGGAACCATATGGGATGCCAGGGATCAAGCCTGGATCTGTCCCAGGTTGGTTGCGTGCAAGGCAAACGCCCTACCACTGTGCTATCACTCTAGCCTGTTTTTGTTTTGTTTTGTTTTTTGGGTCACACCTGCTGCACTCAGGGGTTTCTCCTGGCTCTACACTCAGAAATCGCTCCTGGCAGGCTCAGGGAACCATATAGGATGCTGGGATTCAAACCACCTTCCTTCTGCATGCAAGGCAAACATCCTACCTCCATGCTATCTCTCCAGCCCTACAGCCCATTTTTTTCTTTATACTTTTGTGTTTTTGTTTTTGGGCCACACCAGGCAGCGTTCAGAAATTACTTCTGGCAGGCATGGAGGCACCATATGGAATGCCAGGGATTTAACCTGGGTCGGCTGTGTGAAAGGCAAACGCAGCTGTGCTATCGTTCTGACCTACCATTGCTTTTTCATTCCTCTATTTTCTTTCTTTTTTTTTTTTTTTTTTGGTTTTTGGGCCACACCCAGCGATGCTCAGGGGTTACTCCTGGCTGGCTGCTCAGAAATAGCTCCTGGCAGGCACGGGGGACCATGTGGGACACTGGGATTCGAACCAACCACCTTTGGTCCTGGATCGGCTGCTTGCAAGGCAAATGCCGATGTGCTATCACTCCGGGGCCTCATTCTTCAATTTTCTGAAGCATGCTAGCTGAATAACCATTTCAAGTTCTATGCCTCTTAGATCAAGTTCAGGGTTGTTAATCTGGTAAAATAAGGAGCAAGCAGCCCAGAGAGATAGCACAGCAGTGTTTGCTTTGCAAGCAGCCGATCCAGGACCTAAGGTGGTTGGTTCGAATCCCGGTGTCCCATATGGTCCCCTGTGCCTGCCAGGAGCTAATACTGAGCAGACAGCCAGGAGTAACCCCTGAGCACCGCCGGTTGTGGCCCAAAAAACAACAACAACAAAAAACAAACAAATAAAACAAAACAAAAAAGATAAGGAACAAGCTATGGGTTTTTCACTACATGAGAGACCCCAGCAGTCCCTTTACCAGTACAAGAAGTTAGGGAAACTTCTGACAGATTTGTCAGACTACATACCAAAAGGTTCTATGAATTGATAAAGTTTTTCACCAACTGATATTGCTTCTGTATATTGTCGCAGATGGTAAAGAATGACTGCTTGATTGTAATACAACATGCTGTTTTCAACATCATCTAAGCCATCCATTTCTTCAACAGCTGAGTGGACCTAGAAAATAATCAAAGGGATATGCTTTAGATAATGGTAAAGAAATAAAGAGTGGAAATAATAGAATGCTTGAATAAACAAAAAATTAGACCAACAGTTTTGCTTTGCCTATTCTTATACTTTCAAGAGATTAAGTTTAATTACTCATAATAAAAATGACTTCATTATAACTTGTGTTATATCAAACCTGTATTTTTTGTTTCCTTGGCCACTCCTAGCAGTCTCATGACTACTCAGAACAGTCCGTTAGGTGCCAGGGCTTAAAATGAATCTCCTGCTTTCAAAGCGTGATCTCTTGGGCTGGAGCAATAGCGTGGTGGGTAGGGAGCTTGCCTTGCACGTGACTATTATACTAAAACCTTTGTGTCTAGAAATTTTATGTAAGTTATCTGTATCTCAACATTAGAGAAACAATAGAAATAAAACAATTTTTGGCTTTGGGGTCACAGTTGGCTGTGCTCAGAGCTTATTCGTCTCCTGGCTTTGCTCTCAAGGATTCCTCCTGATCATATAGGTATTCAGGGGATCATATGGGGTAATGGAGATTGAACCTGGGTTGGCTGCATTCAAGGCAAGTGTCCCTCCTGTATGGCCCTTAGAAATTACTTCAGGGGGCCGGGCGGTGGCGCTAAAGGTAAGGTGCCTGCCTTGCCTGCGCTAGCCTTGGACGGACAACGGTTCGATCCCCCTGCGTCCCATATTGTCCCCCAAGCCAGGAGCAACTTCTGAGCACATAGCCAGGAGTAACCCCTGAGCGTTACCGGGTGTGACCCAAAAACCAAAAAAAAAAAAAAAAGAAATTACTTCAGAGGGTTCCTGGGAAGAATAAGTAAGATGTTTGATAGAAGGTTTTTAGCAAGGTCTTTTGTTTGTTTGCTTTTGTTTTTGGGTCACACCTGGCAGCGCTTAGGGGTTACTCCTGGCCCTACGCTCAGAAACCACTCCTGGCAGGCACAGAGAACCATATGAGATGCTGGGATTTGAACCACCGTCCTTCTGCATGCAAGGCAAATGCCCTACCACTGGGCTCTCTGGCCCTTTAGCAAGGTCTTTTGCATAGCAAGCAATAAATGCTTCAAAGTAGGTCTTACTCCACCTTTGTTATTAGATCCTCTTGTGAGAAATATTGCTCTTTGAACCAGACAAATGAAAAGACAAGTCTTTCACTTATTTATGTCCTAAAATGCTAAAAATAATCAGATATTACTTATATTTGGGCTATACCTAGCAGTATCGAAGAGTCATTCGCAGCAGTGGGGCTACGGAGACTACGCAAAATCAGGGGCCAAATCTAGCCCTTGGACATTGAAAGCAGTATTCCAGCACTTTGGGCCAGCTTCTCGGTTCTGACCATTTGAAATTATTAAGAATGAAATCATAATAGTAGTAAGATTAATCTTAGCAGCTAAGCTTTTCATAGTCACAGAAGCTATCTACGCTTCCTGCAAAATGAGAAAACTATAGTAACAACTTCACAAGGTTTCTTGTACTTTAGTTCTTTTTCAAAACTCCACCTTTGTCTATCCAGTTCAAATTAAAAACCCAACAAAATAATATAATGAAGACAGTAAAATAATATAACTATCATTACTTGGAATAGTTATTTAGTTTTGTTTTGTTTTGGGGCCGTACTTGGCTCTGTGTTCAGGGATCACTCCTGAAGGTTTGAGGGATTTCATAGGGTGCCAGGGATAGAAACCATGTTGGCCACATGTAAGGCAAGTGTCCTACCTTCTGTACTATCATTCTGGTCCTAGAATAAATATTCTACACAAGTAAAATTAATCACCAATAAATATTTTAAATATACCAGATACTGTGCTATTAATTTCATACAAGAAGTCATGTCAACTTTCATTAACTATTTTTATTTCTCATTGCAGAGATTATCATATATTTATAGCTAAAAACATTTGTGTTATCACCTGATTCTTCAGCTGGTTAAGTGTTTGTCTCAAATTATCTGTTGTTGTTTGGTTACTTTTAAAAAACTCAGCTACGGCGGTATTCAAAATTATTTTATAGTCATCTTTGTTTATATCTTGCAGGCAGGCAAGGTGTTGTAGACAGGCATCGTAATTTCCAGCCTAAAACAAAACACACATTCACAAATGACATTACACAGGGGCTTGAAGAACTATCCATTCATTTCTAAATATGATTTGCTGACTCATCTTCATTTAAAAACGATTTTACTGGGGTCGGGAAGGTGGCGCTAGAGGTAACGTGTCTGCCTTACAAGTGCTAGCATAGGACAGACAGCATTCGATCCCCTGGTGTCCCATATGGTCCCCCCAAGCCAGGGGCGATTTCTGAGGGAACAGCCAGGAGTAATCCCTGACAGTCACAGAGGCGTTTGCCTTGCAAGCAGCCGATCCAGGACCAAAGGTGGTTGGTTCGAATCCCAGTGTCCCATATGGTTCCCCCCCCCCAATGTTTGGGAGGAGCTATTTCTGAGCAGACAGCCAGGAGTAACCCCTGAGCTTAAGATAAAATAAAATAAAATAAAATAAAATAAAATAAATAAATAAATACGATTTTACTTTTTCTTTTTTTGTTTGTTTATTGGGCCACATCCAGTGACACTCAGGGGTTACCCCTGGCTAGGGGGACCACATGAGATGCCGTCCTACGCTAGCGCTTAGTCCTTATCGCTTGCGCCACTGCTCCAGCCTCTACTTTTTCATATATTTTTTTTTACTTTTTCATTTTTTTATTTAAAATTTTTTTGAATCACCATGAAGTAGGATTAAAAAATTACAACTGAGTTTCAGGTACGTAATGTCCCAACAGCATCAATTCCTTTACCAGTGAGTGTCTACTACAACAGTTGAAAAATTATGTCCCCAGTTGAAAATTATTATCAACATATTAAAAGTACTAGATGAAGCCATATTCTGTTCAGTTAAGAAACTCTAGGGCGGGGCAGGTGGTGGCGCTAAAGGTAAGGTGCCTGCCTTGCCTGCGCTAGCCTCGGACGGACCGCGGTTCGATCCCCCAGCGTCCCATATGGTCCCCCAAGCCAGGAGCGACTTCTGAGCGCATAGCCAGGAGTAACCCCTGAGCGTCACCGGGTGTGGCCCAAAAACCAAAAAAAAAAAAAAAAAAAAAAAGAAACTCTAGGGCCAGAAAGTATTTCAAGGACGTAGTGGAAACTGTGTGCAAAAGACCTGAGTTTGATCCTCAAGTATTACGTGGTCTTTCAGGTTCAGAGTCAGGAGTAGTAGTGTTGCTGGACGTGGCCCCAAAACAAATACACAAATAACAAAAAAAATGGGCTGGAGCGATTGCATAGCAGGCAGGCTCTTTCCTTGCAAAAGACCAATGAAACCTAATAAATAAGGCTTTCTTTCCTATTGTTTAAAATCAGAAATGCTAGAAAGCTTACTGTCATGTATCTCTGGAACACTCTTGGTAGAGCATCAGGGACCCTGTGTCGGGGGGATATGAACCAGGGTTAGCCACATACCAGGCAAATGTTTTAACTGCTATGCTGCTCTCTGGTCCTCAAGTACAAGAGTTTTATTTAGGACATCATGAGAGAGAAGGCAAGAAATGTCTGTAGAAAAAAACCAAAACTGCAATCCAAGACAGGCTGCATGGGAGATTTCAGAATAGAGTATCAAACATTCTATTTCTTTGCCAGGTTGCCAGGAATTGAACCCAGGCCTCACATTTAGGAGGCATGTATGTGCTCTACACAGTCACTTTCCTGGTTCTATCTTTCACCCCACTTGAATTCTGCAATGAAATTTTGTCTCTGTCGTTAGAGGCGGTCCCACACATTCCTGGCATTCCCTTCAGCCCTTGAAGCTATTTTCCCTGTCCCCTCTGAAATATTATTATTCTGGTAGGGGACGAGGGGTTGTCTGGGTCACACTGAGTGGTGCTCAGGGCTCACTCTTAGAAGGGCTCAAGGGTTGAACCTGGGTGAGCTGAGTGCAAGACAAGAGCCCTAACTCACTGTACTAAGTAACATTCCTGCCTCCACAACAAGCATCTTTTTTTCTTTTTAATTTGTATTGTGGTCGAAGTGAATTACAATTCTCTCATAGTAATATTTGAGGCACATAATGGCAATAAGTGAGGGGCATTCCCACCACCCCTGTTCCTAGCATGCATCCCACATCTCCCTCTTTTACCCCCGTAATGCTGGTGCAACTGTTCCCCCTTGTACAGTTTGTGTAGACTGGGTATCGATTCTGTTGGCATTGACTTTAAATTTGGTATTCGTGTAAGACAAGCATCTTTTTTTTTTTTTTTTTGGTTTTTGGATCACACCCGGCGTTGCTCAGGGGTTACTCCTGGCTGTCTGCTCAGAAATAGCTCCTGGTGGGCCCGGAGAGATAGCACAGTGGTGTTTGCCTTGCAAGCAGCCGATCCAGGACCAAAGGTGGTTGGTTCAAATCCCGGTGTCCCATATGGTCCCCTGTGCCTGCCAGGAGCTATTTCTGAGCAGACAGCCAGGAGTAACCCCTGAGCACTGCCAGGTGTGGCCCAAAAACCAAAAAAAAAAAAAAAGAAATAGCTCCTGGCAAGCACGGGGGTGGGGGGTGGGGTGGGGTGGGGGGTGGACCATATATGACACCGGGATTCGAACCAACCACCTTTGGTCCTGGATCGGCTGCTTGCAAGGCAAATGCTGCTGTGCTATCTCTCTGGGCCCCAACTCTCTAATCTTTTTTTTTTTTTTTTTTTTTTGTGGTTTTTGGGTCACACCCGGCAGTGCTCAGGGGTTATTCCTGGCTCCAGGCTCAGAAATTGCTCCTGGCAGGCACGGGGGACCATATAGGGCTCCGGGATTTGAACCGATGACCTCCTGCATGAAAGGCAAACGCCTTACCTCCATGCTATCTCTCCGGCCCCCCAACTCTCTAATCTTAACTTGAATTGTTACAGAACAAAAAATGACAAATTGGGCCGGGCGGTGGCGCTAAAGGTAAGGTCCCTGCCTTGCCTGCGCTAGCCTTGGACAGACTGCGGTTCGATCCCCCGGTGTGCCATATGGTCCCCCAAGCCAGGAGCAACTTCTGAGCGCATAGCCAGGAGTAACCCCTGAGCGTTACCGGGTGTGGCCCAAAAACCAAAAAAAAAAAAAAAAAAAAAAAAAAAAGACAAATTAAAGATTTTACCATAAAAATATATACATATAAATATGTATTTTTTTTTTTTGCCACATCCAGCTATGTTCAAGGTTTACTCATGGCTCTTTGCTCAGGGGTCACTTCTGGAAGAGACCCAGTGGGAGTGGTGGGACCTTACAGGGTACCAGGGAGAAAGCTGAATTGGTCGTGTGCCAGGCAAATACCTTTCCCACTGTATTATCTCTCTAATCATGACAGACGTGTTTGTTTTCGGGCCACACGTAGCACTGCTCAGGGGTTACTCCTGTTTCGGCAGTTAGGAATCACTCCCGGAGGACTTAGGGAAATCATGTGGGTTGCCAAGGATCAAACTTAGATCATTCGATCACACCCCCACCTACTATTGGTCCTGCCCCAATGATAAGATTTCTATGACTAGAAAATACTTGCTTACTGCTGAAATTTCTGATTACTGCTGAAAATGGAGATCAAGAGAAACCGTTTCTTACCGTGAAAGCTTGGAAAGCACTGGTGGACAACTCCTTTTCTCGATCAGTGATCCCAGAAGACTGGCTTGCCCCTTCCTGTTTCTCCGCTCCCTGATCTGCAATTACAAACGTTTTACTGCTCTTCAGAAAGGAATAAGTTGGGGCTGGGCGGTGGCGCTAGAGGTAAGGTGCCTGCCTTGCCTGCGCTAGCCTAGGACGGACCGCGGTTCGATTCCCCGGCATCCCATATGGTCCCCCAAGCCAGGAGCGACTTCTGAGCGCATAGCCAGGAGTAACCCCTGAGCGTCACCGGGTGTGGCCCAAAAACCAAAAAAAAAAAAAAAAAAAAAAAGAAGAAAGGAATAAGTTGTATAGAAAAGGTGTGATTCTATTCCTTTCCTAACCAACTTGGCAACATAGGAACACTTTCGACTACAATGAGTAATTAGTGTTACTAATGAGGACGAAACTTCTTTGAGAATATAAAGAAATTGGGGCAGGAGAGATAGCACGGAGGCAAGGCGTTTGCCTTTCATGCAGAAGGATGGTGGTTCGAATCACGGCATCCTATATGGTCCCCCGAGGCTGCCAGGAGCGATTTCTGAGCATAGAGCCAGGAGTAACCCCTGAGCGCTGCTGGGTGTGACCCAAAAACCAAAAACCAAAAACCAAAAAAAAAAAAAAAAAAAAGAGAAATAGCAAGGAAAATAGAAAGCAATGTCTCCACTGGCTGTTGCCAAGGGAAAGGAAAACCCACTATCACACACGTAAGGCTTGTAGTTTTGTTCACAGGTTTGAGATGGCTGTGCTTTATAGATTGTACATCTCTTTCTCTCAGTAACATACTGGGAACAGAAAAACGAATGATGTTCAGGCTTAGAGACATAAGGAGATTCTAAATACATGTGTAATACACATTTAAGAAGTTTGTTAAGGGCCCGGAGAGATAGCACAGCGGTGTTTGCCTTGCAAGCAGCCAATCCAGGACCTAAGGTGGTTGGTTCGAATCCCGGTGTCCCATATGGTCCCCCGTGCCTGCCAGGTGCTATTTCTGAGCAGACAGCCAGGAGTAACCCCTGAGCACCGCCAGGTGTGACCCAAAAACCAAAAAAAAAAAAAAAAAAAAAAAAAAAAAAAATAATTTTTTTAAAAAAAAAAAAAAAAAAAAGAAGTTTGTTACATACAGTTGGATCCCAGAAACACTTAACTGGAAAAATAGACTGTGAAGAACTCAGTTAATTTCCAGTCACAGGAAGATGCTTTCATAGCACCAGCAATCCAAAAGCCACAGATGAATCTGAGTGCCTCCTGTATGGGCTGGGAATCTGCTCACGGGCAGAACAATTACCTTGCTTGCAGAAAGCCCTGAGTTTGATCCCTAGCACTGCAAAAACAGAACAAAACAGAATGCTTCCAAAGGACCAGGTTCAAAAGGCTGGAGCACACACTTCTCATAGTGAAGCCCTGGGTACTATCCCTGGTGCCACCTGATCCCTCAGTATCTCAGGGCATGGGCCCGTACACCAAACATTCTTCCTCAACATACTGTGTCCATCAAAGTTCTTTTCTTTCTTTCTTTTTTTTTGGGTGGGGGTTGGGTCACACCCGGCAGCGTTCTGGGGTTACTCCTGGCTCTTTGCTCAGAAATCGGTCCTGGCAGGCTCGGGGGACCATATGGGATGCCGGGATTCGAACCACTGTCTGTCCTGGCCTGGATCAGCTGCTTGCAAGGCAAATGCCCTAGTGCTGTGTTATCTCTCCAGCCCATATACATACATTCTTTTAATTTCTTTTAGGTCACACCCTGCAATGCTGTTTACGGGACCACAGAATCAAGGAACAAACTATGGTCTTCTACATGCAAAACAACTCTGGTCTCCTACACGCAAAGCCACTATGCTCTCTCTCCATCTCTCCAGCCCCTTCCTGTGTGTGTGTGTGTGTGTGTGTGTGTGTGTGTGTGTGTGTGTGTGTGTGTGTGAAACAGAGAAAAAGAGAGTGAGAGATGGTGTTAGGCATTGAATCCAATTAGTAAGTGCTTGCAATTTATTCAATCTTATAAGGCAAGTAATTTGCTTAGCTATATATTTCCAGGGTTTTGTTTGTTTTAAACCAGACCTGGCAGTGCTCAGGAGTTATGCCTGGCTCTGCACTCAGGGTATAATCTAGGATGCTGAAGAATCCATCGAACCTAGATTGGCCACATTCAAGGCAAGTATCCTACTGGGTGTACAATCAGTTAGCCCTTACCCACCAGCTTATTATTTATTTATCTATTTATTGTTTGGGGCCATACTTGGTAGTACTTAGGGGTTACTCCTAGCTTTGCACTCAGAAATCACTCCTGGCAAGTTCAGGGGACCATATGGGTTGCTGGGTTCAAACTTAGGTCTATCCTGGGTTGGCCATGTGCAAGGCAAACACCCTACCCCTGTGCTATCATTCTGTGTCCCCCACCCCCCCAGTTTATTTTATAGCCACCACAACCTTCCTGCTTTCATTGTTTAGCAATCACTAGTTTGTTCTCCATCTCAATAATTCTATATAAATGAATTTAAATAAAATGCTTAAAGGGGCCAGAGAGATAGCACAGCAGAAGGCCTTTGCTTTGCATGCAGCCGACCCACAACAGATGGTGGTTCAATTCCCCAGCATCCCATATGGTTCCCCCGAACCTGCCAGAAGCGATGTCTGAGCACAGAGTCAGGAGTAACCCTTAAGCACCACCGGTGTGGCCCAAAAAAAAAAAAAAGTATTTTACCAGTTTTCTTTTTCTCATTATATATACATACATACACATATAAACTTCACATGAATCATTTGAAAGATGGTTTCTGGGGCTGGAGAGATAGCACAGCTGTAGGGCATTTGCCTTAGATGCAGAAGGACAGTGGTTCGAATCCCGGCATCCCATATGGTCCCCAGAGCCTGCCAGGAGCAATTTCTGAGCTTAGAGCTAGGAGTAACCCCTGAGCGCTGCCCGGTGTGACCCAAAAACAAAAAAACAAAAGAAGAAAACGAAAACAAAAAAAAGAAAGATGGCTGACTTTTGCACATATAGCCAAAATAAAAGAGCCACACTATCAAAAGTGTCACTTATTTATTAATGGACTCTGTTAAAGAGTCCACTAATTCCACTCAGGATTTCCAAAGTAGCCTAAGAAATAGCTATGACTTTATTCTTCTTCCTTTACCCAGGATCCAACCAGAGCATTTCCCTCGGAAACTAGTTTTACTTCTAATACCAGAACACATCAACTCTTTATTTTGCTTATTAAAACCCTTTTTGTTTTTCTTTTCAAATGTGGGGTTAAACCAAGAATCTCATAGAGAAGACTGTGCCAGTGAACGACACCCCCAGTTCCACCCCCACAGTCCCTTAGGCTCGCACCAGCCCAAGGGAAAGGTTCCCTAACCCAGACTGCTCCCTTGGCTATGATTCAGTGTTTCCAGCCTCTCTGCAAAGACCATGCTGGACCACTCACCGTGTCAGTTACCTCGAACCCAGGTTCCCATGCCTAGGGTGACAGGTTCTGGATATTTGAGTTATTATTCTAGTCTTCATGCCTGCACTTACAAAAGAGCATTAGAGAATTACATTTCTTATTTCTCTTTGAGTAGCCAGACATTAATATTCATTCTTTTTCTTTTTTCTTTTTCGGGCTATGCCCAGCTATTTTTAGGGATTACTCATGGCTCTGCACTCAGAAATCCTCCCGGCAGTGCTCAGGGAACCCTAAGGGATGTCAGGGATCAAACCTGGGTCAACCACATGCAGGAGAGCAGCCTACCTGTTCTACTACCACTCCAGCCCCACCAGACATTAATCTTACTACTTAAAAGTATGAAAGATCTGGACCCCTTGTATTCTTCAGGAGTAATTTAGTGTTTTTTACTACTAGAGGTTAAAATAAGAATTATAAACAGCAAAATTAGATGCTACCCCATATACTAGGGCTTTACAGAAAGATACTGATCTACAATCTGTATGACAGATGTCAGTGACACTTTATAGAACTACCATATGGGAACTCTGGCTCAGAAGAATTAACTGTTTAGAGTGACCTGAGAGGTGAATTTGAGTTTTGAACTGAAAGCCAGTGTTGGGGCCAGAACAGTAAGTGTTTGCCTGGCATGTAGTCAACTGGGTTTCTATCTGGGATATTTATTTATTTATTTATTTATTTATTTATTTATTTATTTATTTATTTATTTATTTTGTATTCTTGGGTCACACCCAGCAGAGCTCAGGAGATATTCCTGGCTCTGTGCTCAGAAATTGCTCCTGGCATGGGGACCATCTGGGATGCTGGGATACAAACCACCTTAAGTCCTGGGTCAGCTGTGTGCAAGTAAATACCCTAGCCCAATCTCCCCAGCCCCTCCCTGGACCATTCTGTATGGTTCCCCAATCCCCTCAGGAGTGACCCTTGAGTGGTGGGGTTAAGACCTGAGCACTACCAGGTGTGGCCACAAAACAAAACAAAACAAAGCTCAAGTCTTTCCACCCATTCAAATTGCTTCCTTAGAAGCCAGTCCTAAGTTCCCTACTGGTCTACCACTAGAGGCACAGATCAGGGCTGTGCTAAAAAAATGTCCTTGTCCCCCCCCTCCCCATTCACTCCTAAAAATCTGTCTTATACTAGCTCCCTTCCACACCTCATCCATCACAGGCCCTTCCCAGGCCACAGGCAGAGTGACCCCTCTCCCACGACCAAGAGCTGTCTAGATAAAGAGTTCTCTTATCCTCCACAGCCTTCTGGCCTCTTCACCAGGGCATCCTCACCACCATAGTCCTTCATCACCTTCCTTAAACAGATGCTTGTTGAAAGAGTAGGCATGCTTGATAACACAAAAGTAAAGTTCATTCTCAGCATTAAGCATAATCAAATAATTAAACATTATTAGAATAGCTCAATACAACACAATGTATATCCGCCCTTCCTTCCTCTCTCTCTCCATCCCTCTCTCCTTCCTTCTCTTTCATTTTTGGGCCACACCTTGAGGGGGGTCAGGGTTTACTCTTGCTGCTGTGTCAGGGATCACTCCTGATAGGGTCCGAGGAACCATATGGGATGCCGGCTGGCCATGTGCAATACAAATGACATATCCACTGTATTACTGCTCTGACTTACAGTTCTTATTCTGTTTGTTTTTTTTTTCAGCTTTTTTGTTTTGTTTTGTTTTGTTTGTTTGTTTGTTTGGTTTTTGGGTCACACCCGGCATTACTCAAGGGTTCCTCCTGGCTGTCTGCTCAGAAATAGCTCCTGGCAGGCACGGGGGACCATATGGGACACCGGGATTCGAACCAACCACCTTTGGTCCTGGATTGGCTGCTTGCAAGGCAAACGCCGCTGTGCTATCTCTCCGGGCCCCCCCCTTTGTGTGTGTGTGTGTGTGTGTGTGTGTGTCACACTGATGATGCTCAGAGATCACTCCAGACTGCACAGAAATCACTTCTGGCAGGCTCAAGGGGGGGACCATAATGGGATGCCAGGATTCGAACCAACATCTGTCCTGGATCTGCTGCGTGCAAGGCAAATGCCCTACCGCTGTGCTATCTCTCCGGCTTCCCCTAAATACATACTTTTTTTTTTTTTTTTTTTTTTTTTTTTTAGAATACATACTTTCTGGGCCCGGAGAGATAGCACAGCAGTGTTTGCCTTGCAAGCAGCCGATCCAGGACCTAAGGAGGTTGGTTCAAATCCCGGTGTCCCATATGGTCCCCCATGCCTGCCAGGAGCTATTTCTGAGCAGACAGCCAGGAGTAACCCCTGAGCACCGCTGGGTGTGGCCCAAAAAAAAAAAAAAGAATACATACTTTCTATAGAGGAGTTTAGATTAATTTCCAGCATCCCACATGACAACCTGAGTATTGCCATGAGTAAGATCCTTGCATAAGGACCAAGACAGGCATGGCCCCTGAATATTCTCAAAGTTCGGCCTCAGCCCAAAATAAACAGTAAAATATGAAAATTAGCAATTATGGATAGAGATTTCTGCTCATTTTAACTAACCAGCTAAGATGCAGTACGGAGAAACAGCCAAGGCTGACGTAAACTAGTTCAACCACCTAGAAAGTAACGGTGATAACATACCTATGTACACAGCCTTTGACCGAGGCACCTTCAGGCATTCATCCTAGTCCACGTATGAAAGCACACAGACATTATTTATAACAGATTGTCTAGAAATAGCATCACTGCAGAGTTGCACTCTTGACAGGCTTGATTATATGGGGTGTTGGGGATCAAATTCAGTAGGCACTGTGCAAGGCAGATACCCTGTCTGCTGTACTCCATAAAAGGTATACTTTTTTTTTTTTTTTTTTTTTTTTGGGCCACACGGGTGATGCTCAGGGGTTACTCCTGGCTATGTGCTCAGAAATCGCTCCTGGCTAGGGGGACCATAAGGGACGCTGGGGGATTGAACCGAGGTCTGTCCTAGGTGCAGCCCTACCACTGCACCATCACTCTTCTTTCTTGGTTTTTAGGTCAACTTGGCAGCACTCAGGGGTTACTCCTGGCTCTACGCTTCTGGCAGGTTCGGGGGAGCATATGGGATGCTGGAATTTGAAACACTGTCCTTCTGCGTCTAAGGCGAATGTCCTACCGCTGTGCTCTCTCCAGCCCCCTGGGTAAGCTCTTTTAAGACTCACTACTAAGAATGTATTTCAAGGCTGGAAATGGAATATTACATAATCTACCTGCTAACTTTAACCATCAGAACCTTTCTTGTTGTTTTCGGGACACATTCAGCTGTGCTCAGATTTCTGTGGCTCTGCACTCGGGGATCACTCCTGGCAAGGCTCTGGGAACCGTATGGGTGGCCAGGGATTGATCCTGGGTTGTTCAGCGTGTGCAAGGCACACTCCCTACCCACTGTACATAATTTCTACAGCCAGAACTAGCAATTCTAGTAAACGATCTAAATAAACAAGGCATACCATGGTGCCTTTTTCATAGGAAGGGTCTCAGTTTCCTTACCAGACACTTCCAGAATTTGTGTCCAATAGCACTTTGTGTTAACCAATTTTCTTTCACCTGTATTTTTTTGTTTGGATCACACCCGGCAGTGCTCAGGGGTTACTCCTGGCTCTATGCTCAGAAATCACCCCTGGCAGGCACAGGAGACCATATGGGATACCAAGATTCGAACCACTGTCCTTCTGCATGAAAGACAAACACCTTAGCTCCATGCTATCTCTCCGGCCCCTCACCTGTATTCTTTTAGTCAAGATAAAATTTAGGAAAAAACTGGGGCCGGAGAGATAGCTCAGAAATAGCTCCTGGCAGGTACAGGGGACCAGATGGGACGCCGGGATTCAAACCAACCACCTTAGGTCCTGGATCGGCTGCTTGCAAGGCAAACGCCACTATGCTATCTCTCCGGCCCCGATCATAATTTTATCATCTCCCAGTTTCTACTTTTTTTTAAATAAGAAATCGGTATGGGCGGGGAGTGTTGGGCCACATGGAGGGATGCTGAAAAGTTACTCCTGGATCTGCACTCAGGAATCACTCCTCGTTGAGCTTGGGGAACCCCCTGGGGTGCCCTGTTTCAAACCCACTGGCCCTGTATAAGGCAAGCCCTTTACCACTGAAGGAGCTTATCTCACTGGCTGGAAAAGGTTGTTGTCTTAACTCAGTCTAAAAATCATTCGTCCTCTGTAAGGGGCGACTTCTTACCAGAGAGAGTCTGCACATAATTCCACAATGTGTCTTTATTTGTCCAAAAGCAATCTCCATTGCCAACTGAAAGAGAGCAAGACCGTTCATCCAGAAGTTTCCCTTTCCTTCGGCCCTGGCCCAATGCACTCGGCAGACTTCCTAAGCGGACAGAACTCTTTGATGCACCAGCCTTGACGCTCTTTAAGCCACTAGACTTCATGTCTAGCCAGACAACTGCCTTGAGGTTTAAACGAAGTAGAAAAGAGACACGACTGCTTTTTAAACACTGCTAAGAAGCAGTTAACTGAAAGCACAGACACATTCCAATACAGAATGCTAACAGCTGAAATCTGATTGGAGGAAGTTTTTATAGTCAAGCTACTTTTCAAAATATCTAACTCCAATGGTGCTCAAGATACCTTTTTTTTTGGGGGGGGGGGGTCACAGCTGGCAGTGCTCAGGGGTTACTCCTGGCTCTATGCTCAGAATTCGCCCCTGGCAGGCACGGGGGACCATATGGGATAACGGGATTCGAACCACTGTCCTTCTGCATGAAAGGCAAACGCCTTACCTCCATGCTTTCTCTCCGGCTCCGCTCAAGAAACATTTTACCAAGGGAAAAAAGAGGAACGCTAAAGCCTAAGTAAAGCTACTACGACACAAACAGAATAACGATGGCGCCTTTGTGAAGGAAGTTTTAAATAAGATGCCATTTTGTTTAGAAATACAATTTCCTTCTAGAGCAGGGGTCTCAAACTCAATTTACCTGGAGGCCGCAGGTGATCCTTGAGTGCAAAGTCAGTAGTTAGCCTTGAACATTGGGGGATATGACCCAAACAACTAAAACAAAACAAAACAAAAAAGATTCCTCTAGGGCAGGGCCACAAAACGTTGTACGGAGGGCCGCAAACGGCCCGCGGGCCTCGAGTTTCAGTTTTTCTTCAGTCCTTAACCTCTTCAGCTCCCTTCCATGGGTCTGGTGGAAATCTTGAGGGAGCACCCAAAGGTCTCACCCAGGGTGGGGGTGTTTGGACCTTGGGCTTCATAACAATGATCTACCTCACTGTGCATAGCACAATGCGTACAATTAGTGTGACTTCACATACAATTTGGCTTTGCAGAAGATACATTGCTATCACTGCTGAGGAGTTTGGCATTTCCTTTTCTTTTTTTTTTTTTAATTGAGATCTCATAGTTTTATGTTATCTTTGTTTTGCTTCTGTTTTTGCTTTGGTCCACATGTTGGCATTGCTCAGGCAATTCCTGGTTCTACTCAGGTATCACTTCAAGGACCATATGAAATACCTGGGAATTGAACTTGGGTTGGTCACATGCAAATCAAGTGCCTTACCTGCTATATCAACTATCCACTCCAAGGTATTATACTTTATTACTGAACTAGTTTTATAGTTAGAGCTACTACACAGTCCCTCCACCTGTGGAAAATGAGAATTAAGAAATCTCCCTCTTTCCCACATGTAGAAAGGTCATAAACATTTCAAGCATTACAGCTAGGATGAACCTAGGCTGATTCTCATGCCCCATCACTTTCTCAGTTCTCGCCTTGTTGTGAGATAACATTTTGCCCTTCGTAAACTCACCAGTGGCTAAAATAAGCAGAATCAACCCAAACTTTCATGGCTTCCAAGGCTTGACAAAAGCTGGTCCTTGATACATGCCCCTTGCCATGCTATCTTTGCTACTATGCTCTCAGTATGTTCTCGTGCCCCTACAGGCCAGCCATTGCCCAGACACTGGAGATAGAGCATACCTGATGCAGTTATACCTCAAGGTGCTGAAATCAAAGGGGTCTTCTTTGCTGTTCTTGAAGCATTTTCCAAGGAATCGTCTGTATTCTTTAGGTCTCTATTAAAAGATTACCTTTGAGGAACCTGAGTGATAGTACGGAAGGTAGGGCATTTGCTTTGCATGTGGTCAACCTGGGTTCTCTTCTTTGCACAATGGTTCCCTGAATCTGCCAGGAGTGATCCCTGAACACCACCAGATATGGCCCAAAGAGCAAAAAAGAAAAAAAACAAAAACAAAGAAAACGCAGATTTAGTTGAGAGGCTCCGAGTTCCTGAAACCAAGGTCTTTTATGTATGTTCTTCATGCGGTAAGAGAAGAAGCCACAACCATATGAAGTCCTCAGCATCAAATGGGGGTGGGGGGAGTTCTTGCAAAGCAATCCGCTTAATCTGTCCTATGTTCCTCAGCCCACTAAGCTAAATCTTGAGTTCACAAGCTAAAGAAAAAGCAGGTCCCATAACAACTCCCGATTTTGGAAGCATTTCTGGTCGGAAGAGCTAGACATCAGGATACAGCAATTTCTAGGAATAGACGGTAGTTTCAGAAGTAACATAAAGAATGAGAATTTGACGCAGAAAAATCTTAGACCTATGTGGACAGGGAAAGGGTGTGATCCAATCAGCCTTTCTAGAAAGGCAATGAGAAGAACAAACTGGACAGAGAGAAAAACGCCCTTTAAGAGGCTCTGTGGAGGCTGGTGTGAGAGCTTGACCTGCGTTTGTCCCAACGTACCATCTGGTCCCCTGGGCCTGCCAAGAGTGATGGCTGAGTGCAGAGCCAGGAATTAGCCCTGAGCACCACCAGGTGTGGCCGCCTCCACAAGAAAACACAAACCAACTGCAGGCTGCTGTGACGGTGGAGACGGCAGGAGGATGTTATAGCGCAGGGTTTGAAGGCTCAAGGTCTCCCTGGCTGAAAGGGTGGGTGCCACAGGGGCCCTAGGAAGGCCTCCAAGCACGCCAGGACTGCCGGGGCACCGAGGCAGCCCAACAGAGACTGACCTTCCACTCCTCCTACAAACCGTACCGAGTGCTATATGCGAATTCTTCTGCACACTGCACAGATCTTATTTTGCGATGCGAATGCAACGTGTGGCCTGCGGGCCAGAGTCTGGGACCACTGAGTCCAGCCTGCTGTCCCTGGCACGTCTGAGGACCACTGAGTCCAGCCTGCTGTCCCTGGCACGTCTGAGGACCACTGAGTCCAGCCTGCTGTCCCTGGCACGTCTGAGGACCACTGAGTCCAGCCTGCTGTCCCTGGCACGTCTGAGGACCACTGAGTCCAGCCTGCTGTCCCTGGCACGTCTGAGGACCACTGAGTCCAGCCTGCTGTCCCTCCCTCGCACGTCTGAGGACCACTGAGTCCAGCCTGCTGTCCCTGGCACTTCTGAGGACCACTGAGTCCAGCCTGCTGTCCCTTCCACGTCTGAAGACCACTGAGTCCAGCCTACTGTCCCTCGCAAGTCTGAGGACCACTGAGTCCAGCCTGCTGTCCCTGGCTCGTCTGAGAACCACTGAGTCCAGCCCGCTGTCCCTTCCACGTCTGAGGACCACTGAGTCCAGCCTGCTGTCCCTGGCACGTCTGAGGACCACTGAGTCCAGCCTGCTGTCCCTGGCACGTCTGAGGACCACTGAGTCCAGCCTGCTGTCCCTGGCACGTCTGAGGACCACTGAGTCCAGCCTGCTGTCCCTCCCTCGCACGTCTGAGGACCACTGAGTCCAGCCTGCTGTCCCTGGCACGTCTGAGGACCACTGAGTCCAGCCTGCTGTCCCTGGCACGTCTGAGGACCACTGAGTCCAGCCTGCTGTCCCTCCCTCGCACGTCTGAGGACCACTGAGTCCAGCCTGCTGTCCCTGGCACGTCTGAGGACCACTGAGTCCAGCCTGCTGTCCCTCCCTCGCACTTCTGAGGACCACTGAGTCCAGCCTGCTGTCCCTTCCACGTCTGAAGACCACTGAGTCCAGCCTACTGTCCCTCGCAAGTCTGAGGACCACTGAGTCCAGCCTGCTGTCCCTGGCTCGTCTGAGAACCACTGAGTCCAGCCCGCTGTCCCTTCCACGTCTGAGGACCACTGAGTCCAGCCTGCTGTCCCTGGCACGTCTGAGGACCACTGAGTCCAGCCTGCTGTCCCTGGCACGTCTGAGGACCACTGAGTCCAGCCTGCTGTCCCTGGCACGTCTGAGGACCACTGAGTCCAGCCTGCTGTCCCTGGCACGTCTGAGGACCACTGAGTCCAGCCTGCTGTCCCTGGCACGTCTGAGGACCACTGAGTCCAGCCTGCTGTCCCTCCCTCGCACGTCTGAGGACCACTGAGTCCAGCCTGCTGTCCCTCCCTCGCACTTCTGAGGACCACTGAGTCCAGCCTGCTGTCCCTTCCACGTCTGAAGACCACTGAGTCCAGCCTACTGTCCCTCGCAAGTCTGAGGACCACTGAGTCCAGCCTGCTGTCCCTGGCTCGTCTGAGAACCACTGAGTCCAGCCCGCTGTCCCTTCCACGTCTGAGGACCACTGAGTCCAGCCTGCTGTCCCTGGCACGTCTGAGGACCACTGAGTCCAGCCTGCTGTCCCTGGCACGTCTGAGGACCACTGAGTCCAGCCTGCTGTCCCTGGCACGTCTGAGGACCACTGAGTCCAGCCTGCTGTCCCTGGCACGTCTGAGGACCACTGAGTCCAGCCTGCTGTCCCTGGCACGTCTGAGGACCACTGAGTCCAGCCTGCTGTCCCTCCCTCGCACGTCTGAGGACCACTGAGTCCAGCCTGCTGTCCCTGGCACGTCTGAGGACCACTGAGTCCAGCCTGCTGTCCCTCCCTCGCACTTCTGAGGACCACTGAGTCCAGCCTGCTGTCCCTTCCACGTCTGAAGACCACTGAGTCCAGCCTGCTGTCCCTCGCAAGTCTGAGGACCACTGAGTCCAGCCTGCTGTCCCTGGCTCGTCTGAGAACCACTGAGTCCAGCCCGCTGTCCCTTCCACGTCTGAGGACCACTGAGTCCAGCCTGCTGTCCCTGGCACGTCTGAGGACCACTGAGTCCAGCCTGCTGTCCCTGGCAC
Source organism: Suncus etruscus (assembly GCF_024139225.1). NCBI lineage: Eukaryota > Metazoa > Chordata > Mammalia > Eulipotyphla > Soricidae > Suncus > Suncus etruscus. The sequence goes on from NC_064867.1 coordinate 7,497,133, forward strand.
GTCTGAGGACCACTGAGTCCAGCCTGCTGTCCCTGGCACGTCTGAGGACCACTGAGTCCAGCCTGCTGTCCCTGGCACGTCTGAGGACCACTGAGTCCAGCCTGCTGTCCCTGGCACGTCTGAGGACCACTGAGTCCAGCCTGCTGTCCCTCCCTCGCACGTCTGAGGACCACTGAGTCCAGCCTGCTGTCCCTGGCACGTCTGAGGACCACTGAGTCCAGCCTGCTGTCCCTCCCTCGCACTTCTGAGGACCACTGAGTCCAGCCTGCTGTCCCTTCCACGTCTGAAGACCACTGAGTCCAGCCTACTGTCCCTCGCAAGTCTGAGGACCACTGAGTCCAGCCTGCTGTCCCTGGCTCGTCTGAGAACCACTGAGTCCAGCCCGCTGTCCCTTCCACGTCTGAGGACCACTGAGTCCAGCCTGCTGTCCCTGGCACGTCTGAGGACCACTGAGTCCAGCCTGCTGTCCCTGGCACGTCTGAGGACCACTGAGTCCAGCCTGCTGTCCCTGGCACGTCTGAGGACCACTGAGTCCAGCCTGCTGTCCCTGGCACGTCTGAGGACCACTGAGTCCAGCCTGCTGTCCCTGGCACGTCTGAGGACCACTGAGTCCAGCCTGCTGTCCCTCCCACGCACGTCTGAGGACCACTGAGTCCAGCCTGCTGTCCCTGGCACGTCTGAGGACCACTGAGTCCAGCCTGCTGTCCCTCCCTCGCACTTCTGAGGACCACTGAGTCCAGCCTGCTGTCCCTTCCACGTCTGAAGACCACTGAGTCCAGCCTACTGTCCCTCGCAAGTCTGAGGACCACTGAGTCCAGCCTGCTGTCCCTGGCTCGTCTGAGAACCACTGAGTCCAGCCCGCTGTCCCTTCCACGTCTGAGGACCACTGAGTCCAGCCTGCTGTCCCTGGCACGTCTGAGGACCACTGAGTCCAGCCTGCTGTCCCTGGCACGTCTGAGGACCACTGAGTCCAGCCTGCTCTCCCTCGCAAGTCTGAGGACCACTGAGTCCAGCCCGCTGTCCCTCGCCCGTCTCCGCCACGGCCTCTGGAGCCAGAGCTGGGCTGCGGGCACCCAAGGCTGACAGGTGCAGGGCAGCGACGGGGAGCCCGGCAGGAGGGGTCCCCAGCCTGCCAGGAGCGAGCTGTGAGTCGAAGGAACGAGCAGGCGAACAACAGGAGGACAAGGCGGGTTCGAGCCCGCAGAGCCGGAGCTGGGTCGGGCCTCACCTGCGGGCCTGTCTGCAGCCATCTTCGGGCGTGCGAGGCTCGCGGATCCTCCGTCGGGCGCGCGGCGGGGCTCGGCTCCAGGACCCCCGCTTCCGGCCCGCGGAAGTGACGTACTGACCCGTCGCCTAGCAACGCACCTCGAGGACTCCTCCCGCCGCCCCGCTTCCGCCTCTGGAGTCATTTCCGGGCGGGAACCGACCGGCTGATTGGCTGGCTGCGGCAGTCCCGTACCGCCCACGCAGGCCACGCCCCTGTCTTCCAGGACGCTTTCGCGCCGAGCCACGCCCCCTGGCGCGTGCCCGCCCCTATTCGCCCCGCCCCTCTCTGCCTCTTTTCTAAGCCACGCCCCCTGAAGCATCTCCTCGCCCCGCCTCCTGCCGGCTCCTTCTGCAAGCCACGCCCCCCGAGCTGTCTCCCCCTCCTTGCCCCGCCCCTCTCTGCCTCTTTCCTTAGCCACGCCCCCTGAAACGTCTCCTCGCCCGGCCTCCTGGCGGCTTCTTCTGCAAGCCACGCCACCGAGGCGTTCCTTCCCGCCCTCGCCCCGCCTTTTTCCGCGCTCTCTCCACGCCCCCTCCCCGATGCTTCTCCCTTTCTCGCCCCGCCCCCTCACTGCCTCTTTCCTAAGCCCCGCCCCGTGAAGCGTCTCCTCCTCGCCCCGCCTCCTGCCGGCCTCTTTAATAAGCCCCGCCCCCTGAGGCGGCCCTCTTTGCCCCGCCCTTTTCCGACTTCTCCACGCCCCGCCCCTAAGTCGGAAGTTCCTCCCTTCCACGCCCCGCCCCCTGAGGCGAGCCCACCGCTCCACTTCCCCTTTCCTGTGGTGCACATGCGCGTGGCCCTCCGCTCCGGGTCCTGGGCGGCCTGAAGGCCAAACCTGGGCACCTAGTAGGCCTAAGAAACCTGGAAGGACTTCTATTGATTATTATTGTTATTGCTGTAACAAAACAATCGGTCACACCATAGAATACTTATAGTAGTGGTTAACAGTCAACATATATAAAAATGGAATATGGGGGCCAGCTGTAGGGCCTTTGCCTTGCACAAGGCCTACCCAGCACAGGTAAGAGTTCGATTCCCGGCATCCCATATGTTCCCCCAGCCTGCCAGGAGCGATTTCTGAGCGCAGAGTCAGGACTAAGCACTGAGTAAGCACTGAGTCAGATGTGGCCTAACCCCCATGTAATATGATGATTGCAATGATTTATAACGATGGAGGCACTACAGTGTGTTATTACTATCACTGATAGTGACGACACTTTATTTGGACTTCATACTTTTTCTTTCCTTTTCCTTTTTCTTTTCCTCCTAGAGTGGGAGGGATATTTCTCTTGCATCAGACTGACCTAAGTTGGATTCCTAGTACCACATATGGACAAAGAATAGAAAGACAACTTCAGGGACTGGAGAGATACACAGTGGTCAGGCTTGTACGCAGCCGATCCAGGACAGTGGTTCGAATCCCGGCATCCCATATGGTCCCCTATGCCTGCCAGGAGCTATTTCTGAGCAGATAGCCAGGACCAAAAACAAAAACAAAAAAAAAAGGAAAGGCAATTTTATTACTCATAGTATTTTTGTTATGTTAGTTCTTGGACTCGAAGTACCATATGGAATGCTGGGGATCCAACCTGGGTCCATGCCAGGTTGGCAGCACCCAAGGCAAATGCCCTACTGCTCTGACACCCAGTTATTTTCAAAGCTTATTCCTGACTCTACAGTTTTTTGGGGGGGCACACCCAGCAGTGCTTAGGAGTTACTCCTGGCTCTACACTCAGAAAATGCTCCTGGCAGGATTAGGGGACCAAATGGGATGCATATGGGATGCCGGAACCACCATCTTTCTGCAGGCAAAGCAAACACATTACCTTCATGCTATCTCTTTGGCCCCCGTGGCTCTACATTTGTTGCTTCTCATGCAAAACACCTTGCTAAAGGGCCAGAGAGCACAGTGGTAGGGCATTTGCCTTGCATGCAGAAGGGCAGTGGTTTGAATCCCAGCATCCCATATGGTCCCCCGAGCCTGCCAGGAGCAATTTCTGAGCAAAGGGCCAGGAGTAACCCCTGAGCGCTGCCAGGTGTGATCCAAAAACAAAAACAAACAAACAAAAGACCTTGCTAAAAACCTTATATCAAACGTCTTACTTATTTTTCCCAGGAACCCTATGACGTAATTTTTTTGGGGGGGGCCACACCCGGCGATCTCAGGCGTTACTCCTGGCTATCTGCTCAGAAATAGCTCCTGGTAGGCACGGGGGACCATATGGGACACCGGGATTTGAACCAACCACCTTTGGTCCTGGATCGGCTGCTTGCAAGGCAAACACCGCTGGGCTATCTCTCCGGGCCCATGAAGTAATTTCTTTTTTTTTTTTTTTTTTTTTTTTTTTTGGTATTTTTTTTTTTTTTTTGGTGACACCCGGCAGCGCTCAGGGGTTTTTCCTGGCTCCAGGCTCAGAAATTGCTCCTGGCAGGCACGGGGGACCATATGGGGCGCCGGGATTCGAACCGATGACCTCCTGCATGAAAGGCAAACGCCTTACCTCCATGCTATCTCTCCGGCCCCCTCATGAAGTAATTTCTAAGGGCCATACAGGAGGGACACTTGCCTTGAATGCAGCCAACCCAGGTTCAGTCTCCATTACCCCATATGATCCCCTGAATACCCATATGATCAGGAGGAATCCTGGAGAGCAAAGCCAGGAGACGAATAAGCTCTGAGCACAGCCAACTGTGACCCCAAAGCCAAAAATTGTTCTATTTCTATTGTTTCTCTAATGTTGAGATACAGATAATTTATGTAATATTTCCAGGCACAAAGGTTTTAATATAATAGCCACGTGCAAGCCAAGCTCCCTACCCACTGCGCTATTGCTTCAGCCCAAGAGATCATGCTTTGAAAGCAGGAGATTCATTTTAAGCCCTGGCACCTAACGGACTGTTCTGAGTAGTCATGAGACTGCTAGGAGTGGCCAAGGAAACAAAAAATACAGGTTTGATATAACACAAGTTATAATGAAGTCATTTTTATTATGAGTAATTAAACTTAATCTCTTGAAAGTATAAGAATAGGCAAAGCAAAACTGTTGGTCTAAGTTTTTGTTTATTCAAGTATTCTATTATTTCCACTCTTTATTTCTTTACCATTATCTAAAGCATATCCCTTTGATTATTTTCTAGGTCCACTCAGCTGTCGAAGAAATGGATGGCTTAGATGATGTTGAAAACAGCATGTTGTATTACAATCAAGCAGTCGTTCTTTACCATCTGCGACAATATACAGAAGCAATATCAGTTGGTGAAAAACTTTATCAATTCATAGAACCTTTTGGTATGTAATCTGTCAAATCTGTCAGAAGTTTCCCTAACTTCTCATACTGTTAAAGAGCCAGCTGGGGCCTCCCATGTAGTGAAAAACCCATAGCTTGCTCCTTATCTCCCAATCACCTGATAAACAACCCTGAACTTGATCTAAGAGACATAGAACTTGAAATGGTTATTCAGCTAACATGCTTCAGAGAATTGCCTGTTAGTGTTTAAAGAATGAAAAAACAGGGGGCCGGAGAGATAGCATGGAGGTAAGGCATTTGCCTTGCATGCAGAAAGAGAGTGGATCGAATCCCGGCATCCCATGTGGTCCCTGAGCCTGCCAGGGGCGATTTCTGACTATAGAGCCAGCAGTAACCCCTGAGCACTGCTGGGTGTGACCCAAATATACAATAAAAGAAAAAAAGAAAAGAATGAAAAAACATTGGGAGGTCAGAACGATAGCACAGCTGCATTTGCCTTTCACACAGCTCACCCAGGTTAGATTCCCGACATTCCAATGGTGCCCCTGAGCCTGCCAGAAGTGCTGACCTTTCTGACACACGCAGAACTGTGCTACAGGTACCAAGGACTCAGAAACAGTACCGGGAAATGATCAGGGGGTAGAGAATGTCAGATGACACCAGAAAAACAAACAAGGGAGAACACACTCACACACACACACACAGAGATACAGACACACACACACACACACACACACATGCACACACGTGCATCTAATTGGTAAATCACTTGTTTGTTTTTTTCTGTTTTGGGGCCACACTTGGTGTTCTGGTGGTGTTCAGGGCTTCCTCCTGCCTCTGTGCTCAGGGATCACAACCTACCCGCACTTGTGGGATGATATATGTTGCTGGGAACCAAAGCCAGGTTAGCAACATGCAGCCAAATGCTTTGCCCACTCTACTGCTGCTCCAACCTATTTATTTTACTTTATTTGATTATGATTTGGGGGCCATGCCTGGTGGTGCTTAGGGTGACCTCTGGCAGTGCTTGGGACGACCTTGGAATGAGGGGATGGAACTTGAGTTTCTTTCGGACAACGCCTGCAGTAGCCTCTTGAACACTTTCTCCAGACCAAAAGCATATTAAATTTGTGTGTGTGTGTGTGTGTGTGTGTGTGTGTGTGTGTGTGTGTGTATGTGTGTGTGTATTTCAGGGGCACATCCACCAGTGCTCAGGAATTCTCCTGTGCTCAGAACTCTGCTCAGAGTTCACTCTTGGCACTGCTCAGACAACCCATCAAGGTAGGCTGTATGAAAGACAAAGACTTAAACCCCTGTACTAGCTCTCTGGCCCCCCAAAAGATATACGTTGACAACCTGAAACCTGAGTTCAATTCCTTGCAAAAAAAAAAATCTCTTGAGGCCGGAGAGATAGCACAGAGGCGTTTGCCTTGCAAGCAGCCAACCCAGGACCTAACGTGGTTGGTTCGAATCCCAGCATCCCATATGGTCCCCTGTGCCTGCCAGGAGCTATTTCTGAGCAGACAGCCAGGAGGAACCCCTGAGCACCGCCAGGTGTGGTCCAAAAACCAAAAAAATAAAAAAAGAAGAAAATAGAACACCTCTTATACATGTCAATACTAATGACATACATGTAGTAAACAGAGCATATTATATAATTATCTGTGAAAGAAGAAAGTGGTGATGCAAAAGGGGAAAATGTTTTCATTCAGAGACACTGAGTGAAGGGCAGATTAAATTTTGGAGGAGGGCACACCCGGCAGCGCTCAGGGGATACTCATGGCTCTGTGCTCAGAAGTCATTTCTGGCAGGCACGGGGGACCATATGGGATGCCGGTATTCGAACCACCATTGGTCCTGGGTTGGCTTCTTGCAAGGCAAATGCTCTACTGCTGTGCTATCTCTCTGGCTGGCCCCCAAAAACTTTTTTTTGTTTTTCTTGGGGGCCACACCCAGTGACACTCAAGTGTTACTTCTGGCTATGTGCTCAGAAATTGCTCCTGACTTGGGGAACCACCTAGGTCACCAGGGATCTAACCCAGGTCCATCCTGGGTCAGCCACTTGCAAGGCAAATGCCCTACTGCTGCACTATCATTCTGACTCCCTCCAAAAAACATTTTAAAAGACAAAAAGGAGGTCTGGAGCAATAGCACAGCAGGTAGGACATTTCTTTGCACACAGTCAACATGCGTTTCATCTCCAGCATCCGAAATGGTCACCAGGAGGGATTAATTTTTTTTGCCACACCCAGCTTGCTTTGTGCTCTGAAATCACTCCTGGCAGGCTTGGGAGAACATATAGGATGCTGGAGATCAAACCTGGGTCCATCCCAGGTCAGCCGCAGGCAAGGCAAACGCCCTGCCTTTGTCTTGTCACTCTGGCCCCATCAGGAGTGATTTCAGTGCTCAGGAGTAATTCCTGAGTTCAGCCAGGTGTGGCCCTATTCCCCCCAAAAAAGAACGAGATAGAGAAGAAAGAGAAAGAGAGAGAAAGCGAGAAGAGAGCGAGAAGAGAGAGAGTGGAGAGAGAGAGAGAAAACGAGTGAGCATGCCTTTCACCTAGCCTAGCCAGGTTTGATCCCAGGCATCCGATAAGATTTCCTGAACCCACCATGAGTAATTGCTGAGTGCAGAGTCATGAGTAACACCTAAGTACTGAAGAGTATGGCCCCAAAATCAAAAAGAGAACAGAGAGACAGATAGAGAGAAACTCTCTGGCAATTCTTTTTTGTTTTATTTTGTTTTGGTCATACTCAGTGGCACTTAGGGGTAACTCTTGGTTCTGCACTCAGAAATTACTCCTGGCAGGCTTGGGGAGAACATATAGGATGCTAGGGATCGAAACTGGGTCAACCATGTGCAAGGCAAAACCCCTACCTGCTGTGTTATCGGCCTACCCCCCATTGCAGCAATTCTTGTGGCATACACTAGTGACTAGAAGAATCAGAGACCTAGGTCAGATTTTGTGACTTTTGCGGGGAGGCCAGGAAGGGTTGAGCCATACCCAGCAGTGCTCTGAGTTTATTCCAGGTTCTGTGCACAGGGATTATGTCTGCATCTGTTCTCTGGCCCCAGACTTGGTGACTTACTGACTTCCTCCAGGGACGCTGTCCGTTTCCTTGGGAGTGGACACACCTGGACCATGACTGCCCTGTGGTTTGACAGGCATGGGGCTAACAGCTCAGATGTGGGAACAGGCTTCTCAGCTGAGGGAGGGAAACTGCTGTAAAGGAAAAATTTCCCCTGAGTTCCCTGAGAGCCCTGATCACCTACCACCCTTCACAATTGTGGGAACTTGTAGACCCAGTTACAGTTCAACTTTCTTTCTGTTCTGACATGGTTCTAACCTGGTCATGTTAACCCTGTAAGCTTACACCTGCACCTTGCAAAAATGGGATTGAGCAAATGCCAGATATCATGAACTTCCTAAAGCAAATCAATCTACTGTACCTTTCTATTGTTTGAAATGCTATATACAGTTTGTAAGCTCATGGCTCGGGGCTGGCAGTTTCTGGCTTATGCTGGATTCTAGCACAGCCCCTGCATATGCTTATAAGAAAATAAACCCCCTGCTTTTGCATGAGACTGTGGTCTTGGTGTCTTTGAACGGCGCATCGTTCTCCTGAACTTAACAAAACCACTTTTGGCACATTTAGAAGGAAACTTCGGTGGTAAGCCCCTTGACTCAATCTGAGTGATCGTTTTTAGTGACGACTTAGAATCAACAGCAAGTGCAGCAAAATAAGCAGAAACAAGAGAACAATCCTGAGGGAATTCTGTCCTTACCTTTTTCACTCCAGCTTTGCATGCTTTAAAGTAACAACAATCTCTAATTGAGGATTTACTATCTACCAGACTGTGGAGCAGTTTAGATGCACAAATTCATGTCACTCTCTCCCTCCAAGAGGCTGACAATGTTATTCAGCTCACAAATGAAGTCATAAGTGCTAGCTCTGAGATGTAAGCAGCCTAGTCCCATGCTGACCTGGTATTAAAACCCAGGTCTCTGTGACCCACAGCTGAGTCCTTCCATCCTACATAGGCTCTAATCAAGGATGCCCATTAGCAAGACCCGTTTCATATGCTGCACTCATCCCACGTGGCAAGAAATCATCTGAGTGAATAGCATTTTCAGAAAATGAACCTTCCTCAATTATAGCAAATTGTCAGATTCTTCGAGAATAGAGAATGCATCCATGGAAATTTCTCTCCCAGCATAAGAGTGAGTAAACCCATGTCCCTGAAGGGTTCTCACACACCTTTGTCAGCCTCTGTATATCTCACTCCTTTCAGGCCTTTCTCCCTGCCTAGGAACTGCTGGTTTGCTTTCTGCCATGCTAGACATGAGAATTCCTATGTTTTGTATTCATAATTATAATTTTAAGGCCCACATCAGGGTGTGTGTGAGTGAGTGAGTGAGTGAATGTGCTTACCTTGTGAGAAAGAGCCAGGCTCTTTGAGGTAGTGTAGCACCTCATCTTTTCACCATGAGTGGAGTGTGAGTTTCTGCACTCATCCTGTCATCTTCATGTTAAGAAAACTTAACACGAGGTGTGTAGTAAGTGATGTTTTACTTTGTGTGTGTGTCCATTTCCATAGTGGTTTGTCAGGCTGAGTGCTAGTGATATGTTTTACCATCTCTATTGGAAAAATGTCTGTTCAGTCATTTCCTATTGTATTAGATTAATTGGTTCCTTCTGTCAAAGATCTCAGAGTTTCAGCTTAATCACAACATGAGATATCAGAGGTGGAATTTGCAAACATGGCTTCTAAAATATGTACATACAAGTATATATAAGTCTATGTGTATACTCTATGTCCTGTGCCTTTGCGCTCCTTTAATGGTATCATTTAAAAGAAAGAAGTTTTAGATTTTGATTAAATCCACTCTCAATTGTTTTCATTACTGGATTGTGACTTAGGAACATTTGTGTTGTGATTAAGAAATGATGGGCTGAGGCCAGAGACATAGCAGGGCTCACCGTAAATGTAGGCAGCCAGGATTTGATCTCTAGCATCATGTAAGATCCCAAAGCACCTCTAGAAGTGACCTGGAGCAGAGAGCAGAAGTAAGCTCTGAGCACATCCTGGTATGCTTAAATAACTCTCCCACGGGAATAAATGATGAGCTGTTCTAACAACGGATCAAGGTCTTTCAATAAAATTTAAAAAATGGATCACAGCAGGCCAAGGTGTAAGACTCCTTTGTCATGACTTCTTCATAGCAGGCTAGCACAACATCTACTGAACCAAATTCAAGTTATTACATATGCAATATTCTAGATATTGTACAAATAGATACATTGATACCTATGGATAGCCTATCTGCCCCACAACAGCATGCTCAATCAGCCAACCAAGACAGGTCTTGTATTGTCTATTGGAGCCCTCAGACTCCCACTTGGCTGCCAATAAGTGTCTGGAATCCCATCTCCAGTTTCTTCTCTCTTGGAGACTTTGCCACATCTTACTTCTTTTCAGGGTAGATAGTCTTTGTCTCTGGAACATCTCCAGATGTGTGGCTGCTCCATATGTATTATGAGTGTTACAGACTCAATGGTTCTGTATCTTGCTGGATCAACCTCAATACACTTGCCATGATAACTATGCTTTTTCCCTACCTATTGTTCAGGAAACTTTATAAATTTAGTGTTGACATATCAATCTATTGTTCAGTTTAGGTTGTTTGACATGGCAAAGAATATGCAAAATAACATATTATTTTTGTTTGATATTTTCTGGAGGTGGGAGTGGGCCATACCTGGAAGTACTCAGAGCTTATTCCTGTATCTGTTTTCAGCAATCACTCTTGGTGTTGCTCAGAAAATCAAACCACATGTCAAGGAAAAAACTTACTTCTTTTTCCTGTCTCTGAGTCTGAAATATGTATTGTTTTGCAAGTGCTTATCCAATCTTTCAGACCCAAATATTGAAAAATGTCTTTTACTTACAATATTCTCTATTTCCTGATCTATAGTCACGAATGGATTCATTTATAGACTATCCCTTCTCTTCTGAAACTGTATTCTCTTGTCATGACTGTTGTGTATGTAAATATTTTAGGGGATCACTATGTTACTCACCCTAACCTGATTGGTGATTGTGCCCTACCCTAGGGTGTGACCTGGCATTCTGCCCCCACCCTAGGGTAGTACCTGATTCTGCTTCTACCATTGGTTGGTATCTGATCCCACCATTGGGTGGTACCTGATTCTGGGGGATAAAAACAAGGGTCTGTGGAAGGCGAGAGGCTTTTGGCTGGAACTTATGCTGAGTCTTTGGACTTCAGTCTTGTCCACCGAATAAAGCGAATATTTCCACAAGCCTGACTGTCTGCTGTTTCACCTCAGAACTGTCGACTAGACAGGGTGGCAGATGCGTGCTCCGAGCTGGAGGAGAAAGGCCTCATCCTCCATCCCTCCATCAGTCAACCTCTTCAGGGGCTGACTTGCAACAATGACAATACCAGCTATTCAGATTATAATCATTTTATAATAAAGTATTTTAATAAAAATGAATAAACAATTTTAACACTTTTATATTTTGGGGGGAGAACAATGCCCCCTAAGCAGTGTGCAAGAGGCCTGACAACCAATTGAGTGATATTCAACCTACTAGGACAAATGACTTAAAGGAAACATCCTCTACCCAGGCATATGACCCATCATTGCAGAATTGACATAAGGCAGTAAGCAGAGTGAAAGCTCACATAGCAAAAAATATTTTTAGGGGTAGTCCAGAAATACATCATAGCCCCTATCTAACCAGAATATCCTGATTGCTCGCTCTGCTTACTCCTATAGGACATGTCAGAATGGTGCATTGTGTCCTCAGAGCCCGTCCCTTTGGCTGAGGGCACTGACCACACAGCATTGTGATAGCCCCACCCCCATTGTTCTGGGATGGTATCTATAGGCAGGTACAGAGGCCTGGGTAGACCACCAGAAAATAAAGGTACCAGAAGAAACTCAAGGCCCACAGTCATGGAGCCAACAACTGCAAAGACCGAAAGGAAAGAAGAGCAGCTGGTCCTTCCCAGCCCAGGAGAGTTAAGGTGAGAGGCTGCCACCCAAGATCCCCCTCTTCCTCAGTGGTGCTCTGACCCCCTGGATTCCTGCCTGTTGTTGTCTGACTCCCACCCCCTCCACAGTCACCATCCTTCTCCTGAGGCCCCTGGAGCCCGACCATACTAGAGCCTTATTCCTGTGCTGTTTTCGTTCCAGGTATCCAAACAAAAGAGGAGAACTAAGAGGTCCTTTCAAGGGAAGGTGAAAAGAACCCCTGAAAGTAATCTCTCTTCCCTCAATGAACCATTATTTGTGGACCACTAGTGTGCCAGAATTGTCTAATGTTGCTCCAGGCAGGGCCCAGCCCTAGGATGAATGAGAGTTGCACTACTCCAGAGGGTGTCCCCACTTCAAGAGCTGAGCAATTCAGCCTTCCTGGGGAGAGATCAGAGAGCTCTCCTACATTGTAACATCAGGTCAAGAAGATTCTGAGCAGCCAGATGGGTTACATACAGTAGAAGCAAAAGAACCCAACCCAATTGCACGACTGACAAACTTCAGATGCCAATGTTTCCTACAAAAGGGTGTTGAATTAATAACAACCTTGGTCAAACATAGGTTTGTGATTTCTGTGATGGGGGGTAGGGAGGAATGGAGGAGGCATCTATGTGAGAGAGGAGTGAGGAGGGACGGGGAGTTTGAGATAAATCTCCATAGCTCACCGGACAGTGGGGAAAGGACCAAGTGAGATTTGAGCACACGGAGAAGACAAAAGCAAGGGACATGACCTTGCGGGATAGAAGCAAGGAGTGGGCCACATCGGGAAGTAATGCTGAACGGGGTGTCAGGCCAGTCCCCCAAATGCTGAGAAATCTAAGAAGAAACACCTACAAATCATCTTGCCCGCCCACTCCACCGGCCCCGGACTTGCACCCGCAGGACGCAGCCGCTCCCCAGCGGGGGTACCGGTGGCTCCTGCCGCCCCCATCCACCCGGGTCTGGGTCGGGTCAACTCTCCTAGAGTACCAGGTGGAAAAAGTCCGAGGAAGTGGTCGGAGGAGAGGTGTGCAGCGACCCTGCAGCGGGCCCTGGGGGCAGCCCAGCCCGGCCCGGCCCCAACATCTGCCCCGGCCAGTCACTGCTGGGCAAAAGCAGCAGTCTCATCTTAGCTTCCACTGGGACGGAGGGGATGGCATTTGGGACAACTCAAGTTCAGGCTGCTGACCTCATCCTTGGACGTGGTCTCTGGGCCCCTGTGAGAGCTTTGGGGGCCCCTGCGGCCAATGTCCCAAGCACTGTCCGCTTCTAGAGGCCAAGCGGAGCTGGGGTCCTGAAGCTCATTGGCAAAATGGGCAATTTGGTGATGTCCCTTCTGGATGTGCTGCTGTGCCGCCGTCGTGGGTCGGACGAGAGTGTCTGGCCCCGAAGGCGGCGCCCTTCCCGGGGCGGCTCCCTGGACCACTTGAGGCCCTTCCGCTGGCTGTGGCGGCATCGCCCTTTCGGGAGGGCCAGGCTGAGGGCGCGTCCTCGGCCCTTGAGGCGCCGGCTGAGCATCGTCTGATGGATCTTTGGGCTGGAGCCCCGAGTGCGGGTCCAGCGCCTCTACCTGGGGCCCCTCGTCCGCTGGCCCACGCCGCCCGCTGCGCAGACACCATCGCCGGCCGGGCAGCGGGCCCTGGGGGCAGCCTGGCCCCGGTCCCGGCCCCAACATCTGCCCCGGCCAGTCACTGCTGGGCAAAAGCAGCAGTCTCACCTTAGCTTCCACTGGGACGGAGGAGATGGATTTGGGACGACTCAAGTACAGGCCGCTGAGCTCATCCCTGGACGTGGTGTCTGGGCCCCAGTGACAGCTTTGGGGGCCCCTGCGGCCGATGTCCCAAGCACTGTCCGCTTCTAGAGGCCGAGTGGAGCTGGGGTCCTGAACCTCATTAGCGTGATGGGGAATTTGGTGACCTCCGTTCTGGATGTGCTGCTGTGCCGCCGTCGTGGGTCGGACGAGAGTGTCTGGCCCCGGCGGCGGCGCCCTTCCCGGGGCGGCTCCCTGGACCTCTTGAGGCCCTTCCGCTGGCTGTGGCGGCATCGCCCTTTCGGGAGGGCCAGGCTGAGGGAGCGTCCTCGGCCCTTGAGGCGCCGGCTGAGCTTCGTCCGATGGATCTTTGGGCTGGAGCCCCGAGTGTGGCCGCCTTGTCCGGACGAGCTGCGGGCCCAGCGCCTCTACCTGGGGCCCCTCGTCCGCTGGCCCACGCCGCCCACGCAGACACCATCGCCAGCCGGGTCCGAGCAGTCTCGTCGGGGACGCGGCGCCCGCCCACTCCACCGCCCCGGACTGGCCCCCGCAGGGCGCAGCCGCTTCCCAGCGGGGGGACAGGTGTCTCCTGCCGCCCCCATCCACCCGGCTCTGGGTCGGGTCAACTCTCCTAGATACCGCGTAGAAGTGGTCGGAGGAGAGGTGTGCAGCGACCCTGCAGCGGGCCCTGGGGGCAGCCCGGGCCCAGTTACTTACTGGGCAAAAGAAAGAGAAGCTTCGAGGCAGAGGAGACAGAGGAGACAGAGGAGACGGGCCGTCCCAGCGGCAAGAAGCCAAGACTTGGCTAAGTCAAGGCCAACATCCCCTTCCGTCTTCAAAGGAGACGGACTGCATCTGAGTCTCTACCCAAAGCAATCGCAGCGACACCAGTCCATTGTTTGAAATCAATCGTGATTGTTCCAAGTGCATGGCCACATGCTCAGGGATGTCGCAGTCACTGTCCGCTTCCAGAGGCCGACGGAGCTGGGGTCCTGAAGCTCATTCGCTTGGTGATGGGGAATTTCCTCCCCTCGCTCGTAGGTGTCTTGCTGTGCCGCAGTCTTCGGTCGGACAGTAGTGTCCGGCCACGACGGCGGCGCCCTTCCCGGGACGGCTGCCTGGACCTCTTCGGGCCCTTCAGGTGCAGTGGCGGCATCGGTCCCTTCGCAGGGCCACGCTGAGGCCTCGTCCTCGACCGTCCAGCCGCAGCGGATCGTGGGCCTGGATGCCGGCGTGCGGATCGCTCCTCTCCTCGGGCGGACAGCGGGCCCAGGGCGTCTACGGGGTGGCCCTCAGCTGCTGGTCGCCGCCGCCTCCACCTCCGCACCGTCGCCGGCCGGGCAGGAGGCGCGCAGAGGCCCGAGCAGCCGCCGCCAGGACCAACGGACCACCGACCAACGGACACGGACCCCCGGACCAGCGGACACGCGGCGCCCGCCCGCCCTCCGGCCCGGATTCCACCCACGGGACGCAGCCGCTCTCCGCGGGGCACAGGGGCTCTGGCACTCGCCGTCATCGCCCTTCCCTTGCCGTCCTCCGCCGCGCAGCTGGACCTGGTTCCTGCCGCCCCCGACCGCTCGGGTGCTCGTCCAGGGAGGTGTCGTGGAGGACAGACTCGAGGTCGTCCGTGGCGGAGAGGGCTGCAGCGGTCACACCGGTGCCACTGGGCAGCCTGCAGCGGGCCCCGGGGACAGCTCGGCCCCGGGGACAGCTCGGCCCCGGCATCGGTCCCTGCGTCGGCCCGTCATCGGCGTCGGAACTGGCCCCGGCCCCAACACTACTGGGCAAAAGAAAGCAGAGCTTCGATGCAGAGGAAACGGAGGAGACGGGCCCTCCCAGCAAAAGGCCAAGACTTGCTTAAGTCAAGGCCACCATCCCCATTCCCTCTTCAAAAGAGACTGACTCCATCTGCATCTCTACCCAATAAATAAATTCTGGTTGTTCAAATTGCATGACCAGTCTTTCACAGAATTATTTACTGTACCACCTAGTAACAAGGAATGAGGGGCATTCCCAGCACCAGTGTTGGCCTCCCCATTCCCAACTTCCCAGGCCTGGTAACTGGCGCCCGGGGGGAGGTTGGGTGGGGAGAAACTCTTCCCCTGTGCATACAGAGCTAGAACAATAGTTTTCTTACTGTTTTTCCTCAGGTACAAATTTGAATTTTCCAAGTGAAAAGGTAACATTATTTGAAGAAAATCTCTAAAATTGGTAGCAACTTTTTTTCTTTACCATGAGCTAAAATGTAAAATTTATGTCCTTAGCTCTCTGTATCCATTGCAATACAAACAACGTCGTTGCAATTTGGAAAACACTCAGTGAAGAAAAAAATCTACATAAGACAAGGTCATAGACTGGTTAAAATGTTCTCCTTTGCTCTGGTGTGCCTCTCTGGTGGAAATTGTTTTGAGAACATACTAATAGAGAACAGGAGATGGAGCTCTTCCTAACAGGAGCTCAAGGTACTGCCCAGCTTTTAGGATTAAACTGAGAAAGCTGAAAATAGGGTGAGAAGTAGCTGACAGGCTGGATTGCAGACCTGCCATGCACAGGGTCCTGCCACAACACCTCTGCTTTAGTACCAGCTGAAAAGGCCCCTCCAGTCCCCATTTAAAAAAAAAGTATAAAGTGGCCAGCGAGGTGGCGCTAGAGGTAAGGTGTCTGCCTTGCAAGCACTAGCCAAGGAAGGACCGGGGTTCGATGCCTCGGTGTCCCATATGGTCCCCAAAAGCCAGAGGCGATTTCTGAGCACTTAGCCAGGAGTAACCCCTGAGCATCAAACGGGTGTGGCCCAAAACAACCCCCCCCCAAAAAGTGTAAAAAAGGATAAATTCAAGAAATCAAATATGATTTTACTAAGTATGTCATTTAGAAATATACAACCAGGGCCAGAGAGATAACATGGACAAAAAGCATTTGCCTTGCATGCATTGAATCCCAGCATCCCATATGGCCCCCCGAGCCCGCCAGGAGCGATTTCTGAGCATAGAGCCAGGAGTAACCCCTGAGTGCTGCAGGGTGTGACCGCAAATCCCCCCATCCCCAAAAGAAAAGAAATACACAACCAATAGAGGGGTAGCGGATGGAACCTGGGAACACTGGTGAGAGTTCACACTGAGTGATATGATCGATGCTGGAACACTGCATGTCTTCAGTTCAGCTCGGAAGAACTACAAGTGCCTTAATAAAATTTATTTTTATTATTTTGACCACTTCCCCAGGACCACTGCCCTGGACTCAAACCCGTCACTCCATGCCTCGAGGTATCTGACCTGTCTGAAAAGGGGTACATTTCTTTGGGACCAGTGTGACTTAAAATGAGTAAATAGGGGGCTGGAGAGATAGCATGGAGGTAGGGCATTTGTCTTGCATGCAGAAGGATGGTGGTTCGAACCCCGGCACTCCATATGTTCCCCCGAGCCTGTGGGAGTGATTTCTGAGTGGAGAGCTAAGAGTAATCCCTGAGCAATGCCGGTGCGACCCCAAAAACAATCAAACAACCAAACAAAATAAAAAAATAAATGGGACTTGAGAGATAGAATGGAGGTAGGGCAATTGCTTTGCATGCAGAAGGAAGTGGTTCGAATCCTGGCATCCCATATGATCCCCCAAGTCTTCCAGGAGCAATTTCTGAGCATAGAGCCAAGAGTAACCCATGAGCAATGCCGGGTGTGACAAAAAATTTTTTTTAATGAGTAAATAGGGCCTGGAGAGATAGCACAGCAGTAAGGTGTTCACCTTAGACGCAGAAGGATGGTGGTTTGAATCCCGGCATCCTATATGGTCCCCTGATCCTGCCAGGAGCGATTTCTGAGCATAGAGCCAGGAGTAACCCCTGAGCACTGCCGAGTGTGACCCAAAAAAAAAAAAAAAAAAAAAAAGAGTAACCCCTGAGGGCCGGGAACCTGCAATGCAGGGTGCACAGTGCCCCATACCGGCCAGTGGGGACTACAGCATCGCAGGGCAATGTTTTGTTTTATTTACTTGTTATTGTTGTTTTTTGTTTTTTGTTTTTGTTTTGGGTTTTTGGTGTGCAACACCCTGTGATGCTCAGGGGTTACTCCTGGCTCTTTGCTCAGAAATCACTCCTTGATCTGGGGACCATATGGGATGCCGGGTTCGAACCCGGGTCCATCCTGGGTCAGCCACATGCAAGGCAAACGCCCTAATGCTGTGCTATCACTCCGGCCCGTGCTAGTCCTTCGATGCAAGAAGCCAAGTTTCGATGGTCCTTGGCACCAAGCGGTCCCCTGAGTTCTGCCAAATCAGCCTCTGAGCTCCAAGTGACGTGGGGAAGTGGCCCCTGAGGAAAGCACAAGAGAAGAGCAAGTATCAAAGGCGCCCTTCTTGTTTGGCTTGGGGTGGCCACACCTGGTGGTCTGCGAGCCACTCCAGACACAACTCTTCAGGGCTCACCTCTGAAGTGTCCTTACCTCACCTCTCCCTTTGCTTGGTTTTGGCTTGGGGGCCACATCTGCAGCAGCTCAGGAGTTACTCCTAGCTCTACGCTCTGAAATCGTTCCTGGCAGGCTTGGAGAACCATATGGGATGCTGGGGATTGAACCAAGGTCTGCCGAATGCAAGACAAATGCCCCTCCCCTCTGTGCTATTTTTGGCCTATGGTTGATATGTTTTTGTTTTGGGGGTCTTCACGGAGTACTCAGTACTCCAGTACTCGGGCCACTCTCAGCAGTGCTTAAGCCAAGGTGCCAAGGAGAGCACATGAAACTTCTGCCTGCATGCAGAGCACCACATACTCCTCTCTCCAGGTCTCTCTCTAAGTCTCTCTCCAGGTCTCTCTCCAGGTCTCCCTCCAGGTCTCTCTCGGTCTCTGTCTCCCACACACACCCCTTGGTTTTGTTTTTGGAATCACATACACTAGGGTGTGTTCAGGGCTCATTCTTGATGGAACTTAAGGTACCATAGCAGCTACTGGTGGCCTAGCCAGGTCAGCTGCATGCAAGGAAGTGCCCTACTCACTGTACTATTACTTCAGCCCTCACCTCTTTATTTGCTGGTTTAGGGGACACTCTGAGCAGTGCTTAGGGCTTATTCATGTCTTTATGAACATGGTTTACTTTTTTCTTCTTGGAGTACATTTTTCGGGATTTTTTTTGTTGTGTTTTCATATTGTTTTTTTGGAGGGGGCCACACCTGGGAATGCTCAGGGGTTACTGCTGGTTCTGTGCTCAGGGATCGCTCCTAACAGGCTCAAGGAACCGGTTATATGGGATGCCAGGGATTGAACCCAGGTCCATCCCAGGCCAGCCGCGTGCTAGGCAAATGCCCTACTGCTGTGCTATCTCCTCAAAACACCCGAATCACTTTTGACAGGACTCAGGACCATATGTGGGTCCTCTCTGGCTCTTCATTTTGTTCTGTTGTTGCTTTGTTTTGGGGCACATTTGGCTGTGATTAGAGCTAACCCCTGGCTCTGTGCTTGGGGCTCACTACTGGAGGTTCAGGGGACATTCTGGAATGTCAGGGATCAAACCCAGGTTGGACTTATGCAAGACAAAAGCCTTAGAAGCTGTACTTCCATTCCATTTTGGGGTGGGGATATGTTGGGGACTTACCCAGCAATGCTCAGGGATCACCCCTGATGGGGTTCAAGGGACTTATGGGATCCCAGGATGGAACTCTGATTGGTCAAGGCATGGGCAAAGCAAGCTGTTCTCTCCTGGACCTTATTTTGTTTTTAAATAAAAGTGGAGTCCTGAAAAGATAATGGTGAGGAGATGGAGATGTAGGGCAAGAAAAACTATTTGTGAAATATCATTACATAACACATAAAAGGGGCCAAGAGATAGCACAGCGGCCTTTGCCTTGCAAGCAGTCGATTTAGGACCTAAGATGGTTGGTTCGATCCCGGCATCCATATGGTCTCATGTGTCCGCCAGGAGCTATTTCTTTTTTTTTTTTTTTTTTTTTTTTTGTGGTTTTTTTTGGGTCACACCCGGCAGTGCTCAGGGGCCACTTCTGGCTCCATGCTCAGAAATTGCTCCCGGCAGGCACGGGGGACCATATGGGACGCCGGGATTCGAACTGATGACCTCCTGCATGAAAGGCAAACGCCTTACCTCCATGCTATCTCTCCGGCCCCACCAGGAGCTATTTCTGAGCAGATAGCCAGGAGTAACCCCTGAGCACCGCCGGGTGTAGCCCAAAGACAAAAAAATAAAATAAAATAAAATAAAAAAGCACATAAAAGCGTTGGAGAAATAGACAACGCTGGCAGAAGTGTGCCTGGCTTTTGTTAAGGAACTCGGGGCTCTGAGTTCCCTTTTTTAAGGGATTTTAACAAGATAGTGGTCAAAGTGGAATTTGTTCCTCTGGTTTATTTAAGGTTTTACAAGGCCCGGCCAAGAGCCCTCCTCTGAGTCTGAAGGGGAAGAGTAGGGTCACAGGGTGATGAGAGGTGAAGTCCGAGGGGCATTCTTGAGCCATGGAGCAAACAAAACAACTGCCAGAGAAGTTCCAAAATGTCAGGGTCTAGAAAGACACAGGAGAACTGGGGAGCTGCTGGGGTTAAGCTAGAAACAGTCCAGACCGGAGGCAATCTTCAGGTTGGGCTGGTTTCCAGGAAGGAAGGAAAAGGGCCGTCAAGGGGTCTGGAGCATTTCTGGGCGCAGGCCCTCTCAGTGGCCCTTGGACTCTGTAAGAAAGATATACTATTAGTGCTGACCTTGCTGACACACGGAGAACTGGGCAACAGGTACCAGGGACAATCTGTGGACTCAGGAACAGCACCGGAAAATGATCAGGGGTAGAGAGAATATAGGATCTAAAGGAGGTGACTGTGTCCTCAAAGATGCCGCGGCTGCAGGAGCGGGAACAACTCCCGTTGGACAGCTCCGGGTCAGACAGCTCCGGGTCGGACAGCTCCGGGTCGGACAGCTCCAAGTCGGACAGCTCCTGGTCGAACAGCTCCCGGTAGCCCAACAGCCACGGGGAAAATAGGGGTAAGTACAAGGTCATTTGCTTTTGGGCCACACCGGGCAGGCTCAGGGGTTCCTCCTGGTCTCCGCTCACAAGTCGCCCCCGGCCCGCTGGGGGGACCCTATGGGATGTCTGGGTTTGACAACCGTCCTTCCACATGCAAGGCAAACGCCTTCCGCCACGCTCTCTCCCCGGTTTCCCCAGAACAATTTTTAATAGGAGAAAAGCCCCTTGGTCCTGGCAAGTAGCTCAATTGCTGCCCACTAGACTAGCCTGTTTCGCAGTCTGCAGGAGGCGGCGGCTCTGGCCCAGCCCCAGGGGGACAAGAAAGCGCCTAGAGGAAGAAAGGAAGGAAGTGGCCACTTGCTTTTGGGCCGCACCTTGGCTCTGCGCTCAGAGGCCCATGTGGTCCCCCTGCCTGAGCAAAAGGCCAAGAGGAGCCCGCGAGCAGACTGCTCTTTTTCTTTTCTTCCAGGGAGGAAACGATACTTCCTCGGAATGAAGTCCAAATGTTCCACCTTTACATTCCATAAGTGTGATGTTACAATGTAAAGCTTCATTTTTAATTTTTTAAAATTCTAATTAACCTTAATAAAGATGGAGTTGGCTTCCCCAATCGCCTACTGGTTTTTTCTTTTCAACTCTAACTGCTGTCTCAGAAACTTCCTTCAGTATTATTTGCTGTAGTTTTTGACACAATAAAGAAGGCATTTTAATGACGACAACAACAATTAAGGTTTAGCAAAAGGCGCAGAAGAAGAAAAGAACAGGCAAAATAAAGTGAGAGAAAGAGAAAATAACAGATTGAAGTAGGTGTGTATTGAAAACCGAGACTCCATTCCCTGAGAGGCCTGGTTTGTGGGACACATCGAAATGACAGGCTTGAAAACCCTCCATAAGCTGCTTGGCCCAAAGGGAAGTCCCGTGTACTCCAGGCTCAGGCACTCAGCGGCTCCCCAGATGTCTTGCTGCTTGTCAGTGACCTCCAGTGCACACCACTGCAGAAGGAACAGCTGGCAACTGGTTGCTTTGGTTCGGCCCAGCGTTCTTGGATGAGATGATTGGCATTGCACCCCAAGAGTCAGCTGGAAAGTTGGTTCGCATGCCACACCGGGGCCGCGATCCTGGGAGGCGGCGCTGGGCCGGGCTTGGCGCCTCTTTTCCAGGGCGGAGGCCTGCCTCGCCTCCCCTCGCCTCCCGCTCCTACTCGGGGATGGGCCACCGGGAGCCGAGCGCAGCTGAGCAAAGGAGGGCTCGGCTGGCCTGGCGCGAGCAAGAGTGCTGGCAGGACCTGTGCAGGACATCCCCGGGGGCCCCAAGCAGGACCTGTGCAGGACATCCCCGGGGGCCCCAAGCAGGACCTGTGCAGGACATCTCCGGGGCCCGGGTCCGGACCAGCCTCCTCCCGAGGAGTCCAGCGGGCCGCGCCTGCCTGCCTGCCTTCCCTCTCTTTCTTTATCTTTCTTCCTTTTTCTTTTCTTTCCTCCCTCCCTTCCCTTCTTCCCTCACTCCCTTATAATCTAGTTTCCTTTCTTCCCTTTCTTCTTTCTTTCTTTTTCTTCTTTTCCCCCTCTCTCCTACTCTTCCTCCCTCCCTAGCTCCCTGCTTCCCTTCCTTCCTTTCTTCCTTTGTCTTTTTTTTCTAACTAGAATTGAGATTTTCTCCCACTTAGAGTAACTCTCTTCGTTTTACACGACTCATAGGACTGGAGTGTCTCTCGGGTTTCTCCTGGCTCTGTGCTCAGAAATCACTTCTGACAGGCTAGGGGGCCATATGGGATGCTGGTGATTGAACGTGGTCGTATGCGTCTGAGGCAAACACCATACCCCCTGTGCTAACACTCCGGCCCCACAAAATGAGATATTTTTTTAATCTGAAGCGCCATGATTTACAGTATGGGTAAGTACATCCAATGTTGTAGCACCACACTCTCCGTTAGTTCACGCCATCCCCACCCCTCCCATCTACTCCCCTGCCCCTGGTAAGCTTGAGCTGTACAGAGTGAGATGTTGGGAACCATTTGTATCCACGTGACCCCTGTTTTGTATATATACCAAATTCTGCCCTTTGGTGTATAGTTCCGTTGTTTATGCGCTTGCAGGCCCTGCTCTGGTCCCTGGCACTACATACTCGGGTGTAGGCCTTATGGGTCACCTGGGTCGTCTCAGCTCCATGACATCCTCAGGCCAACTTGCCATTGAAGCACTGGCCTGGTGGGTGAGAAACTCCAGGAGGGCCCCTAGTCCCACGGAGGACTGCTTGGAAGCCTGAAGCAAAAAGATAAAAATTTTCCACTCTGGGGCCGGAGAGATAGCATGGAGGTAGGGCGCTTGCCTTTCATGCAGGAGGTCATCAGTTTGAATCCCGGCGTCCCATATGGTCCCCCGTGCCTGCCAGGAGCAATTTCTGAGCCTGGAGCCAGGAATAACCCCTGAGCACTGCCGGGTGTGACCCAAAAACCACAAAAAAAAAATTTTTTTTTCCACTCAGTTACACAAAAGGATGTGACAGAGGGGCATGAAGGAAAGGAGCTGACCAAAGGGCATACGAAGTTGATACCTTTACTTTTCAGTTTCTTGCAGGCATGTTACTCAGAGAGCTAACTCAATAGGAGAATATCAGTACGAAGAATATTTAAATAGCTCTGGATTCTTGACAGCTGGTCTCGAAGTGAGCATTTAGAAAATAAAATCTAAATCGGAGCTCCAGCTCCTCAGGTTGAGCACAAATTGGAGCACACTTTGCATACCGGAGGCTCAGGTTTGATGCCTAGCGTTGCGTGATACCACAGGCAACCCTGTGAGGCATCCTTGAGCACAGAACCAGGGGGTGGCCCCCAGACCAAAAGAAAAGAAAAGAAAAATGCAATTATACTTGATGGGGGTGTGGGGTAATCTGTATGGGACATATCAGCAGCAATATCTAATTTTGCTGAATTTTTGGAAATGAACATATTTTTACAGGCGTTAATAATGCTGACACTGCAGAATGATCCTCCTTCTTTAGAAACTGGTATTCAAGATAAAGAAATGCCAGGGCTGGAGAGATAGCATGGAGGTAAGGCGCTAGCCTTGCATGCAGAAGGAAGGTGGTTCGAATCCCGGCTTCCCATAGGGTCCCCTGAGCCTGCCAGGAGCAATTTCTGAGCATAGAGCCAGGAGTAACCCCTGAGCGCTACCGGGAGTGACCCCCCCAAAAAATAAAATAAAGATAAAGAAATGCTGAAAAAATAAAGAAAATCATTCAGGAAAATGATTTCATTGTGCCTTCAAAAGGATCCAGAAAAAAGGTAAAATATGAAATAGCGCTTCCTTATCTTTTCAGCTGATGTGAAAACCATTGCAGAAAGTCTTATAAATTATATACATACTTGGGAGGTTTTGGTAATATTCAGAACTTTACCACCACTGCCACCTCCTCTACCTTATGGTCCTCCTCCTCCTCCTCCTCTAAGAAAATATAGATTATTTACCAAATTGCTTTTCCTGTGCTCAGGATCACTCTTGATGGTGTTTAGGGGACCATATGGGATGCTGAGGATTGAACCCCGGTTTTGCCTCATGCCAGGCAAATACCCCACATGCTAAACATCTTCCAACCCCAATAATTGCCTTCTTAAATATTTTAAATATTGTAATGATTATATTACCACGTACTGTAACTGGTTCAACAGTATTCTTGTCAATTTTTTATAACTACAAAATCTGTAGTTGAGTTTTGTATTGATAAGATGCCAAGTTTGGGGCCAGAGAGATAAGACTGAGGACATACTTTGCTAGAGGCATGCAGGAGGCCTGGGTTTCTTCCATGCCACCTATGGTCCTGCTAGGAGCATTCCCCGAGCACTGTTAGGAATATCCCCTGAGTACCACTGGGTGGGACCTCAAAACAAACCAAAAAGTCAAATTAGTAAGGATTTTCTTTCCATTTGTTTTCAGTGGTTAAAAGGAAATATAATATATTAAAGCCTTTCATCATTTTACTTAAAATAGAAATTCACATTGCAAGCTGTATTTGATATAACTAATCAAACTTTTTGTTGGAACTATATCATAGTAAGTGAGCAGAAGCTCATGAACTTATTAATACTAGATAGGTAAGATGGCATGGAAGAAAACTAACTAACTATATATATATATGTATATATATATATATAAATTTTTTTTCTGATTTCTTTGGGGTCATACTGTTGGTGCTCTCTGCTTTGGGATTTCACCTGTGGTCATCAGAGGACCATATGGTGTTCTAGGCAATGATCCTGGGTCAGTAGCATGTAAGGCATGCTTCCTGCACACTGTACTCTCCCTTGAGCCCCTATAAACAAAGTCTTATGTATCTTTATGAATTAAACAGAATCCTAGCACATTGGAGATCATCAAATTTTTATCTTTGAGGTCAACCAGCTCCCTAATTTTGGAGTTGGACTAGAATTCATAACTCCCCCTTTCTACTGAGGATTCTGTTCCCACTATGTCTGACTTTCTGATTCACTTTTTTTTGGGGGGAAGGTGGGATTTTAGGACCATACCCAACAGTACTCAGGGATAATTCCTGGCTCTGCACTCAGAAATTCACTTTTGGCAGGCTGCAGGGACCATATGGGATGCCGGGGATTGAACCAGGGTTAGTTGCGTGCATTTGCCTTCCATGCAGAAGGTCAGTGGTTCGATTCCCAGCATCCCATGTGGTCCCTTGAGCCTGCCAGGAGCTATTTCTGAGCATAGAGCCAGGAGGAACCCCTGAGCACTTCCGAGTGTGACCCCCCCCCAAAAAAAAGCAAAAAAGCAAAACGAACACCCTACCTGCTGTGCTGTTGCTTCCACCTGTTCCATATCATTTTTATTTCAGCACTTAGGCCGAAAATACTCTTTAAATTTGACCAACAAAAATAAAGTAATTTAGCTGACATGTTATTAGCAACTTGATCATGTTTTTAGTAATAGGGGGCCCAGAATTTACTTTGAGAATACTGAAAAGGGTAAGGGGGCCCAGAGAGATAGCACAGCGGCGTTTGCCTTGCAAGCAGCGGATCCAAGACCAAAGGTGGTTGGTTCGAATCCTGGTGTCCCATATGGTCCCCTGTGCCTGCCAGGAGCTATTTCTGAGCAGACAGCCAGGAGCAACCCTGCGCACAGCCAGGTGTGACCCCCCCCAAAAAAAAAAACTTCCATGGATGTAATTCTCTGGAAATTGGGAGATGAAAAATTAAAAATAGCTGGGGGTTGGGGTTGGAGCATTACGGGTAGGTCTCTTCCCCTGCACATGGGTGCTTTGTGTTAGATCCCCGGCATCCTATATGGTCTCCATGCCCAAGAGTGATTCGTGAGTGCAGAGCCAGGGTTCACCCCTGAGCATAACCAGGTGTAACCCAAAAACCAGGAAAAAAAGGTGGGGGAAAGGGAATGGGGACAGAGTGATAGTACAGCAGGTAAGGCCTGCAGTACAACAGGTAAGACCTTGTACACGGCCAACCTGGGTTTCTCTCTGGTTTCCCATGTGGTTCCCTGAACTCACCTGGAATAAGTTCTGAGTGCAGCACCAGAAATGCATCCCTGAGCATCGCCAGGGATGATCCTAAAACAAACAAACAAACACAAATGAAAAAGAGCTAGGTTGTGACTCAAGTGTTCAGTCACGTGTCCAACATGTGTGAAGCCCTGAGTTCGATCCCTACCACCACATGCACCACCACCAACTTGTGCCGCTCGCTCCTTGGATTGGGTCCTTTTAGAACAATAAGGTACCAAGAACGAAACGACAACCAAAACATTTTGAAAGAGCACAGTCTTTGCCTTAGGTTTATTTTATGCAATTCTTTTGTAGTTTTTAAAAAATGTCTTGGCCAAAACGCACAGTAAGATCTCTGCGCTATCACTTCAACTAAGAAGGATTTTTATGATGTTTGAACTTAGAATATAAAGTAGAGGAAATGTTAGTGAATATGAGTACAGTCATAATGAAGATTATGAAGAGAGGCAGTAAAGGGTGAAAGACAGGAATTTGTATAGGAGAAAAATGAGGAAATGATCATCTCTTTCTATTCTGAAATGGGATAAGATTGGCTTTCCATATCGGAACTATCAAACATGATTATAATCTTCATTTCTGTTCTAAATGGGCAGGTGCAGAGAGTCCCGGGTTCCAGTGGCTATCTTCATAAGACAGAGGACAGTGGCTGGGAACGCAGCGATGACGAATTTGATGAGGAAAGTGAGAAAGGAAAGCTGTGATTTTACAACTCAGGGTAAGTTCTGCTAAACCATGTACTTGAGAGCTATTTTCATGGGGAGCACTTGAAGAAGATTGGATCCTGTGATCTTTATATACTGAGCTAGTAAAAGTGAAGATAGAACACACAGGTGTGGCTGACAAATTTTCTTGAACATCTTTATAATTGGAGACTAATTTAACTTGGGGAATATATTGGAACATCTTTTGATTAAGGTAATATCTAGGCTGCATAAAAGTGACCCATATCTTTTTTGGGAGGGGGGCACACCCATTTGACACTCAGGTGTTCCTCCTGACTATGCGCTCAGAAATCACCCCTAGCTTGGAAAAACCATATGGGACTCTGGGGATCAAACTTCAGTTCTCCTAGGCTAGTGCTGGCAAGGTAGACGCCTTACCTCTAGCGCCACCATGACCCATATCTTTTTTTTTTTTTTTGGTTTTTGTTTTTGGGCCACACCCATTTGATGCTCAGAGGTTACTCCTGGCTATGCGCTCAGAAATTGCCCCTGGCTTGGGGAGACCATATGGGACGCCGGCGGATCAAACCGCGGTCCGTCCTACGCTAGGGCTTGCAAGGCAGACACCTTACCTCTAGCGCCACCTTCCCGGTCCCATAACCCATATCTTAAGCACTTACCTTACATGTGCTAGACCTACCGTGTAATTTCTAAGTGCAGACCCAAATCTACAGATAAAAATTTCTGTATTTGAGATAGAACTATACCTAATATGATAAGACATTAGGCTAATGAGTGGTGAAATATTGCAAAATGAAAAGTAAGTGTACTTGAAGGCCTAACAATAGAACAAAATTTTTAATTACTTCGTTTAAACACTGGTTTATGAAGTTATTGATAATGTAGTTTTTTCCCCAGGTACAGATGTGTTCTTGATTGAGTTTCACTCACATCTTTTGCCAGTGCACATTTCCTGCAACCACTTTCCCTCAATAGAAAATTTCCCAACAACAGAAAATTGTATCTTGAAGTTCGCTAATCTATCCAGAGGTTCAGGTTGGAATGCGGAAAATGCCTCGACAAATCAATGACCTTTTCTGTGGAATGAGTGATAGTATATTTCTACCTTCTTTATTTGTTAATTAAAATAAAAATCTCTGGATTCTGGGCCCGGAGAGATAGCACAGCGGCGATTGCCTTGCAAGCAGCCGATCCAGGACCAAAGGTGGTTGGTTCGAATCCCGGCGTCCCATATGGTCCCCCGTGCCTGCCAGGAGCTATTTCTGAGCAGACAGCCAGGAGTAATAACCCCTGAGCACCGCTGGGTGTGGCCCAAAAAACCAAAAAAAAAAAAAAAAAAAACCCACAAAATCTCTGGATTCTGCATCTACACTGTATTTCCAGGCTTTGAGAAACCACTATGTACTACCACAACTCTTGACAAACAGTATTAAGCATTTGATGCTTATGAAATGAGGGTTTTGTTTTGTTTCTGAAGCAATATCTGTAGTATCAACCTTACTTAGAAAGGTGAGAGGGGAGAAAAAGAAAAGAAGTACCTGGTTACAGGTTTCTCCAAAGTAACAAAACAATGACATAACGACAAGCATGCAGGATATATGCTCAAGGGAGAACCCATTCTCGAAGAGCAAGCTTGAAGTGACATTTCAGTTGTAAAGATTTTACAGAAAAACGTGACAAAAATTTATTAAGCTCTAGGGTTAGAGTAGACAGTGCAGATTATTTTCCTTGAATAGGGTCATTTGGCCATGACTTTTACTTTCTGGCATCATATGTGGGTCATCACTTTGAGTACAGAGCTAGGAATGTCCCCTAAGACCCCCACGTATGGCCTCCAAGTCCAAAACCGATAATATTAAGCTCAAAAAGTATGAATCTCGGGACCGGAGAGATAGCACAGCGGTAAGGCGTCAGCCTTGCATGCAGAAGGGCGTTGGTTGGAATCCCAGCATCTCTCATGGTCCCCCGTACCTGCCAGTGGTGATTTCTGAGCGTAGAGCCAGGCAGAACCCCTGAGCGCTGCTGGGTGTGACCCAAAAACAAACAAAAGAAAACCAACCAAACAAACAAAAAACAAAAACATAAAAGGTATTAATCTCTAACCTTTGAAAAGTTCTTCAGCAAACATACACGTTTTTTATTATTATAATTTTTTTAAAATTTTACTGGGGGCCTTACTTAGAGGTAACCCACTCCTCCTACCATCCCACACTACGAATTAACCCCAACTTCCTGCACGCACTCAGACCTTTGGTCTGTTTTCACCCACTGTGAATTTATATGGGGTCAGAGTGATAGAGCACAGAGGTAGGCCGTTTTGCCTTGTACGAGGCCAACCCAGGACGGGCCTGGGTTCAGTTCCCAGCATCCTGGATGGTCCCCTGAGCCTGCCAGGAGTGATTTCTGAGTGCAGAGCCTGGAGTGACCCCCTGATCGTTGTGGTGTGTGACCCAATCCCCTCCCCCATACACACACAAAAGAAAAAGAAACAGTTCCTTTCTTTGCTTTTTCATGATTCCTATGAATTGGTAATATCTTTTTTTTTTTGTTTTTTTTGGTTTTTGGGCCACACCCGGCGGTGCTCAGGGGTCACTCCTGGCTGTCTGCTCAGAAATAGCTCCTGGCAGGCACGGGGGACCATATGGGACACCGGGATTCGAACCAACCACCTTAGGTCCTGAATCAGCTGCTTGCAAGGCAAACGCCGCTGTGCTATCTCTCTGGGCCCACAATTTTTTTTTGGGGGGGGTTTGGGCCACACCCGGCGTTGCTCAGGGGTTACTCCTGGCTGTCTGCTCAGAAATAGCTCCTGGCAGGCACGGGGGACCATATGGGATACAGGGATTCGAACCAACCACCTTAGGTCCTGAATCAGCTGCTTGCAAGGCAAACGCCGCTGTGCTATCTCTCTGGGCCCACATTTTGCATACTTTTAAGAGTTACTTTTTAGTAACCTAATACTCTGGTCCCCTAACAGCATAAAAACTTAAGAGAGATTGTCCAGGTTAAGTATCTTATTATATTTCTCATGTCTCTTGTTTTTCATGACCTTCTCAGAACCATTTTGATAGCATAAATATAATAACGAGTGTTTAAAAACTTAATTAAGGAGGGTTCCCAAATGGTAGTACAGCAGGTAGGGCCCTTGCCTTATACACGGCTGACCTGGATTCAATCCCCAGCATCTCATACAGCCCCCTGAGCCCACCAGATCCTTGAGTGCAAAGAGTAGCCCTGAACCCAGACCCCTCATCCATAAAATAATTAATAGAGTTACTGTAACTGTCAATGTCTTTTTGTTATTGTTAATCTAACATCCATGACAGTTCTAGACAGTTTTGTTTGATCATTCTCATCACTATGGCTTGAAGAATGCTTTCCTAAATGGAGGAGTTAGTTCTGAGGTAGGGAGACTGTAGTCCATATAATTGGTAAAGTATCAGGGAGAGATTTCTATACAGAGAGAAAACCTTAATGGTCTACAACATTTCCCTTTTGAATAGTTAGCTGAATAGTTTCTCAGTGTGTGTATGTGAAAAGGGACTGGAATCAGTCTGGAATCAGCGTCCATGCTTGCACGGTCCAGGAATGGTACTATTTCCACCAGGAAGACTAGTATGAACGAAGAATTCAATTAGTAAACGAAGAGCAGAAAAACTGAAACATTGAGCATACTTTAAGACCAGACTATTGCTAGTGTCTTTTACTTGAAAAAAAAAAAAAAAAAAAAAAAAAAAAAAAGATTTCCTGAAGCAGTGACTTGATTTCAACGTTTACAAAGAAAAATAAATCAAGTTGTCTGGAATATCTCATTTCATCAGGAAGAGATTTTGGGGGGGGGGGTGCATACCTGGTGGTGTTAAGTCCAGGAGAATGATGTGCCGTTCAAAGACACCAAGACCACAGTCTCATGCAAAAGCAGGGGGTTTATTTTCTTACAAGCATGCAGGGGCTGTGCTAGAATCCAGCATAAGCCAGAAACTGCCAGCCCTGAGCCATGAGCTTACAAGCTGTATATAGTATTTTAAACAATAGAAAGGTACAGTAGATTGATTTGCTTTAGGAAGTACATGACATCTGGCATTTGCTTAATCACATTTTTGCAAGGTGCAGGTGCAAGCTTACAGGGTTAACATGACCAGGTTAAAACCATGTAGGAACAGAAAGAAAGTTAAACTATAACTGGGTCTACACTTTCCCACAATTGTGAAGGGGGGTGAGTGGTCAGGGCAGTCAGGAAACTCAGGGGAAACTTAAGTTCCCAGAATTGTGAAGGGGGGTAGGTGATCAGGGCAGTTAGCAAACCCAGGGGAAACTTTTCCTTTACAGTGGCACTCAGGATAAGTTACTCCTGGCTCTGTGCCCAGAAATTACTTCTGGCAGGCTTGGGGGAACAATATGGGATCCTAGGGATTGAAGCTGGGTCAGCTGCATGGAAGAAAAATGCCCTGTCCGCTGTGCTATCTCTCCAGCCCAAGAAAGAAATTATTTTTATTTTATTAATAAAGACTACTGGGGACAGGAACAATAATACAATGAGTAGACATTTGCCTTGCACATGGCCAACTCCGGGATCCCTGCAGTCCATATGGTCCCTTTCCTAGCATTCGGCCCACCTGGGTTTGATCCCCAGCACCTCCTCTGTTCTCTGAATTTGCCAGAAGTGACTCCTGAGTGCAGAGCCAGAAATCATCCCTGAGCACTGAGGGGTGTGACCCAAAAACCGAACCAAAACAAACAAAATAATAAAGGCTGGAGTGATAGTGCAGTTCCTGGGGCATTTGTTTTGCTTGAGACCAACCTGGATTCAATCCTCTCTACCGCATGTGATCTCCTGAGCACAACAGGATGTGATAAAAAAAAAAGAAAGAAAGAAAGAAAGAAAGAAAGAAGAAGAAAATGAATACATGAATAGATTTTTAAGCGAGTGCTGACTTGGCAGATATGGAAGAGTGTTAGAGGTAGAACATCCTTTTACAGCTGTCGTAAAACGGTGGTAGAGTAGGCTAAGCAGTGATCACCGAGGGCTGCTAAATTTAGGGAGATCTTTTGATGAGTAGGATCTTTACGTGGTCTTAAAGTCCCCTCAGATTGCATATTAGATGACAGGGGAAAATAATTCTGACCTACTAGATAAATCAGAAAATGCCTTGACTATGTGGTTCAAGTTCGCATCACCAGTGAGAGGGACAAGTGAACTTGATACTCGGCAGGATGCAGTATCCTGGATGAGACATGTCACTGTAGGATCCGAGCTGTCAATTTTATTCTGGCCCTGAGGAAACATCAGACTCTCCAAAGAGGAATAGCAGTCAAGAGGGAGCAGGGCTACAGTTTTCAAAAACGTTACTATTTGAGGTAAAATATCTTCAGAGACAAGGCAACTAAACTGCTACATGAACCCAGATTGCACTCTTTTCTGGAAGAAAATATCTAGAAAAAATGAATTATGGGCAATAAACTAAAAGAATTATTAGGGGCCGGAGAGATAGCATGGAGGTAAGGTGTTTGCCTTTCATGCAGAAGGTCATCGGGTTCAAATCCCGGCGTCCCAGATGGTTCCCCGTGCCTACCAGAAGTAATCCCTGAGCACTGCCGGGTGTGACCCCCCCAAAAAAAACACCGAAAATAATTATTATTACATTCTTTCCGGGGCTGGAGTGGTGGCGCTAGAGGTAAGGCATCTGCTTTGCAAGCACTAACCTAGGACAGACCGCGGTTCGATTCCCCGGGGTCCCATATGGTCCCCCAAGCCAGGAGCGATTTCTGAGTACATAGCCAGGAGTAACTCCTGAGCGTCAACAAGTGTGGCCCCTCCCCAAAAAAGTATTATGAACTTTTTTTCCGAGGCCCCCAGTCCCCCCAAAACTTTTGAAGTTGTTAATTGCAAAATGAAGTTTTGAAAGAATACCCCTATTCTTTAATAAATGTCAACTAGATTTTTATAGGTCAGATTATAATTGATTCTTCAGTTTTGGCTCTAGTGTTAATTAAAGTACATAATCAAGTACAAAATAAATAGAATGGAAGAGTTTAGATTCCAGAGTTGAAAACTTATTTATGTAAATGAGAATAGGCATATTAATTATTGATTGTATTGATTGATTACTTACATAGGCTAAAATATCGCAGTCATTCATCACAAATTGACTTTTTTTGGTTGTTTGTTTTGGGGCCATACCCAGTGGCACTCAGGGATTGCTCATGGCTCTATGCTCAGAAATCTTTCCTGGCAGGCTCAGGGACCATATGGGATGCCAGGGATTGAAGCTGGGTCTGTCCTGGGTCAGCTGCATGCAAAGCCAACGCCCTACTGCTGTGCTCTCATTTGACTTTTGATTTATTATCTGAGAATTCTATTTTCTATTCCATGAAGCTTCATTGGTGCAAGCAGCATGAAGTAAATGTGTTATGTGCCTGCTAAGGGGTCAGAGTGAGGAATGGAGGGAAAACTGGGACGTTGGTAGAAGAATGGTCACATTTATGGAACATTATAGGCCATGACACAACTATATTATGAACAATTCTGTAAATCATGGTGTTTCAATCAAAATTTTTTTCAATCAAAATAACTTTAAGGGGCCGGAGAGGTGGCGCTAGAGGTAAGGTGTCTGCCTTGCAAGCACTAGCCAAAGAAGGATTGCGGTTCGATCCCCTGGCATCCCATATGGTCTCCCCAAGCCAGGGGCAATTTCTGAGCCTCTAGCCAGGAGTAACCCCTGAGCATCAAATGGGTGTGGCCCAAAAAAACAAAAAAAATTTTAATGTTTAAAGCACATAATCAGTATTATGCTGCTTAAAATATGTTAAATAATTCGCTTGAAGGTTTTACTCTGTTCAGGAATATGCTGCTCCTAATATGTGCATCATTAGTAGAGCTATAAAAATACTTTCTTAAGAACTCAGGGAGCTCCATTGTTTGCTTATAAACTTCATCGTAAAGTCTGAATAATAGTATCCTGATGCCACTCTGAGCTTCCTGGACAAAATGCAACATCATTGGGACAGTTTTCTTTTTCCAGGACAGTTTTCTTTTTCCAGGACAGTTTTGCTAGAGTAATATTGGTGAATTGCTGTTACGCCAGAATGAAATAGTTGACTAGCATTTCAACATTTCAGGCAGTCGAGAACTAACTTTATGTCATCTTTATGGTATTTTTCCAGTCTCCCCGAGTGAAAGAGTTATCAAATTCTGAGGTAAGTCAATTCTGAGGAACCTAGTAAGCTATTGTTGGTTTCGTTTTAATGGTCAGCCATTGTTGGTATGAGATGAGTAGGAGAATTTATGCCAACTGCATGTTACTAGTGATAGTAGTCCTGAGTTTGAACAGACCCTTTTACTGTTAGTAAGTTGTTGCCATTGCTCTCTTTTAGAAGTTGGCCCAAGGGGTGTTCTTCCCTCTTGCTTCACATTATGAATTGCTTTTTGGGCTTTTTTTTTTTTTAAAGCAGTCTTTTTGCATTAATCTTTCCAGAAGTTTGTCACAATCTACCTTCTCTCTAGAAGTATTTCTAGCCTCTTTATTTATTTTCATTTTCCTTATTTTTATTTGGGGGAATCTCAGGAATTGTATTTTGGTATATATTATATTTGTAATATATACATAATATTTTTTACTTTGGGGGATCTCAGGAAGCCCCAGGACCACCTCTGGTAATATTTGGCAGACCTGACTGAATAGGCCAATGCTAGTACTTTCTTGTATGTGCCCAACTCCAGCTTGACCCCTAGTACCATATTCTACCCTAAGCACCATCAGCCAAAACATCGCCATAGTGCTTGTGTCCTGAGGTGCTAAGTACCAGTAGGACCATACTCTGCACGATGGGAGCATCTCAAGCTATGCCCAGTGGTGCTGAAGATCAAACTGGGGTTCCTTGCCTATAAAACATGCCCCCTGATCCTGTGTTTTTTTTTCCTGTGGTCAGATGGATTTTGTTGTCTGTCATTTCTGTATCAGTGATCTAGGAAGTACTTTTGCTTTCTACCTCTTGCTTTCCCTACAGAGAAACCCTATTTCATCCATGCATTTCGGTGTGCTTCAAGCGAATGATGTGGCGTCTGCGTCTTGTCCCTTTCAGCATGGATTTTACTTCTCTTAACCAGGGATCTCAAACTCAATTTACCTGGGGGCCGCAGGAGGCAAAGTTGGGGTGATCCTTGAGTGCAAAGTCAGTAGTAAGCCTTGAACATTGGGGGGTATGATCCAAAGAACTAAAACAAAACAAAAAAAGATTCCTCTAGGGCCGGGCCACAAAATGTTGTACAGAGGGCCGGAAACGGCCCGTGGGCCGCGAGTTTGAGACTTAAACCATTCATTCTTGCTCCTGTTCCTAAATTTAGTAGATAATTTAAACAGGGTTTGTGGACATGCATTAAGACTGAAAAGAAATATCGTAGCGTTATAAATTATAGCGATAAATGTTCACAATGTAAGTTAAAGCTACTGTTTACTAAGATTTCAGGCTCTTTTTTAATTGGTACAGGTCAGAACTCCTTCCCCTCCCCTTAGGAGTTGCGTGGGACCACATCATCACTGTGTCAGTGAAATGTAAGCAGAAGGACTAGCCATTCTGAAGTTTCCTGTGTTTCCTTTGACCACCTGCTGCCACCTGCCTCCTTGAGGAAGGATGATAATGAGCTTAGCAGCTACTGGGCAGAGAAACAAAAATTTCAGATTGTCGGTTATTTGTTATTCCCTGATTTACCCTATCGGTGAATTCTTAGTTTCTCAGAAATTGAAGAGGGGTGTATTTTCTGTTTTTGGCCTTCTTATTCCATTGCTAAAATGGCATCTTCACATGAACTCGCTCACACTTATGCTCCAACTCAAGCTTATACTCATATTCTCGTGCTCATTATGTTTTTTCTTTTTACTGTCGTAAAATGTGCATAGAATATTTATCTTGACTTTTGAATAGTGTTATTCAGTAGACATTTTGTAAATTTACCCTGTTGTTCAGCAGTAAGTGGGATCATATGGTTTTTACCCTTTTTTTGTG
This sequence comes from Suncus etruscus, assembly GCF_024139225.1. Taxonomy (NCBI): domain Eukaryota; kingdom Metazoa; phylum Chordata; class Mammalia; order Eulipotyphla; family Soricidae; genus Suncus; species Suncus etruscus. The sequence goes on from NC_064867.1 coordinate 7,532,592, forward strand.
ACCGACTTATTTTACTTCACATGTCTTCATAGTCATATAAAAAAGTAGGTTGTGGGGCCCGGAGAGATAGCGCAGCGGCGTTTGCCTTGCAAGCAGCTGATCCAGGATCTAAGGTGGTTGGTTCGAATCCCGGTGTCCCATATGGTCCCCCGTGCCTGCCAGGAGCTATTTCTGAGCAGACAGCCAGGAGGAACCCCTGAGCACCGCCGGTTGTGGCCCCCCCCCAAAAAAAAGTTGGTTGTGGTCCTCACATAGCCTGGCTTGCTGTGACTGGAGTTTGTACATGTGTGGCACCAATAACAGCAGTGCCTCTACAATCAAACTGCCTGTAGCCCACCTCCATGCCCCAGTTTTTCTTCAAACTACCGTTTGACATGACTTTTTTTTTTTCACCAACTCAAAATTTAGAAGTGGCCAGGGCCACAGCAGTAATTCAGAGAGTAAGGTACTTGCCTTGTATGCAGCCGACCAGGGTTTGTCCTGGGTATCCAATACGATCCCCTGAGCCTACCAGGAAGGATCCCTGAGGCATCATGGCCAGGGAGTAACCCCTGAGCATCACCAGGTATGGCTCAAAAACAAACATAGAATACGGTCACTTTTGTATTTCTAGATTACTACTGAAATCTGCATATTGGAGATACTGTTTTGATGGGTAAAAGATTAGAATAGCAGTGATTAAAAGTAAATGTGGTAGGAGCTGGCTAGAAAAGCAGGTTGGGTGCTTGCCTTGCAAGAAGGCTGACACTACATATGGTCCTTTGAACTCTGCCAAGAATGAATCGGAGCACAGAAGCAGGAATAAGCCTGAACATTGCCACCAGGTGTGGCCCCCAAAACAATTAAGAAAGAAAGATTGCTATTCCAGAGAAGATAATTAATTCCTACTCTATATGTCACTACATGAGGGAAACTCTAAAAACTATGTACTTTGTTTTTAGTTTTGTTTTTGGGTCAAACATGGCCATTCTCAGTGTTTTCTCCTGATCATCCCCAGGGAGTAGTTGCTCATGGTACCCTACCCACTGTACTATCTCTCCAGCTTTCAGCAAATGAAAGGAATGAAAGCTAAATGAAAGGAGCCAAACACAGAAGTGTTTGACATAAGATCATGTTTATAAAAATTTTTCAGAAAAGGTGAATTGATCAAGTAGATCAGTGCTTGCCTGAGTTTGAGAGCAAGAATTGAATATGATCCCCCAACCCCTCCAGAAATAATTTCTAAGCACAGCCAGGAATAACCCCTGAGCACTGCTGGGTGTGGCCCAAAAACCAAAAAAAAAAAAAAAAAAAGGAAAAAAAAAAAAGAATCAGCAGAAATAGAGGGGGCCGGGCGGTGGCGCTAGAGGTAAGGTGCCTGCCTTGCCTGCGCTAGCCTAGGATGGACCGCGGTTCAATCCCCGGCGTCCCATATGGTCCCCCAAGCCAGGAGTGACTTCTGAGTGCATAGCCAGGAGTAACCCCTGAGCGTCACCGGGTGTGGCCCAAAAAACAAAAACAAAAACAAAAAAAAAAGAATCAGCAGAAATAGACTACAAATAAAAAGAGGACCTTTGGGTGGTGAATTCAGTGGATGTAAATTTTACCTCAGATAGGTAAGAGATATAGCACTATGCCAGTTTTCAAACAAAAGCTACCTGGACTGTTGTTTCTCTTTGAGGCTGTGTTGGCCACTCTCTAGACCTGTCTCCCTTTATGCTTAACTTAATCATCATTGTGTGTATGTTTTGATGAAAGCTCTTTCCAACATCTGAACCAGTGGGTACTTGACTTCAAGTTCCAGTACAGATTGCTGCTCGTCTACCTCAGCCAGCTGGGCAGCTGCCTGCGCAGCCAACTCGTCACTGTTCCCCCTCCTGCAGAGCCAGCAAAACCAGCTCAGGTAAAGCAGGGCTGTGCTTCTGGGTAGACAGGGAAAAATCAGGAGACCTGGAGCACACTCTAGTGTATAATCATTGATATGGTAGGTTTTAAGATTCTTTTACAGGAACCCCTTGGACTGTTAAGAAACAAGATAGCTATGAAAATATTCTAAGCATCAAGACGTTTTTGAGCTAGTCTCCGCTGGCGCCTTCTAAGATGACCACGTTTAGCTTTAGCCGCAGCTGGCAGGGTCGACAGAGTAGACTTGCCAGCCATTCTCGTTTCTTTGCACTCTGTCCTCTATGTCAGCCTATCTGTATAGTTAATGTGGGTCTGCACATGTCCTGGGGCTACAACACAAATTGCCTCTTCTCTCTCTCTCTCTCTCTCTCTCTCTCTCTCTCTCTCTCTCCCATTATGCCTCCAGGAGAGAATACCTCGCATACGTAAGGATGCAACTTGCAATCGCACCCTTAAGTTAAGGCAAGAGTTCCTCATCTGTTCTCTGAATAAATTAAAGGTCTCTTGTTTCCCCTAATATTTTAGATGGAAAGACTAGGAATGGGAGTCCTATCCCAAGGGTTTACCATGGCTTTGCTGCTGTCCCTTGGTCCTCACATCCACTTTAGCTATACTTTTTTATCATCCAGGCTTTCCATTTCCATCATTAACGTGGGAAAGATACATTGTCATAGGAAAACTAATGAAAACTTTGGATCTAAACAACTTAAATATTAAAACAAATGATTGGCCACAGTAAGCAAATGATAGCTCTAGTTTTTCAAAGGGACTAGTTTATCCATAAAAAGACCCAGCGTAACCGGCAGGTTTTTACCCAGCTTTTGTGTTTTTCACCCTGGTAGAGAACAGGGGTCTAAATAATGCAAATTTTTTTTTTGTGTGTGTGGTTTTTGGGTCACACCCGGCAGTGCTCAGGGGTTTTTCCTGGCTTCGTGCTCAGAAATTGCTCCTGGCAGGCACGAGGGACCATATGGGACACCGGGATTCGAACCAATGACCTTCTGCATGAAAGGTAAACGCCTTACCTCCATGCTATCTCTCCGGCCCCAATAATGCAAAATTTTTTTTTTTTTTTTTTTTTTTTTTGGTTTTTGGGCCACACCCGGCACTGCTCAGGGGTTACTCCTGGCTGTCTGCTCAGAAATAGCTCCTGGCAGGCACGGGGGACCATATGGGATACCGGGATTCGAACCAACCACCTTTGGTCCTGGATCGGCTGCTTGCAATGCAAACACCGCTGTGCTATCTCTCCGGGCCCAATAATGCAAAATTTAAATGTGACTATGTGTGGAATTTATATGGGCTTGAGAATGATCTTTCTAATTGTGTTTGACTCAGGCTGATATTCAGCTCCTGATGCTGCTGGGGGTGCATGTACCCTCATAGCAGAGACTGTCCTAGGGACTAGGATGGCTTCACAGAGATGAAGAAACTTACTGCCCAGTGGATGCTTCCAAGGCAGAGCACTGCCGCCACCACACTTAAGTTCCAGGCAATGACTTTAAACCTTTCGATGCTTTTAAGGCTCTGTCTTTAGGAGGAAGTTCACAAGAAACCAAGATCCCAATTAGTCTAGTACTGAGATTAAGGTAAGTAAGCTCCTGTCTTTATTATTTGCATCCTTTCAATGCGCTGTGTCCTCGGGAAGTCACTTTATCTTCCTGTCAGTGCCTGAGAGGCTGATAGCATCCCCTGCTGTGTGAATGCCTGGGTGGTAAGAGGTTACTTGACTGGACACCCTCCTTCTGCGTGCAAGGCAAACGCCTTACCTCCATGCTATCCCTCCGGCCCCTCTAGAGCTTTCTTAACAGAGTAGCTATAATTGTAGTTCTATTCTACATAGACCATTTTATTTGGAAAAAAATAATCTTAAAACATGGTTTGATGGGCCCGGAGATATAGCACAGCGGCGTTGCTTGCCTTGCAAGCAGCTGATCCAGGACCTAAGGTGGTTGGTTCAAATCCCGGTGTCCCATATGTTCAATTCATTGAAGCTTTATTTACTATTGTCAATAAGTAGGGGCAAGAGTGTTCGCACAGCTGGCAGGATATTTGCTTTTCATGCTGCTGGCATCCCATAATATCCTGAGCCTGCCAGAAATGATCCCTGAGCACCAATCTAAAATCAACCCTGACCATCCCTGGGTGTGGCCTCAAAAAAAACAAACAAAAGGGAAATTTAACTGTTCATCAATGAATAAATGGACAGAGATGGTGCTCCATCTATATAAGCGCATTTATTTGTACTTATATGTGTGTAGATTCCTAATCTTATTCACATGTAATAATATTTATGCATTAAAAACAAAGGAATTCATCCCTTTCCGTCATGGTTGGACCTCTAGGACATTAAGTGAAAGAAGTCAGACAGAGAAAAGAAATACCTTATGTCTTACTTAGCTGTGGAGCCTCAATGACAACAGCAGCAATAATAATAATAATAATAATAATAATAATAAGTTCAGAGATCCAGAAAACAGATAGGTGGTTACTAGAGGAGGAGGTAAAGGGATTGGAAAAATAGGTAAGGGAAGTCAAAAGGTACAAAATCCAGTTATAAAATAAATAAATCTTGGACTATAGTTATTCTGTGACGTGTATTTGAAAGCTACTGGGAGAAATCTAAAAAGTTCCTATCACAAGGAAAAAAAAGCAACTGTGATGATAGGCGGCAGATATTAACTAGATTCATTATAATCATTTCTTTATGTTAACAAATAGCATATCGTTATGCTGTATGTCTGAAATCAATATGCTGTGTGTCTTTATGTAAACAAATAGCATATCGTTATGCTGTATGTCTGAAATCAATATGCTGTGTGTCAATCATGTCTTAAGTAAATAAAACATGCAAATATAAAATCATCAACCTTATTTATATAATAGCAAATGTTTCTAAGGGTTTATGATATTAATGCATGACAGAATATCTTTGCCTATAAAACAAAAGTTTTATTTAAGTCAACCTCTCCTTAACATAGGAATAAACTCAAGACTATAGAGCTGGTTTTTTTTTTTGTATCAGTTAAATGTCCATATACACTAGAAATCTAATTCAATTCTGCTCTTTTTTTTCATTGCAATGCAATGCATTTTACTCTAAAATATTCAACATATAGGGAAAATGGTCCTTCTTTTATTGATTCAATTGTCTTTCCCAAAAAAGGGAAAAATCAAGGAAACAAAAACTTGCATTGATTTGCTGCCCCCTAACATTGTACTTAGCACAGAACAAAAAAAGGAAATGTGATTTTTATCTAGCAACATCCATTCTGGAGTCTACCGTTAACACGTATTGAATCCTTAGCACTTTTGTTATATCATAACTACCCACTTTCATTTTCACCTTCTTTCAGTTGCTTTTGGTGATGAAAGAAAGAGTGCCAAGAAGTAGTAGTGAAGTTAAAAGAAATATTGAAAGCATTTTTTGTATTCAAACAAAATAAACATATTTTAATTTAGATAGCAGAAATTTCTTTACCAAGTAGAACTGGGTGTGTATTTATATAGTTATATTGGTCATTTATATTACAGGGCTAGAAAAATAGTTTTCTTCCTGCTTTTCCTCAGATACAAATTTGAATTTTCCAAGTGAAAAGGTAACATTATTTTAAGAAAATCTCCAAAATTGGTAGCAAGCTTTTTTTCTTTACCGTGAGCTAAACATGTAAAATTTATATCCTTAGCTCTCAGTATCCATCGCAATACAAACAACATTGTCACAATTTGGAAAGCACTCAGCAAGAAAAGCATCTACATAATGCAAGGTCATAGACTGGTTCAAATGTTCTCCTTTGCTCTGGTGTGCCTCGCTGGTGGAAATTGTTTTGAGAACATACCCATAGAGAACAGGAGATGGAGCTCTTCGCTAACAGGAGCTCAAGGCACTGCCCAGCTTTTAGGATTACATTCATTGACTTTTAGCCTACAAGATTCAGTCAGACTCGCAGAAATCAGGGCTGTCATGATGTACCCTGATTATCAGTTACATATATGAGGAAGGACCAACTTTGGGGAAATCCAAGTCCTTCTTAGTCTCTAAGCTAAGTTCTCTCTTCTTTCTCTCTCATTCTATTTTTCTCTTTCTTCTCCCCTCCTTTAACCTCTTCCTCCTGCTCTTCATCCCTCTTTCTAGCTGTGTGTGTCAGAGTAAGATATTGCTTCTCTTTGACAGGAACAATGGTTCTCCATTCTCAAGTGTAGTCTATTCAAAAGAAACTTTAGGACCCTTCATTTCATCAGGGCAATCGCTCTTAAAGATAACCTAAGTATTCTTTTCTTTCTTCTTACCCCTCGTAAACATGTTTTATTCTTCTCAGCATTTTTCTAAAACCTTCCCTCCTTTCCCTTTTATTCTGCTTGTATAGAAGAAAAATCATTTATTTTTATTTTTTTATTTTTTTGGTTTTTGGGCCACACCCGTTTGATGCTCAGGGGTTACTCCTGGCTATGCACTCAGAAGTCGCTCCTGGCTTGGGGGGACCATATGGGACGCCGGGGATCGAACCGCAGTCCGTCCTACGCTAGCGCTTGCAAGGCAGACACCTTACCTCTAGCGCCACCTTCCCGGCCCCGAAAAATCATTTAAAGGTAAAATTTCATCACAATGGTAAGAAAGCAAAAGGAAAATAAAACACACATGATTCTCTCTGAGAACATACTGAGGAGACCCAAAAAATGCTTTCTGTATCTGAATGAGTATCCCAGACAAAGAAAATTTTTTGGAAGGATTCCAGGGGCACTTAGCTGCACCAATTAAAATCTGTTTGAACATCTGTGTGGACACGATACATCATGGAAGCTTTGGAAATGGCACCTTTTAGTTCATTCTCTATGTTTCTCTTTGAGTACACTGATAGCAGGAACAGTCTCAGAATTTTCAGGTTATAAGTGAAATGAAGAGGACACTAGCTTGAATTTCCACTTGCAGAAATTTGTCTTATTTTTCCTCAAAACAAGTAAACTCCAAAGAAAGATGCACGGTGGTTCTAGCCTTGTAACCATGGACAGCTCTCATCCAGATACTAGGTTCCTTAGACAACTAAGCAAAGGCTGTTTTTTTTTTTGGTTGTTTTGTTTTGTTTTGTTTTTATTATTGTAAGAATGTATTTAAGAGACAAAATTGATTAAATAATGAGGTAGACTAACATAACATAGTGCCATAACATATAATATAATTGATATAATAATAATACATGTAAGTCAAAGAAAGTTTCTGATTAAAAACACAATTTTTTCCATAATGGCTTACATATCTTTCACTGTAGTATTTTAGGTATATATTAGCATTGAATCAGGGGAATACCCATCACCAACTTGCTTCCTCTGGAGGGCAGTATTCTCTGCTTTTCTTCTGAGTTAGGAGAGGTTCTTAGTTTGTCTTTGTATCTTTACCGAGACAGTTCAACTACAGGGGAATGACTTGATGGCCTATCATTTCTAAAAGATAAAAAGTTGAAGGCTAAGGGTTATATTTAGTATATCCTAATTACGCTATCAAAAAGATTCTTATATAATAGCTTTATTATTTATTTATTTACTTTGGGTTTGGGGGTCACACCCGGCAGTGCTCAGGGGTTATTCCTGGCTCCATGCTCAGAAATCGCTCCTGGCAGGCACGGGGGACCATATGGGACGCCGGGATTTGAACTGATGACCTTCTGCATGAAAGGCAAATGCCTTACCTCCATGCTATCTCTCCGGCCCCGAACTTCATTTTCTATAGAAACTGTTGAATGCTCTTTACAATACTTTCAATGATTAGGTTTCAAGCATATGACATCAAAATACCACAACCTCCATCATAATGTTTGCTACGTTCAGCCAATATCTCTGTGACACCACTTCCCAACCCATTAACCCTTATCACCACCAGAATGGTAAACCTAGCTCTGTAGATCAGTTCTCAAGTTCTATTGTATTTGTCCATTTGTTATTTTCTTACTATATTTCTTTTATATCTCACATAGGAGATATCATTTTATATATATTTCTCCTGACTACAGTACTCTCCAGACACACCATGTAGTGGGAAAATGCATGTTTTTGTCTTTTCCTATAGCCCATTAGTATATAGTATAGCCCATTGGTATTGTGTATATATGCCATAATTTCTTAATACAGTCATCTCCAGCATACTGAAGTTGTTTCTAGATTTGGGCAATGGTGAATAGTGCTACAATGAAATAGGAGAACAAAATCCTTTTTGGAACTATTTTTGGACTCTTGAGGTAAATGCCAAGAAGTGGAATTGCTGAAACATGTGGAAGCTCCAATGGTGAGAAGTGTTTAAATTGTTTCACAAAAAGGTTGAACCACTCTACTTTCTACCAGCAGATTTTTCTTACTCTCATTCACACTGACACTGGCTATTTTTATTCTTTTGGTTTCGTCAAGTTCAGCTGGTGTGAGGTGATATTTCATTGTTAGTTTAATTTGAATTTTCCTGATGATGAGTGATGCATACCATTTATTTTCATACACTTATTAGTCACCTGTATACATTCTTTTTGTTTGGTTTGGTTTGGTTTTTGGTTTTTGGGCCACACCTATGACACTCAGGGATTACTCCTGGCTATGTGCTTAGAAATCGATCCTGATTTGGGGGATCATATGGGGTGCCAGGGAATCGAACCACGGTCCATCCTAAGTTAGCTTGTGCAAGGCAAACGCCCTACCATTTGTGCCACCGCTACTGCCCCACCTGTATACATTCTTTAAGAAGGTTCTGTTCATGTTGTCACCTCATTTGTCAGTGAGGCTAATTTATATTGCCTTGATAAGCTTCACAATATTTTTACAATACATTTTATAATGCTTTTTATAATACTTTACAATGTTTTTTATATTTGAGGCATTAACCTTTTATCAGATGATTGGCAGGCAAATATTCCATCCTAGTCTGCAGGGTTTTTTTTTTCAGGGGGTAGGAGGCATATCAGGTGTTATTCAGAGCTTACTCCTGGCTCTTTACTCAGGGATCATGATGTGTATGTGACAGAAATCCAACCCCAATCAGACACATGCAAGGTGAACACCCTAGTGGCTGTACAATTGTGTAGACCACTGTCTGGTTATCATCTCTTCAGCAGTGCATTTCTTATTTGATGTAGTTCCTTTTGTTTATCTTTGTTTAGCTAGTTAACCTAATACTTTTACCAAAAAAAATCTTCATAATTACATAATGTTGTAAAACCAATATTACAGAACTTAAAAAAATAGAGATGAAAAAATAAGTCATCTATAATGTCTCAATTTATCATGCTGTATAATCAGATTTTTATGATTTATTTATTGTAATAAAGGTTTTACTAATGGAATTTGGTATGGATAGAAATTTTATTCTGTAACTTATTTTATCTAGGTAATACAATTACACATAGCTTGACAAAAGTAAAGAGATTATAAGAAAAAAGCACTCTCTGCTTTCTTATGCTTTTATTTGGCATACCACCTTCCCTTAGCCTGATATAAGTAGATTTTCTTCTAATCTACCTTAGAGCCTCTTCTCCATCTATCGTCTCTCATCACCACAAGCAAAACATATCTTTCTATCTATGATCCTCACAAAATGTTATGCAGCATATTATTTATGAAGTTCTACCTCTTGTGCTCAAAGGACCATTTGGTAGTGGAGATAGGACTAGGCCTCCAATATTCAAAGCATGAGCATTAGCTATCCTTACTCCATAATTTTTATTCTAATTTTAAGAAGTTATTCAAAAGACTTTTTCCTCCCCCAAATAAATATATTTCCAGGCATATATAATAGCCTCCGTCATTAAGTCTATTCCCCTCTGCTCCGTTCCAAAATTACTTTATCTTATTTCAACCATTAAAACCCCATTCAAAATATTGTTATTTATGAGAGTCATCTTCCAAATATAGACCTCTATCACTACTGCTTGCTTTTTGCCATTTACCAGAAAAATTCACTGATTTGTAAAAAGAATAGATTTCTTTCTTTTTTGGGGGAGGCACACCCAGCAGTGCTCAGGGGTTACTCCTGGCTGTCTGCTCAGAAATAGCTCCTGGCAGAGACGAGGGACCATATGGGACACCGGGATTCGAACCAACCACCTTTGATCCTGGATCGGCTGCTTGCAAGGCAAACGCCGTTGTGCTATCTCTCTGGGCCCAAGAACAGATTTCTTACTTTGATCTGTCAAAGCATTTTCTATGAAGTGGCTCATACTTTCAGGTGGAGAAAAAGGGAATCTGGAATCCAATCCTTAATTTCTTTAGGGAAAAGGGAAAACCAGGTAGCCTAACTTTAGCCTACTTCTCTTCCATCTAAATAATAAGGCTTGAAAAATTAAATTATCAACTTCTTTCTGCAGATATGAAATTTTATGATAAATTATTGAAAATTCACTAAAGTAGAAAGTACGAAGATACTATAAATAGTGGTTAATGTAATGTTCTTCATAATCATAAATTATGTTAAGAAAACATTTTGAACACTGATATTAGATATATATTTCTCAATATATTTCAGGCTACTCATTTTTCACAAAGAAAATGAATGTTCTTTCATACATTATTATACCAAAGGAGTGAGCAAATGAAACTTCTAAAATTGTCTCTGTCAGATATAAATACAGCTAATTTATTCACTGGATTATCAAATCTCCTCACAGTTATTATTATTATTATTATTATTATTTTTTTTTTTTTTTTTTTTTTGGTTTTTGGGCCACACCCGGTAACGCTCAGGGGTTACTCCTGGCTATGCGCTCAGAAGTCGCTCCTGGCTTGGGGGACCATATGGGACGCCGGGGGATCGAACCGCGGTCCGTCTCCTAGGCTAGCGCAGGTAAGGCAGGCACCTTACCTCCAGCGCCACCGCCCGGCCCCTATTATTATTATTATTATTATTATTATTATTATTATTATTATTATTATTAGTTTTTGGGCCACACCCGGCGGTGCTCAGGGGTTACTCCTGGCTGTCTGCTCAGAAATAGCTCCTGGCAGGCACGGGGGGCCATATGGGACACCGGGATTCGAACCAACCACCTTTGGTCCTGAATCGGCTGCTTGCAAGGCAAACGCCGCTGTGCTATCTCTCCGGGCCCCTCCTCACAGTTATTAAAATACTATTGATTGATATTTTTTTTTGCCTTTCATAATAAATGCACCTATCTAGTGTACTTTAAAATAAAAAAAATTATAATAACAAACAGGTTTTAAAATAGATCAAATTGTACTGGTAAAAAAGAAAAGATGGGGCCCAGAGATATAGCACAGTGGTGTTTGCCTTGCAAGCAGCCAATCCAGGACCAAAGGTGGTTGGTTCGAATCCCGGTGTCCCATATGGTCCCCCGTGCCTGCCAGGAGCTATTTCTGAGCAGATAGCCAGGAGTAACCCCTGAGCACTGCCGGGTGTGTCCCAAAAACAAAAACAAAAACAAAAACAAAACAAAAACAAAACAAAACAAAACAAAAACAAAAAAAGACAAAGTTGAAATCTTAAGGAAAAAAAACATTGCCGAAGATAGTGTTACTTGAACTGAATAAAGAATGAGAAAGCCTACAATTAATATCACCTAAAATTTTTTTCTAAAATAATAAACAGATTCAGGTTTTAGCTCCACACTATAGAATTGGAAATTTGTACTTCTAACCTTAGAACAATAAAAAGTTGAACAAAGTAAAAGTACATAGTTTTCCTCAGAACTGTAAAGGAATTGAAGTCACAGCAAAGCACTCCTATGTGACCTGAGGTAAAAAAAAAAAAAAAGAAAGACACTAATACAGAGAATATCAAATATCAATTGAAATGGAAAACCACAAATAAGTTTCTGATAAAGTAGACCAGAAATCCCTGAAGCCATAGGAAAAATAGCCACTTTGACTTATTTCTGGACATTGAATGTAGAGGAATGAAAAATCTCTAAATTTCATTTATTTTAAGAGAAAAGAAGTTTGCGTTTTAATCAATTTACTTATAGGGAACCACCAAACTCTCATAATAGTTATGAAAAATTTATGTGTTTCTCAGCAGAAAAAAAAAAGAAAATTGACCATTTTGAAGAAAATTTCCCCAAGTTCTGCTCTCAAGAGAAAATACTTATAAAAATACAATAAACATACTTGGAGTTATCTACTTGGCAAAGCACAACTATCTGAGTTCCCATCTAAAGTTTTTTCTCTTCAGGAAAGTTTAAATAATATTTAAGATATACTTATGAACCTCACTATTCAAGGACACAGACTTACAAAAAGACTAATATTTTAATCACAGTATTAATAGAATTGTTCCTCTTACTATACATGATACATCAACAGGATTAACAATAATGATGGTAGATTAGGTTTCAAGTGCTAGAAAATATCACAGCTTCTATTTTGAGAGTTGTTAGGAATCTCCAAAGACAAAGAAATAAAAGAATGAAAATATGACAGTGTGGGGAAAATGCGGTCTTTGACAGCAATAGCAAATAGATACTCAATTCTTAGTCGGCTTGAAATATCCAACAATCTCCACTGACTGTGCCACACTCCTTCTAAATAAAAAGATATAGATAATAAACATATAATATCTAAAAATTATATAAATTATGCAACACAAAGTATAAAAGAAAAAATCACTGGACTTGGGAAACATAACTCCACTATATATATTTCACCATAACTTTTATAATAGGTAAATTATTGCCTAACAATTCGATAAACATATTTTAAGCACACGTGTAGTATTTAAAAATGATCATTTGTTAATTTTCTACTATAAATATGTCTGTTAAAGAATCTACTAAACTGATTATATTTTCTTTTTTCTTTTTTGTTTTTTTTTTTTTGTTTTTGTTTTTTGGGCCACACCCGTTTGATGCTCAGGGGTTACTCCTGGGTATGCGCTCAGAAGTCGCTCCTGGCTTGTGGGGACTATATGGGACACCGGGGGATCGAACCGAGGTCCGTCCTACGCTAGCGCTTGCAAGGCAGACACCTTACCTCTAGCGCCACCTTCCCGGCCCCCCCCCAATTTTTTTTTTTTTTTTGGTTTTTGGGCCACACCCGGTGATGCTCAGGGGTTACTCCTGGCTGTCTGCTCAGAAATAGGTCCTGGCAGGCACGAGGGACCATATGGGATACCGGGATTCCAACCAACCACCTTTGGTCCTGGATCGGCTGCTTGCAAGGCAAACGCCGCTGTGCTATCTCTCCAGGCCCTGATTATATTTTCTAGCAGCATACAGTTAAGTCAGAAGGCAATAAGCTCCAAGATGCTATTTTTAATAAATAAGCCTTTAGTTGAATTACCATAAAATACACTTTAAAATGATTCATGATTAAATTTTAGCCATCTAATGCACAACACCCTTCACAAGTGTATATTTCCTGCCACCAGTGTTCCCAGTTTTCCCTCTACACTCTCCCTAGCTTCCCCCTGACCTGCCTCTATGACAGATAATTTTTTACTCTCTCATCTCTCTCTCTCTTCTTTTAGACACTGTGGTTTACAATATTGTTACAGAAGCGATATTACGCATGTTACCTTATCTCCTTTCAGCACCCAGTTCTTGTCCAGAGTGCTCAGTTCCAACTATCATTGTCAGATCTCAACCAACTATCATTGTCAGATCTCAACCATCTCTGCCCTACCTCCCCCTCTATTTGTGCCAAACTTCTTACCATCGATGTTTCTCCTGGCCCACATCTTTATTATTACCATATGGTAAAAGATAATCATTTAAAGTAGCAAATACTTGAAATATAAAACTTGCAAATAACTCATGGATAAAAATTATAAAGGAATTATTAAAATGGATAGAAAAAAATAAAGGCTTTTTTTTTTTTTTTTTTTTTTTTTTTTGGTTTTTGGGCCACACCCGGCATTGCCCAGGGGTTACTCCTGGCTGTTTGCTCAGAAATAGCTCCTGGCAGGCACGGGGGACCATATGGGACACCGGGATTCGAACCAACAACCTTAGGTCCTGGATCGGCTGCTTGCAAGGCAAACACCTCTGTGCTATCTCTCCGGGCCCAATAAAGGCTTTTTTGAAACTTCCTGAACTAGATCAACTTTGTCAACTTACACAACTGAGAATTTCTATCTTCTTTTAAATCAGAAGCCCCCATTGTGCAGAGTGGACATAGAGAAAAGCTCTCTTCTCATGGTATGGTCAAGCAAATAAAGTCACTGACTCTAAGATTTAAATCTCTACATTGGGGTTCAAATACTAACAGAACCATCAATAATTTTGTAAACAAGGAAAGAACAACATTATCTAGCCTTAAGTTGTTCATTTGTCAATGGATATGCTACACTTGAACTTTATAACTAAAACTAACTAGAAGCTTTTATGGAAGCATTTTAAAAAAGTTTAATACACATTATTTTCTTTTGTAATATTTGAATTATTAATATTTAGCCATTTCAACATGATAATCCCTTATTGGTTTATTCAGTTCAACCTTGCATTGCAAAAAAAATTTTTTTTTTTTTTTGGGCCACACCCGACCGATGCTCAGGAGTTAATCCTGGCTGTCTGCTCAGAAATAGCTCCTGGCAGGCACAGGGGGCCATATGGGACACCAGGATTTGAACCAACCACCTTTGGTCCTGGATCGGCTGCTTGCAAGGCAAACGCCGCTGTGCTATCTCTCTGGGCCCGCATTGCAAAAATTTTTGATAGTGACATAATTATCCACTATTTGCCTTCTTACTCTTCCAATTCTCACTTTGCTAAGGGAAATGTATCAGTATAATAATCTCAAGAATAAAAACATTGACTACACTGAAAACTATCATAACAATGTGAATGAATGAGGGAAGTAGAAAGCCTGTCTCGAGTATAGGGGAGCGGAGAGGAGGGAGATCTGGGAAATTGGTGGTGGGAATGTTGCACTGGTGAAGGGGGGGGTGTTCTTTACATGACTGTAATCATACAACTATAATCATGTTTGTAATCACGGTGTTTAAATAAAGGTAATTAAAAAAGAATAAAAACATGTGACAGACTATGCACAGAGTCAAAAATAAAAACAGTAGATAAAGAAATAAAATGAAAAAAAAAGAAATAAAATGGCTTCTTTAACTGTATTTGAGTGGACCTGCTTATAGGTGTGATTAAGACTTTTCTTTTCCATCAGATTGAAAATCAATTTTGAAGGTCTATACTCTGATCCAAACCCTTTTCTGTTCTTTTATGGTCACATAGAACAGAGAAATAAAATCTGATTAATAGTTTTTAAAGAGGATATTTATTTTTATAAGTGGATGCTATTTTATAAGTGGATGCTATCAAATGTTCCTAAAGTTAGTAATTAAAAATGATGAAACTCAAACCCAGAATCACTATTTTAAACAATATTCATATTTTTGTTCTATTAGATCTCAGTATATATATATATATATATATATATATATATATATATAACCTTTTATGTTCATCTATTTATAATAGAGTTTCTAAATCTTTTTTTTTATCACACCCAGCGTTGCTCAGGGGTTACTCCTGGCTGTCTGCTCAGAAATAGCTCCTGGCAGAAACGGGGGACCCTATGGGACACCGGGATTCGAACCAACCACCTTTGGTCCTGGATCGGCCATTTGCAAGGGAAACGCCGCTGTGCTATCTCTCCAGGCCCAGAGTTTCTAAATCTTAACATAACTTATCCTTGTATTCAGACAGTTCTTGCTTGTAGTGGGCATTGTAGAATAATAAATATAAAATACAAAGTTCATGTGTTGGGTGAGGCCACTCTAGGAACCGTGTTTCTAACCCCTCAGGCAGACAGGTTTGATGAAGCAGAGTAAAGGAGGAGAAATAATTCACAAGAAGTCAGTTAATGTTTCATCGGAGTCATCTTGCCTTTCTTCCATGGCTTTTCTCTGCCTTAACCTTTTCCTCACATATGCTTGTCTGCTAAGTTTTCTGATGCCCCTCTGTCTCTGCTTTTTACTGTCTCTCTACTTTGCCTCCCCCCAGCCAGACTTTTTATTCTTTATTTTAAAAGCTCACCCCATACCAGGCATAGGCAGGTCTGATCATCCAGGTGGGGATTAACAAACCAAAAGAGGTTAGGAAGAAGTTGGGAGGAAGTGTATTGGGTCATTAGTTAAATAGACTATTTGAATAGCATCCCTAGCCTCTACACACTAAATGGCAATTGGCAAACACTTCCCTCACCTTATTAGGGCATCCAGAAATGTCTCCAGAAAAATGCCAATGGATCTGAAGGCAAAACTGACTCAGAAAACTAATGTAGAATGATCGCTGTCACACAAGAAACATGACCTATCTCAATAGTTAAAAGATCTGGTGTGCTCTATTTTTGAAATGTATGCCTAAATTACTGTGTCAATCCCATTTAAAATCTCTCAGCTCAATTGGCAAGTCTATTCCTGTTCTCTCATCATGTCAAGGGAATTTGATCTTTTCACCAGAAAGTTGCTTCACTTATTGAAGATCACCATGGCTTCCCTCTAGTCTACAGTATGTGTTTGTGTGTGTATCTATGTATGCATTTGCATAGCAAACATAAACCTGGTACATTTACCATGTATACATCTATTTTTATGTTGCTGATCATATGTTGGAGCATATGTTGGATATCATCTGTTAACAGACTGAAAATTTCCCACTTTGATTTAATTTCTGAATATAATGTTATGAAGTGATTCAACAAGTCAATGTTACATAAATTTTATTCACCACCTTGGTTTGTATGTAATTGAACAATGATACAATGTAATGTGATTTTCACATGCCTGCTAACATATATCTCCTCATATAGTCTACCTCACTATTTTTGTTTTTTCTAAGGATGGCTTTGAGTTGAAGGTCCCATCAAGTAATATATTTCTCAACTTTATTAATTTACTTATGCTTTGGGCGACACCTGACAGCACTCAGGGATTAAACCTGGCTCTGCGCTCAGATATCAAACCTCGCAGGCCTTGGGGACCAAGTGGTCTGCCGGGATTCGAACCACAGTTCTTCTGCATGCAAGGCAAACACCCTATCCATTTTGCTATTTCTTCAGCCCGAACATCAAGTAATATTAAGGATTATACTTGACTGTGTGCTCAGGAGTCATTATTTAATTTTTTGATTTAATTAATATTTGTGACATACAAAGTAATTGGTAGTTGAGCTTTTGGCATATAATATTTCAACACTGATTCTACCACAAGTGTTAAATCTCATAACTAGTGCTCCAAAACCCCATTATCACCATACTCCAAACTTCCTCCATCTTCCTGCCTATAGTTTGAATGTGTATATATATATATATATATATATATATATATATATATATATATATATCACTCTCAATTTCCCCAATATAACCAATCTCAGAACCCTGTTCTCTTATTACCGACTTTTTTTTTTTTGGTTTTTGGGTCACACCCGGCAGCACTCAGGGGTCACTTCTGGATCTATGCTCAGAAATCGCTCCTGGCAGGCTCAGAGAACCATATGGGATGCTGGGATTTGAGCCACCTACCTTCTGCATGAAAGGTAAATGCCTTGCCTCCATGCTATCTCTCCGGCCTCTGGTTGAATTTTTTTTAATTTAAAAAAAGTCTGACTTTTTTTTAAATTTAAAAGAAGTCATATAAAAGATGACTTTTATAATGAAAAAATGTCAACCGAAAATCGAAGGTTGTCTTCTATGCCCTTCTATGCCGAGTATATCCCCCCAAAAATGTTTCAATATGCTACTAAACAAAAATCGTCTGGATATTGCAACGAAACAAATTTTCCAACTTGATCCTGTACCAATCACTACAAGGCTGATCAGACTGCCTCTCTAACTCAGCCAATCCAAGCAGGCTTTTTTCCCCCATTTTTTTCCTTTTCTTTCTGTTTTTAATTTTTTTTAATTTTATAAAGACAAAAATACAAAGAAAGGGCAAGGTGAAGTTACAGTGGAAGACAATCACCCATAAACAGAATTCTCAAACAAAATTCCCTTGCTGACTCCTTAATTGTGAATTTTCAGCCAAAAAACATTAAGAAAAATAAAACAAAACACATGCACAATTACTTTGTCCCTCAAGTCCCTCAAGTCCCCAGATTGTAGTATAACATTATAACATTTCTTAGCAGTACACAAAGCAATCTAAAGCCACAAAATTTATGTACCTCCTTTAACATTAAAGGCTATAGTATTGTTGACACAGTTGATCATGATACATATTTTCATTAAGGATGAGTCAAAGGAGCACAGCAAAGAAGGTGGTAGAGTGGCAATTGTTTTCATAGGCTCAGCAAAATATAGGGGCATGGAAAGGAACAGCCTGGGCCTAAATACAAGGAGACCTTACCCTGAAGTTTTCTGGCATAAGACCAACCCTAGGCTCCAGGCATACTAGTTGTCCAACCCAAGTCATTATCTGTAGTGCCAATTTTATTTTTCACACAGTCACTGTTGTTGGGGTCAGGTTTCTGTAGCTAAGTATCCTGAAATATGTCCATATCCTACATCAAAGTCAGGATGATGTGGAGCGTCCTTTAGTTTCAGTCACAATTAGAGGGCGATGCAGAGTGCTCAGTCCTGAAAGCAGGTTGTTGTTGTTGTTGTTGTTGTTGTTGTTGTTGTTAAGTCCTCTGGGTGTTAAGGGAAGTTTCTGTTGAATAGGTCTATGCCAGAGCAGTTGTAGGGTCTTCTCTGGTAGAGGATTGCTTTCAGGTGATGTTGTACACAACTGTGGTTGTTTTGTAGATGGCATCCCTGGTTTAGGAGTGAACAGACAATGTCTGTTCTTCTGAGGTCTGAGCCAGGACTTTATGACAATGTTCAGGGTGTAAGGTCACACTGCATTACAAAATTTGTGTGTTCCCATCTCTATTAGATAAGAACGTATTTGTATATATAGTAATTTCCCATTTTAATGTACCTATGCAAAGGAAGAACAATGCCACATGGCGTGATTGGTGCCTATGAGGATGCTAGAACAAGCCCAACAATCAACTTGACTTGGTTCTAACATAATCTTTAAATGGAGGGACACTTCTACAGACTTCCTTATTAAATAGATAACAAAGAGAATGGCAGACAAAACACATATATAGAGGGGAAATTTTGAAATAGTGGGGTGTTAAATTCAGTGAACCACTTTGGTCTGTGATTTGACCTGTATGGTATTAAAGGCAAAGTGGGTAAATGAGGGGAAATAATGGTTGGGACTGAGGCAGTAAAGGACTGGAAATGAGCTCTGTAGGGCAGTGTCAAGGGCACAATACAAGATGGGTATTATGCATATGTAAAATATATGCATAGAATACTATCAATATATATTGTATGTGCAGGGGGGTTTAAAATATAGACAAATGAGAAAAAATTGCCAGTGAACAACCCAATGCAACATCTGCCCGCCTTCCTCCCCATGCCCCTCACCCTTAGTGTAGGGAGAGGGGAGAGGTCTGAGGATCCCTAGAGAGTCCACCTGGCACCCACTTCTGGCCACCTGGGCCAGCACCCAGGAAAGGCCTGGAGTCTAGGGGAGAAAGAGGGGGATGGCTGAGGGCTTTTTTTAATATTCATTTATTGATTGATTGGTTTCTGGGACATACTCAGCAGCAATCAGGGGTCACTCCTGGCTCTGCACTCAGAAATTGCCCCTGGCAGGTGAAGGGACTGTATGGGATGCTGGAAATCGAACCGGTCCCTCTCAAGTCGGCCGCATGCAAGGCAAATGCCCTACCATTTTGCTACCTCTCCAAT
Organism: Suncus etruscus; assembly: GCF_024139225.1. NCBI lineage: Eukaryota > Metazoa > Chordata > Mammalia > Eulipotyphla > Soricidae > Suncus > Suncus etruscus. The sequence goes on from NC_064867.1 coordinate 7,552,158, forward strand.
CCCTTATTACTTATTATATATTACTTATTTAAATTAAAAATAACTTAAATATAACTTAAATGATTAAATTTCTTAATGCAATTTATTTATATATACCATAATACATCAGATCATCCTTTCTTTGTCATCTGACTTACTTCAATATATCTTCCAATTATAATCATTATGCAGCAAATTGCATGATTTTATCAAGCCTTACAGCAGCATAGTATTCCACTGCATATATATCATATCTTCATAATCCATTCTTCTATGGTAGGACACCTAGGTAGATTCCATTTCTTAGCTATTGTACTAATTGCAACAATGAATTGTGATGTACAAATATCCCTTCAAATGAATATGTTTAGGTCATGGGGATAGATACCTAAAAGTGCAGTTGCTGAGTCTGATGGCAGCTCAGTTCTCCAGAATTTTTTCCATAGGGATTGAACCAGATAATATTCATACAAGTAGTGGATGGATGCTCCTTTTTCACCACATTGTTGCCAACACAGATTGTGCCAACTATTTATGATATGTACCATACTCACTGGAGTGTCTCATTCTTGACTTTATTTGGATTTTCCTAATATAGAAAGCTGGGAGCACTTTTTCATGTGCCTATTGGTGAGCTTGTCTTCCTCTCAGAGTGTCTGTTCATTTCCTCTTCACATTTTCATATGATTTTTATCTTTTTTGATCTTTATTAATTATTTCTATGTCCTGGACACTAACCCTTATCTGAGGTGTCAAATAAAATATTTTTCCCATTCAGTTAGCCATCTTTTAGTTTTAGCTCATCTATTTTTCCCAATCAGAAAATCGATAACTTCATTTAGTTTCACTATTTTATATTGTTGCCTTTGCCAGTGGTATCAGATCACTGAATATACCTTTGAGTCAAAATCTTGGAGCATTCTGCCTATGATGTCCTCAATGTGCTTCATAATTTCTAGTTGGATCTCTAGAGTTTTGATCCACTTTGAATTGACTTTTGTGTAATTTGTGAGATAGAGATTAAATTTTAAATTCTTACATTTAATTATCCAGTTTTCCCAGCACATCTTGTTGAATAGGCTATCCTTACACCAATTCATGTTCTCAGCTACTTTACCAAAAGCAAACTGGCCTATTAAAAATGCTTCACATCACTAATCATAAGTAAGATGCAAATCCAAACAACAATATAGCACCATCCCACTCCATAGAGACTGGCACACAACACAAAGAACAAGAAGAATCAGTACTGGCAAGGATGTGGGGAGAAAGGAACTTATTTACTACTGGTTTTGAATGCCATCTTGTCTAACCTTTCTGAAAAACAATATGGGTATTTCTCAAAGCACTGGAAATTGAGCTCCCATATAATCCAGCTATTCCACTCCTAGGGATATAATCTAGGAACACAAAGACACAATACAAAAATGCCTGCTGCATGCCTATATTCCTCGCAGCTCTATTTAAATAGCCAGAATCTGGAATCAACCTGAATTCCCAACAACATATGAGTGACTAAAAAACTCTAGTATATATTATAAACATAATGAATTCTATGCAGCCACCACTAAAAATAAAGTCATGAAATCTTTCCCTACATAGATGGACATGAAAACTATTATGCTGAATGAAATAAGTCAGACGGAGAGAGATAAACATGAAATAGTCTTACTCGGGGCCGGGAAGGTGGCGCTAGAGGTAAGGTGTCTGCCTTGCAAGCGCTAGCGTAGGACGGACCGCAGTTCGATCCCCCGGCGTCCCATATGGTCCCCCCAAGCCAGGGGCGATTTCTGAGCGCTAGCCAGGAGTAACCCCTGAGCGTCAAATGGGTGTGGCCCAAAAACCAAAAAAAAAAAAAAAAAAAACAGTAGTCTCACTCATTTGTGGTATTTAAGAAAAATAATGGTAATAATGACCAAAGACAATACAGATGAGGGTTGGAAGGACTGGCTCACGATATGAAGCTTACCACAGAGTGGTCAGTGCAGTTAATGAAATATCTACACTAACAACTATCCTGACAATGGTATTTAGTGAGATAAATAGAATGCATTTATTGAAGACAGGTAAGGGGTGTGGAGAAAGGAGGGGCATTGGTGGCTGGAAAGTTGCACTGGTAAAGGGGTTTTACTTTTTATGATTGAAAACCAACTCTCTCTCTCTCTCTCTCTCTCTCTATATATATATATATATGTTTATAATCATGGTGCTTAAATAAAGATGATTATATCTTTATTTTATTTATTTATTCATTTGTTTATATATACAGTGGTTTCTATGTTGTTTATAATACAGTTGATTTTTTTTTGGGCCACACCCGGTGACCCTCAGGGGTTACTCCTGGCTATGCGCTCAGAAGTCACTCCTGGCTTGGGGGACCATATGGGACGCCGGGGGATTGAACCGCGGTCCGTCCTAGGCTAGCGCAGGCAAGGCAGGCACCTTACCTCTAGCACCACCGCCCGGCCCCAATACAGTTGATTTTTTCCCATGGGTATACTTCTTGATCACATTACAGTCATCCAACAGACTACAACCTTCGGCACTGTGTATTTCCCACCACCAATGTCCCCAGTGTTTCTCTCACATCCTCCCGTTTCCTCTCCCCTTCCTGTCTCTGGAACATACATTTTTCTTGTCTCTCTATTTCCTTTTCTTTTTTGTGTTCTTTTAGGCACTTTGGTTTGCAGTATGGTACACATTTTCCACCACGAATGTCCCCAGTCTCCCTCTTACCTATTCTCCCCCACCTGCCTCTGAGGCAGGCATTTTACTTCTCTCTCTCTCTCTCTCTCTCTCTCTCTCTCTCTCTCTCTCTCTCTCTCTTGACACTGGTTTGCACTGTTGCCTATTAAGGGGTAACATGCATGCACTTTATCCCCTTTCAGCATCCAGTTCTTGTCTAGAGTGATCAGTTCCAACCATTCACCATTCTTTGTTTCAAGCTTCCTATCATAGACTGGTCCTCCAATCCTCATCTCTAATATCTTATTGCATTAAATGTATTATAGTATTATATATTATATGTATGGGAGTATTATTGTCATACTATTATTTTTCTTAGACCCCGCAAATGAGTGAAATTATACTATGACAATCTCTTTCCCTCGACATCATTTTCATTCAGCACAATAATCTCCAAATCCATCCATATAAGCAAATTCATGATTATATTTTCCATAATAGCTTCATAGTATTCCATTGTGTAGATGTACCACCGTTTCTTTAGCCACTCATCTGTACATGGGCACTTGAGTTGTTTCCAGATTCTGGCTATTGTAAATAGTGGTGTGAGTAACATGGGAATGTAGAGGGCTTTTCTGCATGTTTTATTGTTTGTTTGTTGTCTTTGCTTTTTGGACCACACCAAGTGATGCTCAGGGGTTACTCCTGGACATGCACTCAGAAATCACTCCTGCCTTGGGGGACCATGTGGGATGCAAGGGGATCTAACTGCAGTCCGTCCTAGGTTAACACATGCAAGGCAAACGCCCTATCCCTTGCGCCAAGGCTCCGGCCCCATTCTACATGTTTTTTAGAGTAGATCCCTAAGAGTGGTATTGCTGGATCATATGAAAGGTCCATTTTTAGTGTTTTTTTTTTTTTTTGAGGAATATACATATTGTTTTCAAAAAGGATCGGGCCAATGTACATTCCCAACCACAAATGAATGAGAGTCCTTTTCTCCCCGCATTCGCAGCAGCACAGCTTGTTCTTGTTCTTTGTGATGTGTGCCAGTATCAGTGGTGCTAGATGATATCTCATTATTATTTTGATTTGCATCTCTCTGATGATTAGTAATGTGGAGCCTTTTTCATGTGCCTTTTGCCACTTTGTTTTTTTCTTTGATGAGAAGTCTGTTCATTTCTTCTCGCAGTTTTGGATGGGGTTAGAGATTGTGTGTTTCTTGCTGAGTTCTACCAGTGCCTTGTATATCTTAGATAATAACCCCTTATCTGATGAGTATTGGGTGAATAGTTTCTCCCATTATGGGGTAGTCTTTGTATCTAGTTGCCATTTTCTTTGAAGTGCAGAAGCCTCTCAATTTAATGTAGTCCCATTGTTTACCTTGCTTCCACTGGTTTGGGCACAATGAATGATTAGGGTAGGATCAGTAACATAATAACCCCCTCAAGCAGTGCTGCGCCTTGTGCGAGAGCCGAAAGCCGTGGCTGCAGGCCGAGGCTGCAGGCCTGGCTGTCTTCCCGAGTGCCTAGACTTCTGCCGGCACCACAAGGACGAGGTGAGTCGGGGGTCCCCCAAGCCTTGCCTTTCGTTGTCCCCCCCTGGCCGATGTGGCGCATGCGCTCCAGACTCTCCAACCTCTCCAGGCCCACTGGCCGGGATTGGGAATGGTCCCTAGACTTGGAGCGCTGCTGGCCCTGCTTTTTGTGTGTGTGGGGTTCCAAATGTCTGCGATCAATGTGCGTGCTTCCCCGGCCCATTAACTATGGGTGCATGCGTCCCCTGCCTGGCCCATACGTCTCCTGCCTGGCCCATGCGCCCCAAGAGCTGGACAGCCCGCCCATAGCTCGCTATGTGGTGCCCTGTTCTGCACCTTTAGGCAGCGACTTCTTCGTGCCAAGTCTCCCCAGCGGGAGCCGGGCTTCGTGGGTCTGCGCTCATCCCCGTTTGTGCATGGGTTTGGGTTATTTCTTTGGGAAGGGGATGTTGGGGGTGGCCGCCTGCGTGGAGTCAAGGGATGGTATTTGGGGATGTGGGAGGTTGAGGTTGAGGGTTGGCCTTACGTCTGCATGCGCGGCTCTTGACGTTCCCTTTTTGGGTCGCCCCTGCTGGTTCTGGTTCTGATTCGGGCTTGGGAACCCCAGGAGAGTTCGGTTTCTGCATTCAATTTCAGTGTTTTTCCAACCTCCCCAGCTCTCTTTCCTTCGGGATGCGCACCCAAGGGGTCGGCTACCCTTGGTGAAAAATCTAACTCAGGTGCACGCAGGATTTCTGTGTTCTTTTTCACTCTCCCACGCTTCTATTTTCACGCCCCGCAAAGTCATTTCTTCTATATGATCTCTTCATGCCTCCCACTTATTGCAAGTTTGGGTCAATCAAGGGGCTGAGCCTAAGAGACTGCTATGAGCAGGGCTGAAGGTGGAGGGTGTTTTTGCCTTGCAAGCTGCTGACCAGGGTTCGACCTCACACACCTCCTATGGTCACTTATTGAGCCTAGATTAACCCATGAGCGCCTGCTGGTGGGGCCCCCTACCAATACAAACAACAAACCTATACCCCAAAGTTAACGCTAGGGGTGTGGGTCCATTTATTTCTATTTTTTCCTTCAGTGAGAGACTGCCCTATGCATTCTAAACCCAAGTGGGGTTGCTGGGAACAACTGGGGTGCGCCTGCTTTGGTACTGAGCTCTGCACCCTTGCCCCTCGAGTTTTGCCTACCCCCAACCTGTTAATTTTCCGGGAAGTACTCGTGGCCCCAAAGCAGACTTGGCTTCTTTCTCCCTTTGGAAGAAAAAAGTCAGACAAAATCACTTAAAGTCACTACTTAGAAGCCAACGCCCTACTCAGAACAATTGTTTTTCTTTTTTTCTGTTTTGGTTTTTGGGCCACAGCAGTGGTAGACAGATGAAGGAGGAGGGCGAAAAACAGGCGGAGGCGGTGGCCGCCGAGGTGTCGTCAGCAGTCCATGCTCCCGAAGGCCACAGCTCTACCCCAGCCCCAGCCGGCTGAAGACCAAGAACAAACAGGCCGCAGCCTATGCCCGAGGCTCCTCCCCCAGTGAGAAAGGAGGGTGAGTGGCCATTGTTTGTGCCCCGGGAAACCACAAAACAGACAAACCCAGAGCCTGCCCAAGGGGAGAGGGAGACCAAGCCCAGGCAGCTTCTTATGCAGCTTGTCCTTGTGGCCCTGGGGACCCCTGGAATGGCTCCACCTCCCCGCCACTGTTTCTGCCAGTGCTGGCACCACCAACATGGCCCTGCCCTGGAGGACCTGCTCAACCTCCACCTCCTCAGCCCTCCACCACTGATCTTCATTTTTCTCAACTTCTGGAGAATCTGCTGGGGCCTACAGGGCCAGGAGCTGCAGGGCCTGGCAGGGTTTCTCCCACCATCACTGTGGCAACGCCTGGTGTCCCAGCCTTTCTCCGGGGCATGGCTGACTTCTTGCAGGCAACACCAACGCCCTCTCCTCCCCCGCGACACCTCCACCTCCGCCCCAGATCCAGAGCAGCAGACCACACTGCATCACGCTTGCCTCCTGGAGGTGCAGGGAGCCTTGGAGGCCTGGGCCTTTAGAGCTTGCCACTGGACTTTGACACTTCTATGCTGAAGGGTGTGCCCAGCTCCCTGCTGGGCTCTCAGGGTGCCCCGGCTGGCAGTAGTGAAAATATTGCTGCCTTTATACAATACCTCAGTGGATCCAGCAACATCTTTGAACTTGGGGCTGATGGGGCCCTTGGAGTCTTTGAAGCCCTGCTCTCGCACCTGGGAGAGAATTTTCCGTGGTGGATGTGATGATGCAACTCTATGGGCATTTCCAGCCACTGCAGCGGTTCCAGCCCCAGCTTCGATCTTTCTTCCACCAGCACTACCTGGGGGGCCAGGAGCCCACACCTGGTAACATCTGGACGCAACCCCCACACTGATCACTGGGCTAGAATATGTGTGGGAGAGTTTTTCTTTGGTGCAGGTTCAACCAGGTGTGGATATCATCCGGACAAATTTGGAATTTCTTTAAGAGCAGTTTAACAGCATTGCTTCTCATGTGCTTCACTGCACAGACAGTGGATTTGGTCCCATTTGCTGGAGTTGTGTAACCAGGGCCTGTTTGAATGCTTGGCACTGAACCTTCACTGCTTGGGAGGATAGCAGATGGAGCTTGCTGCTGTCATCAATGGCTGAATTCGAATTCGTCCCATGTGTCATGGGGTAAATCCATCCTTGGTGAGCTGGCTGACTTCACCTGATTTATGGGCTCACTTAATGTTTCCCTCTTTTCTTTCCTCATTCTTTTCTCTTTGAAGAGCTGCTTATTCATTTTTAGGGTGATTTTTCAAAAGATTTGTGCAATATGTCTTGAAGTGAAATTTAGTGGATTTTTTCTTTTCTTTTAGTTTTTCGGCCCATGCCTGTTTGATGCTCAGGGGTTACTCCTGGCTAAGCGCTCAGAAATTACCCCTGGCTTGGGGGCACCATATGGGACGTCGGGGGATCGAACCGCGGTCCTTCCTTGGCTAGGGCTTGCAAGGCAGACACCTTACCTCTAGCGCCACCTTGTAGTAGATTTTTTTCTGACAGATTAAAACATTTAATTGACTACTTTACCCTAATGGATTAATTTTTGTCTACTTGCTAAAGACTAGTTCTTTAAGCTGACACATGATGAATCCAAACAGCAGTACCTCATTGTTTACTTAGTTTTTGTACCTATAATTTTCAGAGGAGGAAAATCCTACAATAAATTGTAAATAGTCAACACATAAAGGATTATATGTAAATTTGTGATTTGGCAATGTTATCTCGAAAAATAGACAATAAAGTCTATTTATTGTATAAAATTTGCTCATTTTGCTTCTTCCTGAGTTGAAATCGATTTCAAAGTAGTTAAAATTTTAGGTTCTGTCTACATAACATAATGGGGAACTACTCGTCAAGATAACTAAGTGCAGAATATTTCTAAATATTTATGGAATGCAATATGGCTATTTCTCCAAAACCTGGAAATTGAGCTCCCATATGATCCAGCTATACCACTCCTAGGGATATACCCTAGGAACACAAAAATACAATCCTAAAATCCCTTCCTCACACCTTTATTCATTGTAGCACTATTTTACAATAGCCAGATTCTGGAAACAACCAAGATGCCCTTCAACAGATGAATGGTTAAAGAAACTGTGATAACTAAACACAATGGAATATTATGCCGCCTTCAGGAGAGATGAAGTCATGACAATTTTCCTATATATGGATGTACATGAAATCTATTATGCTGAGTGAAATAAGTCAGAGGAAGAGAGAGAGACATAGAATAGTCTCCTTCCTCCCATTATTTCCAACTCTTTCCTCCCTGTCCCCTTTCTTATTTCTTTTTCTTTTATCTTTATTTTTCATTTTCTCTTTCCATCCTCCCTTTTTTCATTCTCTTTCCTCCTCTACCCTTTTTCTTTCTTTCTTTTCCTTCTTTCTCTATTTCCTTTTCTTTTTTCCCCTTCCTTCATTTCCTTCTCTTCCCTCTTTCCCCTTTCTTCTTTCTCTTTCCTTCTTCCTTTTCTTTCTTTCCTTCTTTCCTTCCTCCCTCCTTTCTTTCTTCTTCCTTTCTTCCTTCCTCCTTCCTTCCTCCTTCCCTCCCTCCTTCCCTCCTTTCTTTCTTTCTTTCTTTCTTTCTTTCTTTCTTTCTTTCTTTCTTTCTTTCTTTCTTTCTTTTCTTTCTTTCTTTCTTTCTTCTTTCTTTCTTTCTTTCTTTCTTTCTTTCTTTCTTTCTTTCTTTCTCCTTCCTTTCTTTCTTTCTTCTGTCTTTCTTTCTTCTGTCTTTCCTTACTTCTTTCCTTCCTTCCTTCCTTCTTCTTTCCTTCCTTCCTTCCTTTCTTTCTTTCTCCCTTCCTTCCTCCCTCCCTCCCTTCTTTCTTACTCCCTCCCTCCCTCCCTTCTTTTCTTTTTCTTTCTTTCTTTCTTTCTTTCTTTCTTTCTTCTCTCTTCTTTCTTTCTTTCTTTCTTTCTTTCTTTCTTTCTTTCTTTCTTCTTCTTTCTTCTTCTTTCTTTCTTTCTTTCTTTCTTTCTTTCTTTCTTTCTTTCTTCTTCTTTCTTTCTTCTTCCTTTTTTCCTCCCCCTCCCACCTTTCTTTTTTCTTTCCCTTCCTTCCTTCTTTCCTTCCTTCCTTCTTCCCTCCTCCCCCCTCCCTCCCTCCCCCTCCCTCCCTCCCTCCCTCCCTCCCTCCCTCCCTCCCTCCCTTCCTTCCTTCCTTCCTTCCTTCCTTCCTTCCTTCCTTCCTTCCTTCCTTCCTTCCTTCCTTCCTTCCTTCCTCCCTCCCTCCCTCCCTCCCTCCCTCCCTCCCTCCCTCCCTCCCTTCCTTCCTTCCTTCCTTCCTTCCTTCCTTCCTTCCTTCCTTCCTTCCTTCCTTCCTTCCTTCCGTTTTTGAATCTCAGGAGTTATTCCTAGCTCTATGCTCAGAAATCGCTCCTCGAAGGCTCAGGGGACTATATCGGATGCCGGGATTTGAACTATTGACCTTCCATTACCTCCAGGCTATCTCTAGAATAGCAGATTCCCTTACACATGACTGACCTCTGTTCAATCCATAACAACCTTTGCACTGCCAGGAGCGACCCCTGAGCAAGGATTCAGCCTGAGCACAGCTGGATATGGCCACAAAACAACAAAAATGGCCCGGAGAAATAGCACAGTGGGGTTTGCCTTGCAAGCAGTGGATCCAGAACCAAATGTGGTTGGTTCGAATCCCGGTGTCCCATATGGTCCCCCATGCCTGCCAGGAGGTATTTCTGAGCAGACAGCCAGGAATAACCCCTGAGCACCGCTGGGTGTGACCCAAAAACTAAAAAAAAAAAAAAAAACCCAAAAACAAAAACAAAAATATAGCCACAAGATAATGATGACAATACTTTGAATATCACACATATATACTACACATTAACTTTTATTTTTATTTATTTTTTGGTTCGTGGGTCACACCCAGCAGCGCTCAGGGGTTACTCCTGGCTCTATGCTAAGAAATCACTCCTGGCAGGCTCGGATGAACATATGGGATACTGGGATTCGATCCACTAACCTTCTGCATGCAAGGCAAATGCCATACTTTTTTTTTTTTTATTTTTCGGGCCACACCCGTTTGATGCTCAGGGGTTAACTCCTGTCTAAGCGCTCAGAAGTTGTCCCTGGCTTGTGGGGGACCATTTGGGATGCCGGGGGATAGAACCACGGTCCTTCCTAGGCTAGCGCTTGCAAGGCAGACACCTTACCTCTACCGCCACCTTGCCGGCACCCAAAACGCCTTACTTCTATACTATCTCTCCGGCCCCACATTAACTTCGTGTTACTTTTTTTTTTTTTTTTCCTGTCTCTATGCTTAGAAATCATTCCTGGCAGACTCAGAGGACCATATAGGATGCCGGGATTCAAACCACCATCTTTCTGCATGCCCTCCCACCATGCTGTCTCTCCAGCCCCTTGATAATTGTTTTTGGTTTTACGCTCACCCAGTAGTGCTTGGTGGGGGTTACTTTTGTTTTTGGTTTTTGGGCCACACCCAGCGGTTCTCAGAGGTCTGTTCTCAGCGGTTCTCTGGCTGTCTGCTCAGAAATAGCTCCTGGCGGGCACAGGGAACCATATGGGACACCGGGATTTGAACCAACCACCTTAGGTCCAGGACTGGCTGCTTGCAAGGCAAACAGAGCTGTGCTATCTCTCTGGGCCCGGGGGGGGGGGGTTTACTTTTTTTTTTAAACTTTATTTATTGTTGGATTGTTGGGCCACACCCAGCAGTGCTCAGAGGTTACTCCTGGTTCTGTACTTCAGAAATCGCTGCTGGTACATTCGAACCTTCTTCCTGGGCCTGCCGTAGGCAAGGCAAATGCTGTGCTATCTCTCCAGCCCCTTGGGGGTTACTTTTCACTTTGTGTTCTGGGATCTGTCTTGAGTGCACAAGGGACCATGCGGTGCAAGGGATTCAACTCAGGGCTCTGGCATACAAGGCATGTATTCCAGTCCTTTGTGCCATCTCTCTAGCTCATGCTCATTTTATATTCATGTTTAAAGATGAGAAACCCGAGAAACAAAGAAACAGAACATATAATTGGATACCTAAGGCGCCCAGGAAAACAAGAAGGAAGTTAGGCATGTGAGTTTCAGGCTCTAAGATCCTAGACAACTATGCCAATACCTTGCTAACAATACTCTTCTGTTTCTCTGGATCATTCAGCAGTCTTTACCCAAAGAAGTCCTATTTTTATGGTCTGTACTCAATTTTGTGTTCTCGGGCAATAAAGTCATCGGTCTGATGATGCCAAGACTAGGTGCTTGGTGATCTCCGAAGGCTTCAGAGATGCATTCAAGTGATGCCCAGGTGTCATTATGCACCGGTTCCAGGGACTGAACAAAGGTTGGCTGCATGCAAGGCTTTAAACCGTGTACTACCTCCCAGACATTCTACATTATTAAATATCATTACAGGGGCTAGAGCAATAGTACAGCAGTAGGGTATTTACCTTGTACTCGACCAACCTGGGACAGACCCAGGTTCGATCCCTGGCAGCCCATATAGTTCCCCTAGTCTGTCAGGAATAATTTCTAAGCACAGAGCCAGGAATAGCCCCTGACTGCCTCTGAGTGTGGTCCCAAAATAAAAGCAAAACATGTCATTTACAAATACCGTTTTCACTTTTGTAATGTCTCCACATGCGTCATCATTACCGGTGGCTTTGTATTTGTATTTTCCCAGCCACCTGAAACCTGACCTGACCACCTGAAACAGGAAATTAAGATGGAAAGTATTTTGTGCATTTGCTGAAGTGTGTGTGTTCCTTATTGTTGCATAATTTGTGTCCAGGAGGAGGGAATCACATTTTTTGTGTCTGAAGATCAAACGTATAAGCCTCACACCTGCAAAGCACGTGCTAAAACTCTGAACCACAGTTTTGAGGCCCTGGCATGTTACTCTAAAAAGGTTACCCTGTGTTCTGAAAGTATAAACTTTATAAAATATGTCTGGACACAGATGTATTTTCTTTAGAAATACAGCTATAGAAGAACAAAGAAGTGAGGGTAAGGTAAAAAAAACTGGCAAAACATAAATAATAGTGCAGCCGGTTGATAGATCCATGGTTGTATTATATAATTAAGGTTGGCTGAAAACAACTTCCCCATTTACTGTACTCTAGCTGTACTGAAAGTGGAAAGCTCTTCTGATCTAATGTGAATGAAACCCTCTGCACCAGTCACAGTCATCATAGCTACTACGATTATCTCCTACTCTACAAGAGCTTGTGTCTTTTTTCTCACATTATTACAAAAGGAAAAAAAAATCACCGAAATGTTCTCAAGGACCGGAATATAGTTCATAGAATTGGAGTGAATGCTTTGTAATGCACGAGGTCTACATTTGATTTCTGACACTGAAAATTTACCTGAGAACTGCTGGGAAAGACCCCAGAATATTGAGCTGGAAGATCTTGAACACTGTCATGTGGAGATCCCAAATATACAAACAAAAATTACATGCAGTCCCAACTTCTGTTCATAGAAGGTTTTCTTCGTATGGAGTTTGGGAAGGGTAAAACATTGGTTTTACAATGAAGAGCCAGGAGTAACCGCTGAGCAACATAATCTTGACAGCATGGAGAGGAGTGAGCAGACTTGAGCAGACATTGAATGTAGCGGTGAAGTTTATATATAATATACACTAATATAGAACAATATTATATAATAATATATAAGCTTATATATTTTTTTGTTTGTTTTTGGGCCACACCGGTTGATGCTCCGGGGTTACTTCTGGTTATGCACTCAGAAATCGCTCCTGGCTTGGGGGGACCACATGGGACGCTGGGGGATCCGTCCAAGGAGCTGTTTGCAAGGCAAATGCCTTACCACTGCACCACCGCTCCAGCCCCCCAAAAACTTTTTCTTAAAGATAGAAATGGTTGGTACTAGAGCCACATAATACTGTGCAATTCCCTTGAATGTGACAGACCAGAGTTAGATCCCCAGCATCCCATAGGATTCCTAGAATTTGCCAGAAATGATCCTGACCTGAGTATGGTCCCAAAGCCAGCATAAGTAAAAAGAGTTGATAAAAGAAAGTGTATTCAGGGGGCCAGAGAGATGGGAACACACAAATCTTGTAGTGCAATGGGACCTTACACCCTGAACATTGACATAAAGACCTGGCACAGGCCTCAGAAGAATGGGCATTCTCCATTCACCCCTGATCTAGAGAAGACATCTACAAAACATCCAAGGTTGTCTATAACATCACCTGGAGGCATTCCTCTACCAGGGAAGACCCTACAGCTGCTCTGACATCGATCCCCTCAAAAGAGACTTCCCTTAACACTGAGAAGACTTAACAAGAACAATGACCTGCTTACTGGACAGGGTTTGCTGTATTGCCCCCTTAATTGTGAGGTGAAACTAGAGGATACTCCACACCAGCCTGACTTCAATGTAGGATGTGCAGTTTCCAGGATCTTTAATACAGAAACCTGATGCCAACAATAGGACTGCGTGAAAAATAAAACTGTATTGGCACTACAGACAATGACTTGGATTGAATAAACTAGTTTGCCTGGAGCCTAGAGTTGGTCTTATGCCAGGAAACTTCAGGGGTAGTGGTCTCCTTGTATTTAGACCAAGGCTATTCCTTTCTATGACCCCATATTTTGGTGGGCCTATGCAAAAATATTTGCCACTCGAACACCGTTTTTACTGTGTCCTTTTGACTAATCCTTAAAAAAAAAACCTCTTAAACTTTTGATGTTAACTTAAACTAATATGTATGTGCATGAATATATAAAAATACTATGCCTTCAAAGATAAGGAGTCACATAAATCTCATGGCTTTAGGTTGCTTTGTGTACTGCTAAGAAATGTTACAATGTCCTACAATCTGGGGACTTGTGGACAAAGTAATTGTCCACGGGTTCTGCCTTATTTTTCTTAATGATTTTTTGACTGTAAGATAAATATTTAGGCGTCAGCAAGGGAATATCTTCTGAGAACTTTGTTTATGGGCAATTGTTCTTTCACTGTAACTTTACCTTGTCCTCTTTGCATCATTGTTCTCATAATTAAAAATAAAAAATTAAAAAAAAAAGAAAGTGTATTTAGGGGGCCAGAGAGATAGCATGGTGGTAGAGCGTGTGCCTTGCATGCAGAAGGATGGTGATTCAAATCTCGGCATCCCCCCCCACCCCGAGCCTGCCAGGAGCAATTTCTGAGCATAAAGCCAGAAGTGGCCCCTGAGCGCTGCTTGGTGTGACCCCCCCCCAAAAAAAAAACAAAAATATACCCCAAAAAACAAAAGAAAAAACATCAAAACAGAATGTGTATTTATAGACTAAGAAGATAAAGGGCTAAAAAAAAAGAAGATAAAGGGCTAATGTGCATGTTTTGTACATTATTTCCACTCTCACCTCAATATGATGCTCTCTGAGCATTGCCAGGTACAGTCCTTGAGTAATTCCAGATGTTACCCAAGACATATTTACATCTACATCAAAAATAGATTGTTATATATGTATAAATTTATACATATGTAACAAAAGTAGAGATAGTACAGGGCATAAAGTAGTTGTCTTCCATGTAAATCAACTTCAACTTGATCTCTGGCACCAATAGAGTCCCCCAGGCATTGCCAGGAATGATCCCTGAGTGCAGAGCCAAAGATTAATTGTTATTGTTAAGATTTCAATCGTTAAGATATCAATTCTTGGGGCTGGCGAGGTGGCGCTAGAGGTAAGGCTAAGAGGTAAGCCTTGCAAGTGCTAGCCAAGGAAGGACCGCATCCCATATGGTCCCCCCAAGTCAGGGGCAATCTCTGAGTACTTAGCCAGGAGTAACCCCTGAGCATCAAACGGGTGTGGTCCAATAAACGAAAAAAAAAAAAAAAAGGCGCCAGCCCCCTCACCTGCCTGTTGGACCTGGGGGTAGATGTTGAGATTGGAATCCTTCCTTTCCTGGAGTTGGCAGCATTGACATGCTAAAACAAAATACGGAAGTGAATCATCTGCATTTCTATTATTTTCCAGGAGTCAGGGTGGGCATGGGAAGGTGGGTCTCATCCCTCAGAAATGTTTGATGATGGGAGGAAATAGCATAAAAGGTGGAGCACATGGTTTGCACAGGAAGTCTAGGTTCCATCCCCGGTACTGCATTGTCCTTAGAATGTAAAATCCCCTCCACACCCATTCTCCAATTCCAGGTGAACACATCAGAATCAGGGTCGCGCATGAAATAATTCAAACCAGGCTGAGGGTAAAACAGGTATAGTCTGGTAGTCTTCTGCCTTGCATGGAGAGGCAGCTGCCTGCCATAACTGTCATTTTTATTACTGAGAACAGAAACCACCCCTGGGTGGGGCAGTAAGGACAGTGTAAGGACAGATAGCTCGGGCCATCCTGAGCTAGTCCCACCCAGATTTATAAGTTTCAAGGTAAATCTAAGTGGTAAACAAACATACAAAGGAACCAGGGGTGATCTTTGCTGTGGGTAAAATAAGGTGTAATCTAACACTCAGAACAATGCTGAAAATAAGCCTAGTACACCCGAAGGCAAAAAATAAAAATAAAACAAAAACATATTTACAGCTCTCACATGTATGAAAACAACCATGAAGAGAATCTGCAATAGATAAAATGAGATTTGGGGCCAACAGGTAGGGTGCTTGCCTTGTGTGTGACCAACCAGAGTTCTATCCCTGGCATCCCACGTAAGTCCCCTGAGCCTACCAGGGGTGATCCCTAGGAACAAAACTAAGAATAAGCCCTGTCCACAACCGGATATGTGCCAAAGGCAAAGGTAATACTAGATTGAAGTTCATCCCAGGCTCTAGAAAAACTGGGATCAGCACAGGACTGGCCTGGCCTGAAAATTCCTGGCCCACTCCCAGCTTCCCTCCCCAATCCTACTCTGATCTGCGTCCCAATGAGCATGTGTGGCTCCCCAAACTCGGGCATCCTGAATGATGTAGGGGGTACAGGCTTCAGGGACCGAGCGCCCTTCTCATCCTGCTCCCATGCTACAGAGGATGAAGGACGAAGGGGAGGAAGTTGAACCCTGCTAGCAGGCAGGGAGCACGGCACTGACAGAAGCCCTCAAGAGCAGCTGGCAGAATGGGAGTGGTGAAAGGGAAGGCCAGGGCGAACGTGGAGGTGGGGTATGGGTGGGATTCCATACCATATGGCACATGAAACAGACATGTTGGGGTGGGGTAGCCTCTGGTTAGCACTTCAGGCCTCAAGGCTGTGGCTGAAGTGCTGAAGCAGAAGGAGCCTCTGGAACTGAGTGGCTGCCTGGCATTATTGGTCCAAAGTCAGGGGCTCTGGGGTTTCGCTTGCAGAGCTGAAAAGCATGCTGAGCTTGCTCTCTCTAGCAGGACAGCTCCTGCAGGCTACCACCATCATGCTGTTCTTCACCGACTCTTCTGATCTGTTCCCCGCTGTCCTCAGATACAGGCATGAGCTGTAGAGGGCTGGTGAGCATGGTGGTGATGGTGGGGGGCTGGGAGAACAGAACGGGAGAAAAAAGAACCACATGTCTAGTTTAAACTTATATAGATTAAAGTAAACTACTAAATCCACTGCTTCCATCATGCTAAAAGACACTAAAGGGTCTGACCTGGATAAGGCAAGACGTCAGCATCACTGTGGAAAAAGCCTCTTAGAGTCCCTGGAAGTCCAAGTGCTTTCCAAAGGGGTGATTATGTAGCCCATGGTGAGGCTGGAGCTAATGGGGATGTGTGGTGGGGACCAACTTCTGGGGCAGTACGGGCACTTCCTGTTAGTGAGATGGAAGAAGGCAGGTTCCTGGGGAATCTGAGTCTTTTATTCTGTAAAGGGGCAGTAGGGTCAATCAATCTGCATACTGGTGCAGTTTTGTTCTTTTGCCTTGGCTAGTAGGAAGCTCAGGTGCATTTCCCTGCCAAGTTTCTTGCAAGTGGATTTTGTTCCCTGAATCCTGGTAATGAAGACAAACAACTCTCCTCATCACAGGCTCTGAAGGGTTTCCCAGAATCAGGGACTTTCAGTATTGAACAGGTGCGTGTGTGTGTGTGTGTGTGTGTGTGTGTGTGTGTGTGTGTGTGTGTGTGTGTGTGTGTGATGATCTCAGCTGAAACGAGGCTTTGAGGAGATGGTTGCAGAATTTACTCGAAGTGTCATGCATACGGATACATGTGTCTTGCCTCTTCAGACACTTTGGGAAAGGAGGTGGAAATCAATACTCAGAGACTGAACAGTCTTAGGATTAACAGTGTTAGGATTAAAGGTATTTAGGGACAGCTAGTTCAGAAATCTTGGAAAAGTGCAAGAAAGATAGTACAATTGGTAGGGAGCTTGCCTGTACTAGGTTTTAGGTGGAGGAGGTGGAGAAGGAGGAAGCAGAGGAGGAAAAGGAAGAAGTAGATGAAGAAGAAGAGAAGGAGGGGAAGGAAGTGGAAGAGGAAGTAGAGGAGAAAGAGGAGGAAGAAGAGGAAAGAAATAAATCTAGCCAGATGGCAATGAAAGTGCTACCCTCTAGGTTTTCTGGTTAATCAGGTAATGTGACACCCTGTTTTCCTAGCCAGACCCAGAAATTCCTTACTTCCCTCCATACCAGTTTTTTCAGAGACTAACCCTCAGAGAGGCCTGGAGACCTTGATCATAGATCATAGGAGGGATTGTGACTTTCCTTCCACCCAGGCTACTTCCTGCCTCAGCTGCTCATCTCAAAGTCCAAATTCATGCCTCCATGCCTTAGATGTTTTATCCAAAGACAAAGGCATCATTCTGCACTGTGACTTCAAATGTCGGTGCTCCCTCGGCTGAGCAAGGCCCCTGAGCCAAGATGGAAGAGAAAGCAGCTTCAGCCCTGGGCGGATGTGGGGCAGCTAAGCAGAGCCCAGAAAACTGCTTCCTTCCAGAGCACTGGTCTTAACAGTCAGGCTCTCTTGGAAGCCAAGTTCTACCACTTTGAGCTGACCTTGCCAGTCTTCCTGCAGGAGCCTGCTCTACTGAGGTTCAGAGCAGCTGGCAGCCTTCCACCTGCAGACCAGTCCTGGTACTTGAATTCAGCCTGCTCTGGAATCCCATCGGTGACACTTGGCTTTCTGTGTCACATGGGTAAGAGGCATTCCTTACACCACCCACCATCCCCATTGCATAGCTTAGTTTGCAGATAATAGATTAATAAATCTCAAGGCTGCTGGGGAGAATACCAGTTGTTTCTGTCTCCCTCTCTCACTCATACACAGCATACAGCAAACTGTCCAAGCACACTTTAAGCCTTGGTCTGTCTGTCTGTCTCACACACACACATGCAGAGCATGTGACAAACTCCCTGTGCACACTCTAAGCTCGAGGTTAAGTGCAATCATGCAGTAAGCGTGGCCTAGATCCTGGCCACCCTCATTTCACTGTCTGAGACCAAGCATATGCCTACAGAGGGCAGGAAGAGCATTTCCTTTGAAAGGCTGCTAAGCTGGAGACTTGCCCGCAGAGAAGTTCTGATAAGCTGCTGTCCATTACCCCCAGGCAGGCAGGTTCCAATTCGAATGCCCCTAGACCAGGTGGTGCTTCTCAGAAGAAGAGAAAAGGGCCCTGAGTAATAATGTCCTTAGATCAATTTCTAACATCCTGGGAGCTCAGGAAAATGCTATTTGAATCTGAGGTCTTCCTACAGAGCTGGTGCTTGGGCAGCAGGCAGCAGTAGGAACCCTCACCCAGGCACTGTTCCATCTCATTATCCACCTCTGAGCCGCCCCTGCAATATCCTTCTCTGACTGGAGCAATTTTTTATCAGGAGGCTGAGCTGGCGTGGAGCAAGACCCAGGCTGTCCTCAACCAGCTGTCCCTCGCACCCCAGTGCCCCAGTGAAGGGCAGCCAGGATGGGCTCCAGTCTCTAGAAAGCTCCCATCTTCAGATTAAGAGAACACCTGAAATCTGAAACCCGATGAGGAATAAAATCGGTGAATCTGTGGAGATTTTTTGAGTCTGTCACAAAGAGAAAAACAAAGTATTCCCTTTTCTGTGGTTACAAACTCTGCCAGCCCAGGCCTATCTCAATGGCAGTCTCTGCTGTTACAGGTCCAGCAGGGTCAAACACCATTCACTGAAAGCAAACTTTCTAGGTTCGATTTTTGGGACAGACCTCATCAGGGCTCATGGGACCAGGCAGAGTCAGGGGATGGAACCCAGGCTTTCCCCCAGGAAGCGCCATCTGTTGAGCCAGCTCCCCAGCCTTTGCTAAGAACCCCTGTGACCAGCTAGCTGTGCATGCTGTCATCTGCCTTCCCTCCTGCCTTGTGAGATGGGCAGCTGTGAATGAGCCGAGTACGTGTAGGCTCTGATGTGGTGTGGTGTGGGTGGTGGTGTGGGGGTTGGGGTGTGTTTGTGTGGTGTGTGTTTGTGTTGTGTGTGTGTGTGGTGTTGTAGTGTGTGTGAAGCCAGGTCTTCAGAATGACTACTCCAGCCCTTACAGAGGTAAAACTGCCTCTCAAATAAACATCCTTAAGAGGATTTTTGTATTTGGTTTTTCTGCAACACCTGGCAGAGTTCAAGGCTAACTTCTGGCTCTGAATCCAGGAGAGCACTTCTGGCAGTGCTCCAGGGACCATGTAGGATCCTGGGGGCATTGGAACAGGTCAACTGCATGAGAAGACAAGCACCCTGCACGCCGTCCTATGGATCCTGCTCCTCTCCTCTCCTCTCCTGGGGGCTTTCATCCTCTGCCCTTGCCTGTGTACGCTCTCCCAGCATGCAAGAGAGCAAGTCTCAGAGATACCATCTTGCTCTTTACATATCTTCTCCAAAAATTATTTTCCTTTATTTAAACACCATGATTTGCATAGTTGCTCATAACATATTTGTTTCTGGTCATTTCATGGTCCCAGCAATCCCACCACCATAGTAAAAATTCTCCCCACAATTGTTCTGGAATTGCCATTCATTGCTGAGTTGCTCGATTGGCAGGCAGCACAGTAATATACTTTCTATTGATAGTTTACAGGTAAGTGGTAATACAACTATTTTTTTAAGGCAGCAAAAGGAAATTTTGTGAAGAAAGTTCTTTCACAAAAGAAAATCAAAAGAAAATTCCTCACAATGAAGTCATAAGTCATTGTCAGATAGGTTTACTGAGTTATTGATTACTAGTTGAACTTGCTGTTACTTGTTTTGTTTCTTAATATGATCGGTGGCTTCTAATATTGACGTCTAATTTTGGCGCATTAATGACTGGGAGGGACAGTATTCAAAAACTTGAGGTATTGCATGGCTCTGTATGCAGTCCAAGAACTTTCAAGTTCTGTGGCTGATATGGTGTGCTGTGAGGCATGGGGCATGGTCACTATTACCGAGGTCTTCTGAAGAATGAGAAGGTTGGGGTTAGGGGGAAGGTGTGCCCATGTTCATTCCCATAAAAGTCCTATGGGGTCAGCCAAGATAGCACAGCAATAGGGCATTCGCCTGGCATTCAGCTGACACAAGACAGGCCAGGGTTTGATTCTCAGAATCCCCAAATGGTCGCCCGAGTCTGCCAGAATGATGATTCTGAGAGCAGAGATAGGAGTAACCTTTGAGAGCTGCCAGCTGTGACCCCAACCAAACCAACCCAAACCAAATAATCCTAGTGACCTTAGCCTAAATACCAGCATACCTGGAGTCTGGGTTGGTTGGGAGTTTGCAGAAATCAGTGCTTTCTTGGTGAAGTTGGGCCATTTGCAAAGTGATGATTGTGAGTGGTGGGTGCAGCTGGTGAGGTTTCAGAGAGACAGGGCTTGGTGACTGTCCAGTTTTCAGCTTTGAGATCAGTAGACCTACAAGGTTTTTATAGCCTGGTTTGCATCTCTTTCTAGATTAGAAAGGAGTCTATGGAGCTGGACCAACACAGACATGGCATTCCCCTCCTCATAACTTCTCACCCCAATCCCAAGTCCTTGCCTTGTGCTTGGGTGCTTGCTCTGCGTGGCTCTTGTTGAAGCAGAAACATTTATGGTGGATAAGAAACCCTAAAGCTTCTCTGGAGAACAAATCCTGAGGCTCCAAGGTCCAAGGACTCCTCTGTGACTTGAGAGGAGTCAATGACAGGTCTGGAAGGATTCTCAGGGTAATCCCTCAGAAAACAGAAGGATTGCCTGACTTTTGGTGTCACAAGGTACTGACCTATCTGCCAAGGGACATTGACACCTGCTCCCGATGCCTTAAAGGAACTTCCTGCCCTGTCTGTGACCTTTACTTCTACCTTACTTTTCCACCCAGATCTGTATAGGAGATCCTCAGCCTGACCTTAAGGAGGAAATAGAATTTTGGGACCTGAGGCAACCATCTTCTTAGTTTGTTATCCCACACCCCGTTTTTTCTCTTGCATTCACTCTTGACTTTAGAATATTGGCCTCATGTGGGGTAAACCCTGGATCTTGGGTTGGTGACAATGCCTGGAAAGGGCTCAAGTGTCCCCACTCTCCTGGAAGTGTATCCCTGCATCCATCCCACCTGTTCCCCCCAAGGTGGAGGGCAGCAAGGTTCCCCATGACTATGTGTCTCTGGACCATTGTAAGAATACCTTTTCCCCATCTACTGAGCCTTTCTCTTGCTGTAGGGAGAGTTGCCAGTTCCTGCTATGCACAACTGGGGCACGGAAGTCTGTGCTACATAGGTTATCCATTTGAACTTCTGAAGTTAGTCTGAAGAATATTTGGTCAGAAACTTCATTTTGGGGCCAGAGCGACACAGTGGTAGAGCAAGGACCTTGCATACGGCTGCTCCAGGACAGACCTAGATTTGGTTCCCAACATCCCATAAGGTCCCTGAGCCTGCCAGGAATATTTCTGAGCGGCAGAGCCAGGGTAACCTATGAGCACTTTGCCCAGATGTGGTCCAAAAACCAAACCCGACAAAACAAAACAAACACACAAAATAAAAAAATCCCACTTCACTTCTATTTGCTGATGATAATACTTATGAATTACAGATGCTACCTAGGCGCCCAACTTAACTTCCAATATACTGAATTGAGTATCCTTTGGACAGGACGATTGATCTCAAATAAAAACGAAAAATGCAGATTTCAGCCCCAAAGTCCCCTTCCCATAGCATTATTGTAACAATCCCCAGAGACAACAGAGATGAGGGCTGGAAGGACAGGCCCCACAGTATGAATCTTACCACAATGAGCCGGTGAGTGCAGTTAGAGAAATTACACCAACAACTATCATGACAATGGTAGTGAGTGAGAGAATGGAATGCCTGTCTCTAATACAGGCAGGGGTTAGGGGAGGATAAAAGTAGGGTATCGGTGGTGGGAAGGGGGGGATTCTTTTTATGACTGAAACCCAACTATGAACATGTTTTGAATCATGGTGCTTAATTAAAGATATTATTTAAAATAAAGGTAGAAGCACATCCAGTTTCAGAGTGTGAGGGTGAGTGTGGACAGGTGGTCTAACTCTTCTAGGGCTCAAAGTTCTCTTTGGCCAAGTGGGGATCAACATAGGAATTATAAAAATCAGCCAGCCTTCAGAAGAGCAGCCTGTACTCTAAGGCAGGTCCTGTAGACGCGGCTGGCAATACCGGAATGCCCACTAGGTGGCAACACTAGACTAAATGACACTCGTAGGAATGTCAACGTTGAGAATAGAATCTCGGGGCTGGCCAGTGGCGCTAGAGGGAAGGCGTCTGCCTTGCAAGCGCTAGCCAAGGCAGGTCCGCGGTTCGATCCCCCGGCATCCCACATGGTTCCCCCAAGCCAGGAGCGACTTCTGAGCACATAGCCAGGAGTAACCCCTGAGCGTCAACGGGTGTGGCCCAAAACCCAACCCCCCCCCCCCCCCCAAATAGAATCTCCACATTTCATTTGTTCTTTGGCAGCTATCAACACTGACTGCTTTGAGATAAACCAGGTGTATTAGCGATTCGAGGTAGAGAGCTTTCCTCCTGGAACATACCATTTCAAAAAAGGCAGATAAGGTCAGAGAGAGGTTGAGCAGATGTTTTTCGTAGGAGGGCCAAGTGAGATCCCTTGCACAGCAAAGGTCCCAGAGCCATTCTGGAAGCAATCTCCGAGTCCTGAGGCTGGATGTTGGTCCAAACTTCCTCCCAAATACTCTTGACTTCTGTGCTCAGAGACCATTGCTGGCTGTGCTCTGGGGACCACATTTGGAACCAGGGATCCAATGGTGGATGAATCACTTGCAAGGTCTGTGTCTCATGCCTGTATTATGCTCTCAAATCAGAAGATTTGGGATTTTTGGAGAGGGAATCCAAAGTGTTTTGAGAGAAAGGAAGAGGGTAGAGAGAGAGAGGAGAGACAGGAGAGAGACACACACACACAGACACACAGACACAGACACACACACACAGAGAATGGAAGAAGAGAGAGAAGGGGCAGAGTAAAGGAGGGAGAAGAACATTCTGGAAGGGTTCAGAGAGCTCAGGAACAGAGAAGATAGAGTTTGGAGAAACAGAAAATAAAGAGGAGACCGAGTGTTTATTCATCAATAGTTTGTTTTGTTGCCTTACCTAGAGGTGATCAGGACTTCCTCCTGGGCTCTGTGCTTAAGGGGTCTCTCGTGGTGGTAGAGCATGACCATATTAGTGGCTAAGGGAGTCCAACTGTGGTTTGGCTGTCTGCAAGCAAAGTACCTTACCCTCTGTGCTATCATTCCGGTAGTCTTTTTTTTTTTTATCATTTTGACTACTTTTACATATGTACCAAATATTATTTTTTTGTTGCTCAGAGGGTTACTCCTGCTCTGCACTCAGGAATTACTCCCAGCAGTGTTTGGAGACCATATGGGATGACAAAGATTGAACCTGGGTTGGCTGCATGCAAGGGCAATCGTGCAGTACTATTGCTCTGGTCCTCCTAATTCATTTTCATTTCTTCTTTCTCCCCTCGAATTCTTATTTCTAAGATGTTGTAGCATCATAATTCAAATTTATATTAGGCTGTGACTTGGAGAGAGTTAGTGTTTTGTTTAGAACCAGAGCTGGGCACTGTGAGGGCTCGGGCTTCAATTTTAGTGTTTGCTATTGAGCATCTATGGTTATTGTTGAAGTTAGACTCACAATCAAAGTCCTTGGATATTGGCTGCAATTTATGTTTAGTTCTTTTCTAAAAAAACTTTACTTATTGAATGATTTTTTGGCCCATACCCTGTGTGCTCAGGGGCCCATTCCTGGCTCTGCATTCAGAAGTCACCTCTGGCAGGCTGGGGGACCAGATGGGATGCTGGGAATCGAACCGCGTCCTTATCCGGGTCAGTCGCACACAAGGCAAATGCTCTACCACTGTGATATCTCTCTGGCCCATGTTTAGTTCTCATAGGCGAGGGGTGCAGACTTTCTTTCAATTCAGTTAAATCAAATGAGGCATCATTTGGTTTCATTTTGCTTTTTGTTTTGTTTGTTGTGCAAATGTCATGCATAAAAATAAACATGCTTCATTTTCAAATCATATACTTGACCTTTTTGTTTTTTTTTTGTTTGTTTGTTTGGTTGGTTTTTGGGCTACACCTGCAATGCTCGAAGCTTACTCCTGTCTCTGTACTCAGGATTAGTCCTAGGCAGGATTTGGAAACCCACATGGGATATTGGAGATCGACCACAGCCAGCCATGTGCAAGGTAAGTGCCTAACCGCTGCATTATATCTCTGAACCCTAAATTAGAATTTTGGGGGCAGCTGGGAACCAAGTTGAGTTGCAAGGAGTCAAACTTGGGTCAGCAACATGCAAGGCAAATGTCCCATCCACTGTACCCTCTAGCTCCCATTTCTGAGCTTTGATTGAAATCAGAAGGAAGATAATTATGCCATGAAATATGCCATCTAAAGTCACAGGAAGACTTTATTCTTTGGTGTTCGGGTCACACCCGGCAGTGTTCAGGGGTTACCTCCTGGCTCTAGGCTCAGATATCGCTCCTGGCAGGCTCAGAGGATCCTATGGGATGCCAGGATTCAAACCACCGTCCTTATCTGCATGCAAGGCAAACTCCCTACCTCCATGCTATCTCTTCGGACCCCTAGGAAGACATTTTTGTCTTCCAAGACATAGAGGCTTGGAATATATCACTCACAAACACATTCTATAAAGAGAACATGACCCAAAGGGTCCAATGGAACAAAAACATAAATGACAATGGAGAAAGCAGTTGGACCCAAGAGGCATTTTTGCAGTTGGAGCAATCGATAAATAATAAAAAACAGTAAAAAGAGCAAAAGCTACTTTAGATAATATGAAAAAGGGGAAGAGACTTAGTGTGAAAAATGAGCAAGGCAATTAAGCATTTGTATTTTATTTAAAATCAAGAGGGAAGAGAAAAGGGGAATGTTCTCGTGTTTGTGTTGGGGAAGTTGGATGATGTGAAAGGTCAAAACTAGTACTTTAAGGCAAAAAGAGCGTCACATGTTGAGTAAAGTCGGCCAGAAGGAAAAGGAACACACACAGAATGTCTTTTTTCATATGTGGGACTTAAAGATACACAAGAATATGACAGCAAAGGGTCAAGAGGGGCAACTTAACAAGAGAACTGATCCATGCAATTGGGGTTGGTGTTGGGGAGGGTTTGATACAGAGGGGTGTAGAGGTTCGTGGGAAAGGAAGATGGGTACACTAATGATGCATGTACATGGTGCATCAATACTATTGTGTTGTGATAGATAGGTAGGTAGGAGGTAGATAGATTGATTCCTCTTCCTTCCTTCCTCCTTCCTTCCTTCCTTCCTCCTTCCTTCCTTCCTTCCTTCCTTCCTTCCTTCCTTCCTTCCTTTCTTTTCTTTCTTCTTTCTTATTTCTTCCTTCTTTTATCTTTCTTTTTCTTCTTTTTTTTGGTTTTTGGGGCAACACCCCGGTGTTCAGGGTTACTCCTGGCTGTCTGCTCAGAAATAGCTCCTGGCAGCACGGGGACTATATGGACACTGGGATTCGAACCAACCACCTTTGGTCCTGGATCGGCTGCTTGCAAGGCAAATGCCGCTGTGCTATCTCTCCGGGCCCTATCTTTCTTTTTCTTTCATTCATTCATTCATTCATTCATTCTTTCTCTCTTCTCTCTCCCCTCTTTCTTTCCCTCTTTCCCTTTTCTTTCTCTTTCCCCTTCCCTCTTTCTTTCTTTTCTTTCTTCTCTCTCTTTCTTCTTTCCTCCTTTCTTCATTCTTTCTTTCTCTTTATTATATTTCTTTCTTTCTCTTTCTTTCTTTTTCTTTCTTCTTTCTTTCTTTCTTTCTTTTTCTTTCTTCTTTCTTTCTTCTTTCTTTCTTTCTTCCTTCTTTCTTTCTTTCCTTCTTTCTTTCTTTCTTTCTTTCTTTTTTGTTTTTTGGGCCACACCCGGCACGGGGGACCAAATGGAACTCTGGGATTCGAACCAACCACCTTTGGGGTCCTGGATCGGCTGCTTGCAAGGCCAACACCGCTGTGCTATCTTCCGGGCCCTCTCTTTCTTTCTTTAATTATTTCTTTGCACTATGATATTATAATACAGTTATCGAAGCTCATACTTTCAGTATCCATCGTCTCACCCTGGTATAACACTCCCCATATCTTAACCAGTAGTCATTGCCTCTCCCAATCTGAAGCCCAACCCCCTTCGTATGTCTCCAACCAGTTCTCATGTGTTATTGTTTTAATTGTCTTTGGGTATTCATTATTCCAGCCATTATGTCTCTTATTTTATTTGGGGGGCACACCCCCAGTGGGGCTCAGGAAGAATTCCACTTAGCAGGCCTCAGAGGACCAAATGGGAGGCTGGGAATTAAACCCGGTAGGACCATAGATGTATGTGCAAGGCAAATGCCTATCCACTGGGCTATCACTCTGCCCCTATTATGTTTCTTTATATCTTGCACATGTAGAGAAAGATATTTCTGTATCATTTCCCCCACAGACACACTGACTTCATTTAGGAGCCACTGTTTCTGGCCATATTTCTTCAAAAAATAGAAGTCATGGTGAAGAACTCAAGATACCTAGCACAGCCAAGGTCATCTTGAAAAAAAATAAGGAGGGAAGGTTAAAGGGGTAAATATAATTGCAAATTTTACTCCAACAGAGCAACAATCAAGCTGATGTAGTACTGGCATGATAGATATACTGATAACCTGGAATAGAACTGAGAGATTAAAAAACATATTCATTTATGCTTAATAGGATTTTGCCAAGGGTACCAAAGCCTTTCAGTGGGGGAAGGAATAGCCTTAACCAAATGGTGCGTGAAATATCTGATTGACCTAATATAGATGGAGCGTAACGCTTCCATAACTCCCACACGACGTGATAGATCAGATCAAAGTGTAGTAAAGACCTAAGTGTGGGGGCCGAAGCGATGGTGGCAGTGGTATGAGGGCATGTGCCTTCACACAGCTGACCCAGGACAGACCTCAGTTTGAATCGGAGACCCATAAGGTCCCCCAAGCCAGGGAGCGATTTGTGAGCACAGAGCCAGGAGTAACTCCTGAGCATCACCCACGGTGGTACCATCCCAAAAGAAGACCTAAATATAAAAAGTCAAAACTATAAAACTATTCTAAGAAAATATATAGGTTAGGATAGCGTGACTTATATGACTTTCATGACCTTGGATTTGGCATAGATTCTTTACTACAGCACCAGAAGTTCCAGCAGTGAAAAATAAAAGACAAATTGGTTTCCATCAAAATAGAGGACTTTTGTACTTAAAAGTATCCAGACAGTCGTGCTCGCTTCCGGCAGCACATATACTAAAATTGGAATGATACAGAGAAGATTATCTTGGTCCCTGTGCAAAAGGACCCAGACAGAAAGATCAAGAAACAGCCCCACAAACTGGAAAATATTTGTAGCAATATATACTGTATATGCCGGCATTTAAGACGACCCCTAACATTTTCACTCAAAATACAGAGTTTTGTTATATACTCGCTGTGTAGAACATCCTCTCTTCCGCTCTACCTTTCCACAACCAAATAAAAAGGTAAAACAATATCGAGATTTGATTTCAGCATTTAATTTTCATTCATAATGCTTATTAGTATCAACTGCACAAGGCCGTATGTAAACAAACATATACATAAAACAGTGCAATTTTATTACCGGTTACGTTACTAAAAGAAAGATACACGCTTATAGACTGGTACCGTCAGGCCGTCAGCTTCTCAGGAACCTAGGCAAAGCAAGCCCATCTGCACATGTGAAGAAATAGATGGTAACCTGATTGGACCCACACACGCAAAATCGCACACAGCCCACCGTCCACCCAGTTATGGTATGGCTAATTTCAACGATTTTGCGCTCTCAGAACTGGGTGTCTTTGGTCGGACTGTGTGTGATCAAACTCTCAAATCTTACAACAAAAAGCCGAGCATACACCCCAGCAGAGCCTGCTGATCGCCTGAACGATTGTGAGTGCAGTGGCGTGGCGTGGGAGGCAACTATGGCACGGGCAAGCAATTCTGGGGCAGTCAATCTGAAGTGTAGCCTGGCCTAGTGCCGAGATCCCCCACTTGAGGCATATTTTTCAGTGCCAAAAGAATGGTCTTCCCGTCCGTAAAACAGAGAATAGAAAAGGTATTAGCACAGATGAAAAAGGATTATAATAAGAAAAAAAAAAAAACAGAGAGAACAATCTAACAGGACTCCAGGCTGGGGTCAATGACGGGTTGGTGAGACAAGTGACTAGGTTGGTGGTCATGTACCGCTCCAGGGAACTTCCGGTTTGCAGTTCACAAGACGGGTTTGCGTGTCACGTGAACCGCTCCAGGGCCTTTCCAGTAGTTCGGGTCACATGATAGATTTGCGTGTCACATGACGCACCTATCCGGGGACTTTCCCATGTTTCGGATCACACTGATTCATGTCACGTGACTGCCACAGAACTCCGGTTTGGGGCACATGACAGGATTGGCAAAGGTCACGTGACGCGAAATGGGAGAATTTCAGTTTGCCATCAGGTAGAGGTCGGGCGAATCACGTGACAGTGTTTCGGGTCACGGTGACTAGCCCCAGGGACTTCCTGTTTTTCGGGTCACGAGACAGATTTGCTGGGTCACCCGACCGCCCAAGGGACTTCAGGTGTGGGTCATGTGATGGGTTTGTGGGTCACGTGATGATCACTTCCCGGTTTTTCAGGTCACATGACAGGTTCCTGGGTCACATGACCGCCCCAGAAACTTTGGGTTTGTGGTTCACTTTCTGGTTTTCCGGTCATGTGATGAGTCTGCAGATCACGTGACCATCCGGAAACTTTCAAGTTTACGGTCACGTGGTTTGCAGGTCATGTGACACCGTGGTAAACTTTCGGGTTTGGAGTACACATGACGGGTTGGCGAGTCACATGACAGGTTCCTCGGTCACGTGACTGCCACAGGGACTTCGGGTTTGCGGTCACATGATGGGTCTGCGAGTCATGTGACTGCCCTGGAAACTTCCAGTTTTCGGAGTCACGTGACGGGTCAGCAGGTCATGCGTCTACCCAGGACCTTCAGGTTTACAGTCACGTGACAGGTTGGCGAGTCATGTGGCGGGTTTGCGGGCCACTATCGTGGTGGACTTTTGGGTTTGAGGGTTCGCATGATGAGTCACATGACGGGTTCCTCAGTCACGTGACTGCCACAGGGACTTCGGGTTTGGGGTTCACATGACAGGTATGCGTGCCACGGGACTGCTCCGGGGACTTTCTGGTTCTCGGGTTATGTGACGGGTTTGCGAGTACGTGACCACCCAGGGAAGCTCCTGGTTTTGGGGTCACATGAGAGGTCTGCATGTCACGTGACTACCCAGGAACTTCAGGATTTGCGGTCACATGACAGGCTGCTGAGTCACGTGACGAGTTTGAGGGTCATGTGACTACCGTGGTGGACTTTCGGGTTTGGGGAGTCACTTGATGGGTTCTTGGGTCACGTGACTGCTCCAGGGACTTTCCGGTTTTAGGGTCATGTGACTGCTCCAGGGACATCCTGGTTTGTGGGTCACATGAGCAGTTCGCAAGTCATTTGGTGGGTTTTCGGGTCACATGACCACTCCAGAAACTTTCCGGTTTTGGGTTACATGACGGGTCTTTGGGTCTCGTGATGGTCTTGCGAGTCATGTAACTGCCTTGAGAACTTGGATTTGCGGGTCATGTGACCGCCCTGGAGACATCCGGGTTTGCAGGTCACATGAGAGGTTCACAAGTGATTTGTCAGGTTTGCACGGCACGTGACCAACCCAGGGACATTCTGGTTTGCGGGTCACATGACATGTTTGTGGGTCATGTGATCGTCCGTGAAACATCCGAGGTTGTGGGTCACAGGACAGGTTTGTAGGTCACGTGATGGCTTGGCGTGTCAAGTGACTGCCTCAGGGACTCAGGGACTTCCGGGTTTTGAGTTCAGATGACAGGTTAAACAGCCACGTGACGGGTTTGTGGGTCACGTGACAGCCCCGGGGACTTCCGTGTTTTGGGGTCACATGACGGGTCTTTGGGTCATGTGATGGACTTGCGAGTTGTGACTGCCTTGAGAACTTGGGTTTGCGGGTCACGTGACCGCCCCGGGGACTTCCGTGTTTTGGGGTCACATGACGGGTATGCTGGTCACTTGAATGGTTTGTGTGTCATGGGACCGCCCCAGGGACTTCCAGGTGTGCAGGTCCCATGGAGGGTGAGCATCAGCTTGGGGGACGCAGGCAGGAGACCCGCCCTGCTAAGCACTGTGCTCCTCCCCTCTGCCATGTTACAGAGACATCTTCTCTTCCCACAGTGCTGCCCTCTAGGCACAGCTCTCCCCTGACTTCATGGAGGGGCACAAGCTCGCCCTCCAGGGGAGCGGCCCTGCACAGCGCTGCTGTCCAAGCTGCTTGTTGTCTTGGCCTCTTCGCAGAAGAGGGGATCCCGGGATTTGAACCACTGACCTTCTGCATGAAGGGTAAACGCCTTACCTCCATGCTATCTCTCTGGCTCTATTTCCTAGTACATAATTTTGGCATGTCATTCCTAGATATCACTACAAACAATTTTTCTTAACAACAGGTCTATATGCTCCCTACTATTATGTTTTCATAATACAAACAAAAGAATTCATGATGTTTCTATTAAGGTGTTTCTTAAATATATTTGATTGGACCTTTTAGACCTATAATAAACCATAGGAGTTAATAAAAAAAAAGAATTATAGGGCTGGATTGGTGGCGCAAGCAGTAGGTCATTTGCCTTGCATGAGACTAACCTAGGACGGACCGCAGTTCGATCCCCTGGCGCCCCATATGTTCCCCCAAGCCAGGAACGATTTCTGAGTCCATAGCCAGGAGAACCCCTGAGGGGTGTGGCCCAAAAAGCTAAAAAAATATTATAATTAGCATAGCAAAAGAAATATTACATGGAGAGAAATGAATGTTAGGCAAATGAATACTTGCCTTATTTTAATGCATTGGGAATATTTCTCTTAGTTTACACAAGGCAAACATTTATCTGATGTCATGCTGATGGTGAAATAGGTTATGTCCACTTTTAGTCTTTAACAACAGACAACCGAATCGCAGGCCAGGCATCCTGTGAGGAAGCAGTGCTGTTTTCTCAGATATCAGAGTTCAGGGGTGATGCTGAAGCTCTACTGGAACACATAGATTGGGAGGATTATTGCTTTTGAGGGGGGGTGTGGTGCTCAGGGTTTACTCCTGACTCTGTGCTTAGGCATTACTCCTGGTAGGGCTCAAGGGATTGCATAGGGATGGCTGGGGATCAAATTGGGGTTCGCCATGGTAGGCAAATGCCCTGCCACTGTACTATCCCTCCAGCCTAATGATTACTCATTAGTTTTAAATAACATGTTTAATTGAGGGGCCTGAGTGATAGCTCAGTGGTAAGGCTTTTGCCTTGCATACAGTTGACCTGGGACGGATCCAGGTTCAATTCCCGATACCCCACATGGTCCCCCAAGCTTGCCAGGAGTGATTTCTGAGCACAGAGCCAAGAATAAGCCCTGAGCACCGCAAGGTTTGGCCCATAAATAAATAAAAAAGTTAAATTGAATCACCGTAAGATACACAGTTACAAAGTTGTTCATGATTGAGTTTCAGTCATACAACATCGAACACCCTTCACCAGTGCACATTTCCCTCTGCCAATGTCCCCAGTTTCCCTCCTGCCCTCCCCCACTACCACTGTCCTGCCTGTCTCTATGGCAGACATTTTCTCTCTCTCTCTCACTCTCTCTCTCACACACACACGTATGCTCACACACAGATATATACACAGATACAAACACTCTTACTTTATTCTAGGGGCTGAAAACCACAATGCAAAAAAGTCCTCTGCATTCCTATGTTCATTGCAGCACTATTCACAATAGCCCGAATCTGGAAACAACCCAATTACCTGAGAACAGATGTTGGACAAAGAAACTGCGCTTCATCTACAGAATGGGTACTACACAGATGTTCGGAAAAATGAACTAATGAAATGTGCTTATATATGGATGATATGGAGAGTATTATGCTGAGTGAAATGAGGCAGAGGGACAGACATAGCATGGTTGCCCTCATTTTGGGATGCTGCTCGTTTTTACAACAAATCTACAAATCCTGCCAAGCTGTTTTCTTATAGACCTCCTGCAGCCTCCTGCAATCCTGTCTTCATCCACTTCAAAAGAGCCTGTCACCCCTCCTGCTAGCCCGCCATTCCTGCAAACCTGTTTCTGACTGACTCCACCTTTGACAATGCTGAATTTGGTACTCTGCCTGGCTGCCCTTGATGCCCACCACTGCCACCAACCACCCCCTTCGCACCAAGGTTTAACTTTGAAACAGGTCACGGGCGTGGGACTTTGCTTACTCAGACCATATATGCGCCCCCCTGTCCAACCATCAGACATTTGCAATCAAACCATTGTGGTTAACAACTCCATCTTTATTAATTTGTTTGCTCCACTGGATTTTCTCCCCATATTGTTACTAAAATGTTTCTTGCTTACTATTAGCTTTGTTAATGCCTAGATTAACCATCAAACCTGTTGGTCCAGTTTCCACCTCGAACCTCATCCTGCAGATGGTCAACGCCTCCACCATCACCGACCCCGCCTACCAACAGTGCTGGATCTGCTATTCATCTCAACCGCCCTTCTGCTTTGGCGACCCCCTGCCTGTCTCCGACCCCTTCGCTCTGCGCTGCAGCCCCCAGCCTCACTTTGGCATCACCTTGGAACAGGTGATGGGACTTGAACTTTGCCTTTTGGTACCCAATATGCTTCCCCCTATTCCCCTTATTGAAAATTGTAATCAAATTCTTGTCGTTGATTCCTCCTTCAGTTCATGATTGCCCCCAATTTAATGTTTTTTTGCCTGTTATCACTGGTTTATCTCCCCCATTGTTTCACATTTGTTTCTTTAGTCCTAGAACTACTGTGTTTTGGTTGTTTTAATGCCTAAATTGACTGTTGGACCAAAAATTGCCTTATTACCTCTTAGATATAACCTTGTGTCTCTCTCCCGCTGCAGTAGAAAATCAGACACTGCCTTCACCCTAGCCTTATTGGAAGGCCTGGGTGTTATTGGTGTGAGCACACAAATTTATTCATTGGTTCATACTCTAGAATCTGTTAATGCCTTATAACTGTTGTTAGAAATGTTTACAAACTTAAAAGAAGTTTACACTACTGTTGAATCCCTAGCACAGATAGAGCAGAAAAACCGCCGTGGTTTAAATTTGACATTTTTTTTGAGGGAGGGGGAAATTTGTGTCATCCTTATAGTAGAATGTTGCTTTTTTAAAATAAACTTGGCTTAGTTAAAGATAGCATTAAACTTGTGGAAGATATTCTAGAGGATAGAAATAGACAGAGGGATTAAGATGAGTCCTGATATAAAAATTGGTCCTCTACCTCATTCTGGCTGTCCAAGCTGCTGCCTAATTTGGTCCTTTCATTGGCTTTTTGCTACTTTTTCCTTTGGCCCCTAGACATTCCATCACCTCACAAGTTTTGTTAAGAATCAGGTTAATGAGATTGCCCTAATGTTCAGTGTAGGTCCAATATCAGTGGCTCTCTTAAATGCTCCCCGAAGGACATGAAGCTATGGAAAAACCTATGCTTCAACCTCTGAGCTGTAAGGAGTTTTGAGTATCTGGCTAAACGCCCTTGCTCGCTCTGCTCCTGGCTGTGTTGATGCTCATGACGGGGATAGCTTGGTGCCAGTGTCTGGGTGCAAACATGGCATTCCTAATATTTTGCGCGCAAAAACTTTTAATTTGGTCTCTTGTTGCCATGTCCAGAACTGGAAGCCCACCAAAGTAACCTAAGACAGGCACTCCACCCATTTTGCTCTTCTTCTTTTATTATTACAGAAAAGGGGGAACTGTGGGGAGCCTAGCTGATGGAACCTAGAACAAAGGACACCTCAGAAATCCCTGACCTTGGGCCTGGAGAGATAGCACAGCGACGTTTGCCTTGCAAGCAGCTGATATAGGACCAAAGGTGGTTGGTTCGAATCCCGGTGTCCCATATGGTCTCCTGTGCCTGCCAGGAGCTATTTCTGAGCAGACAGCCAGGAGTAACCCCTGAGCACCGCCGGGTGTGGCCCAAAAACCGAAAAAAAAAAAAGAAATCCCTGACCTTGTCACCATGTGACCAGAGGTGCCCATGCCCTGAGAACAAAGGAAATAGACAAATACTAAAGTAATTCAAAGCAGCCCAATACATCCAGCCAGAAAGAAAAATATAGAGCAACTTGCCTTTGTGTTAGCAAAATATTATTATGATTACAGCTGACGTTTTATTTATGCTTGCTGAGTAAAATTTATAAGACTCTGTTTGGATCTTGTGCTTTCAGTATAAACTCTTTTAGTATAAACATGTGCTCAGGTCTAACTTTTTACCCCTCCCTATTACCTGCCCCCAGCTTATGCTAATGAGTGCTTGCAATTGTAATGGGTGGAAAAACTGTAACACCTCTATGACGTATTCTGTCTTTAAAAGCTGATCTCCCCTGGCAATAAACCCATTTTGAACAGCATGTGTTGTCTTGAGGACTTTTCTTACTAACTTCTCAAGTTTTTCTTCACAGATTGGTTCTGCTCGGGCAAACCCACGAATTACTAGTGATCTTCATTTCCACACCCCCGTGGGAAGGGGGTCCCCCACGGAAGGTTGCATACTACTTTTATTTATTTTTTTCTTTTTTTTTTTGGTTTTTGGGCCACACCCTGTGACGCTCAGGGGTTACTCCTGGCTATGCGCTCAGAAGTTGCTCCTGGCTACTTGGGGGACCATATGGGACGCCGGGGGATCGAACCGCAGTCCGTCCTAGGCTAGCGCAGGCAAGGCAGGCACCTTTACCTCCAGCGCCACCGCCCGCCCCCTACTTTTATTTTTATTATTCAAAAATGTGTTTTTGGTTGTGGAGAATTGAAGCCAGGGCCTCATATATGTAAAATATGTACTCAACAGCTGAGCTACAGTCTTTTTTTGTGTGTGGTTTTTGGGTCACACTTGGCACGCTCAGGGGTTCCTCCTGGCTCTATGCTCAGAAATTGCTTCTGGCAAGCATGGGGGACCATATGGGATGCCGGGATTCGAACCACTGTCTTTCTGCATGGAAGGCAAACGCCTTACCTCCATGCTATCTCGCCAGCCCCATGAGCTACATTCTTAACTTCTAAATCTCCTACTTGAAAAGTAATTTTTGGGGGTCCCTCACACAGTAGTACTTGGAAGCTACTCCCAGGGGTTCTGAGGGACCATATGGTGCAGGGATAGAATTTGAGGCTTCTGCATGCTTTGGATGTACTCCTTCTTTAGAATCTGCATGCCACTCATCCCCCAGTTTTCCACTTTAATAAAACAACTTTATTTTAATCAAATTTAGACTTGGAAAGTAACAGAAAATGTCTTCCTTACTTCCTACATGCACCAACTGGAAGTATTCTGTAAGAATTCTTTTCTGGGGCCTGGAGAGATAGCACAGCGGCGTTTGCCTTGCAAGCAGCCGATCCAAGACCAAAGGTGGTTGGTTCAAATCCCGGTGTCCCATATGGTCCCCCGTGCCTGCCAGGAGCTATCTCTGAGCAGACAGCCAGGAGTAACCCCTGAGCAATGCTGGGTGTGGCCCAAAAACCAAAAAAAAAAAAAAAGAATTCTTTTCTGAATCCAGAACGATAGCACAGCATTTGCCTTGCATGCAACTGACCTAGGTTTGATCCCTGGCAGCCCATATGGTCTCCGAGCCTAGCAGGAGTGATTTCAGAGTGCCTAGCCAGGAGTAGTGCCTGATGTGTCCCCAGAACAAACAAGCACACAAAAGAATCCTTCCATTTCTTTAAATCCATAGATTAATTATACTTATTTTAATCTAGGTGTCATAATACAGAATGCCTATTACCAGAATACCCCACGAATGCATCAATTTATAAAAATCTGACTTAGTCATTTATTTTGGGATGTCTTCCCAGAAATACCTAGCAATGTCTAGGAAACCTCATGAATGGAACATGGAGCTCTGAGCATGCAAGGCATGCTCTCCAGCCCTTTGAGCTGTCTCTGTGGCTCTGATCACATTTATCTTAGAGCTTAAATTGTTTTAGATTGGGTTATTGCAAGCTCCTTTAGATTTGTTTGTATGTTTGCCTGCTTCACACTCGAATTAATGCTGGCAGGGCAAGAGGATAATATGGATTGCTGGGGATTGAACCTGGATCTGCTGCATGCAAAGTAAACACCCTCTCTGTTGTACCCATATTTTTTCATTTGTTTTGCTTCTTTTTGGGGGGCACACCCATTAATGCTCAGGAGATACTCCTGGCTATGTGCTCAAAAATCACTCCTGGCTTGGGGGACCATATGGGACTCTGGGGGATCAAATCTCGGTTCATCTTAGGTTAGCACTTGGAAGGCTTTACCTCTAGCGTCACCTCTTCGGCCCTTGTTTTGCTTCTTGTTTTGGAAAAGTTCCCATTCCTTTTTTTTGTTCTTCCTTACTTTTTAGTATATGTAAAAGTATATTTTTTACTTTTATATGTAACGATACATTCTGGACTCATCTTGTAATTTCCTTGCTTTAGCCCTTTAATCGATGTCTTCTATAATGTATTTGGCTCTTTTTCCAAAAGAATGATATCTAGAGGCCAGCATCTAAGTGCTAATTGTGTTCACTGTCCTGGAGTTTCTCTTCTGCTAGGATTGTTTCATGGAAAAAGGGAAGAAATATAGAGTTCTATGCTAATAATACACACAGTATGCACTATAGATTTCCAAGTCCCTCTGCTTTAAAGATACTCCAATTACAATTGGATGTTGCAGGGAGTTTTCTTCCCTCCCCTTCCTTCCTTTCCCTCTGCCACATCCAGTAGTGCTCAGGGCTTGCTCTTGACTGCATTTACGGATCACTCCTGGGGCCGGAGAGATAGCACAGAGGTAAGGAATTTGCCTTGCATGCAGAGGATGGTGGTTCAAATCCCGACATCTCATATACTCCCCTGAGCCTGCTAGGAGCAATTTCTGAGTGTAAGGCCAGGAGTAATCCCTGAACATTGTCAGGTGTGACCCAAAAAGAAAAAAAAAAA
Source organism: Suncus etruscus (assembly GCF_024139225.1). NCBI lineage: Eukaryota > Metazoa > Chordata > Mammalia > Eulipotyphla > Soricidae > Suncus > Suncus etruscus. The sequence continues at coordinate 7,589,304 of NC_064867.1, forward strand.
GGATCACTCTTGGGATCACTCTTGGTGGGTCTCAGGTGACCACACGTAATGCCAGGCAATGCCCTCCCAGTTGTACTATCCCTCTGGTTCTCTTTTCCTTCTTTTGGCTACTACAGTTTCTTGTCTTTTTGTTTTGATTTTGGTTCACACCCGACAATGCTCAGGGTTTACTCCTGGCTCCATGCTCAGATATCGCTCCTGGCAGTCTCGGGGGAACCATATGGTATGCTGGGATTAGAACCACCATCCTTCTGAACTCAAGACATGCTATCTCTCAGCCCCCTACAGTTTCTTTATACAAAAACTAATGATTATTTTATGGAGCTGGAGAGATAGCCTGGAGGTAAGGTGTTTGCCTTGCATGCAGAAGGTTGATGGTTCGAATCCTGGCATCCCATATAGTTCCCCGAGCCTGCCAGGAGTGATTTCTTTTTTTTTCTTTTGGTTTTTGGGCCACACCCAGTGACGCTCAGGGGTTACTCCTGACTATGCGCTCAGAAGTCGCTCCTGGCTTGGGGGACCATATGGGACAGCAGGGAATCCAACCGCAGTCTATCCAAGGCTAGCACAAGCAAGGCAGGCACCTTACCTCTAGCGCCACCGCCCGGCCCTAACCAGGAGTGATTTCTGAGCATAGAGCCCGGAGTAACCCCTGAGCACTGCTGGGTGTGACCAAAAAACCCCCCAAATATTATTATTTTAGTTTGTTTCTGGAGGAAACCCAGACATGCTCTGGCACAGAGCTCAAGGGACCATGCTATGCCAGATCAAAATCTCAGCAGAGAATGTTCTACAAACACACACACACACTATAGTCTTTTGATTTGTTTTGTTAGTTTTGTTTTGGGGCCATGCCTGGAAGTACTCAGGGTTCATTCTTCGCTCTGTATCTAGAAATCACTCTCGGCAGGCTTTGGGAAACCAGGAGGGATGCCAGAGACCAAATCGGGATCAGCTGTGTGCAAGGCAAAAGCCCTGACTGCTGCGCTGCCGTTCCTGTTTCACTACAACCCTTTGAGCTATCTCCTTGATCCTTTTATTTTTATATGTATTGTTATTATTTGGTGTATATATAAAAAGTTCCGAGGTCAGAGAGATAGCACAGCAGTAGTGCGTTTGCCTTGCACGCAGCCAACCTGGAATGGATCCAGGTTCGATACCCGGCATCACATATGGTAACCCGAGCCTGCCAGGATTGATTTCTGAGTGCAGAGTCAAGAATGACTCCTGAGCACCGCCGAGTGTGGCCCCCAAACAAAGCAAAACAAACAAAAAGAAATTCTAGGAAGGCTTCCACAGCAGAGGAGAAAATATTGCCCAAGGCTCATTTGAATTCTGGAAAAGATCATTTTCTCACAGCCAGAGGCTTGCCATCTTTGCCCATTGGTTTCTACACTCTAAGACCTCATCCTAGTAAATGTCAGAGTTAGTCTCAAAAACATCTGCCAGGGCCGGTTTTCCTGCACACCTTCCCCTTATTTAGACTTTGCTTTTTAGCCTGACTTAGATGATCCATTTGTCAGTGACATCGAGGGGTCAGCCTTTCTTAAGCTATCCCACCTGCAAGGTCTCTGGACTCTCAAGCTCCTTTTCTTTGGGCAAGAATGAACAGTGGAATGAAGAGTGGAAAATGGTGTGTAAAGCACCAAGTCCTAAGCACACAGAAGCACATGAGGATCTCTCTGCTCCTCCCTTCTGGGGAGCAGAATGCCAACTTTGCCTACTCTATAGAAATAACCATCCTGTGATTCATTTCTGTCTGAAATGCCACATATATTTGCGTGGGTGAATTTTATCTATCTATCTATCTATCTATCATCTATCTATCTATCTATTTATTTATTTATTTATTTATTTATTGTTTTGGGCCAAACCCAGTGATGTTCAAGAGTTACTCCTGGCTATGGGCTCAGAAAACGCTCCTGGCTTGGGGGGCCATATGAGATGCCAGGGATCAAGCTGTGGTTCGTCCTAGGCTAGTGCATGGAAGGCAGATGCCCTACTACTTGTGCCACCACTACGGCCCCTCATAGGTCAATTTTAAGACTTGCTCCTTGACTCAACTGCTTTTTTCTCTGAGCAGGTCACCACCTGGGACTGCATCATCCACCTTGTTCCTTACATCGATCAATCCACTCATGGTAAAAAGACCACAGATAGTATCCTTTTTTGGGGGGGAGGGGGTCATACCCGGCAGGGCTCAGGGACCACTCCTGGCTCTAAGCTCAAAAATTGCCTCTGGAAGGCACGGGGGACCATATGGGATGCCGCGATTCGAACCACCATCCTTCTGGATGCAAAGCAAATGCCTTACCTCGATGCTATATCTTTGGCCCCCATAGATAATATCTTTAGGAAGCCAAGGTCATACATTTTATAGCAAGTAAATCCCATGGAAATAAGTCATCGTATCTTTCTTATCCTGTGGACAACTTGGATTCTTCTGAGTCCTTATCACTGTTTACCATTAGGAATTTCATCCATCTGCCTGCAGCTGTATTTAGAGCATTTGCAGCAAATGTCAAGAAATCTAATCCCAAACTCCCTAGCTTTCCCCATCCTCACCTCACATCCCTCACATTGAGAGCTTTCCTAAAGCAAATGCATACTTTATTAAAATCACAAATGAGGGGGCCAGAGAGATAGCACAGCAGTAGGGCATTTGCCTTTCATGCAGTTGTCATAGGATGGACCTGGGTTCGATTCCTAGCATCCCATATGGTCCCCCGAGCCTGCCAGGAGCAAATTCTGAGCACAGAGCCAGGAGTAACCCCTGAGTGCTTCTGGGTGTGACCCACAAACCAAAAAAAAAATTCACAAATGACATTTTACCATTTCCAGCAGATATCACCATGTAATATGTATTTTTTTGGGGGAGGGTCACACTCAAAAATTCTTGTTCAGTAGTCACTCCTGGAAGGCTTGTGGGATGCTGAGATTTGAACCGGGGTCCATCGAAGTTTAGGGTTTATATTCAAGTATATAATGGTAGTTGAAAATTTAGAAAGGTTATACCTTCCACTTCGTTTTCTTGCTACTGATACTTTGAAATATATAGGATATACTGTGATTTTATTTGAATTTTAGAATTGTCTTTTCTATTTATGTGAAAAATGATACTGAAACTTTGATAAGGATTGTATTGGCTTCATATATTATCTTGGGTAGCTTTCATTAGCAGGATTATGTATTTTGACTATTTTTTTTGTTTTTTGGGCCACACCCCACAGTGCTCAGGGGTTACTCCTGGGTGTCTGCTCAGAAATAGCTCCTGGCAGGCACGGGGGACCATATGGGACACCGGGATTCAAACCAACCACCTTTGGTCCTGGATCGGCTGTTTGCAAAGCAAACGACTCTGTGCTATCTCTCCAGACCCTATTTTGTCTATTTTTTTTTTTTTTTTGGTTTTTGGGCCACACCCGGTAATGCTCAGGGGTTACTCCTGGCTATGTGCTCAGAAGTTGCTCCTGGTTTGGGGGACCATATGGGACACTGGGGGATCGAACCGCCATCCGTCCAAGGCTAGCGCAGGCAAGGCAGGCACCTTACCTTTAGCGCCACCGCCTGGCCCCTATTTTGTCTATTTTTGATGACATGACAGTTCTGATAATTTTTAAGTAATCACACAAATAGTTTTTAATCAGCTAGATTTCATTTACTTTGTATTATAAAAATGAATTTGATCTAAACTTCCAAATATAATGAGTAGAAGGATAATACAGGAGTTAAATCACTTGACTTCTGTTCAGTTTGATCTCCAGTACTATATATGATCCCTGAAAGCAGAAATTATCCTTGAGTGCAAAATTCAAGAATAACCCCTGAGCTTTACCAGGTATGGCCCATCCTTCACCCCTCAAAAAAACTTGCAAATTTCAATGACAAGAATATTGAGTTGATTATAGCATATTTTCTTATTAATTTCCTGATTATCAAAAGGTTTGTGGCTATTGGAGACTGGTTAATATTGAAGTTTAACACTTGTGGGGGGGAGGGGACTCTCAAACATGAAACTCATGGGGTTCAGAAGTCACTCTAAATCATATATGATCAATAGACCCAAATGATCCCATATTTGGGACTATTGGTGTTGGGAACCTCCAAGTTTACATCAACATCACTTGGGGCAATAGGTTATGTGAGAAGTGGAATCCTGGCCTTATGTTATCATCCCCACCCTGAAAAATTTTACACATTAAATAAAAATAATTCAAGTATGTGGATGGTAGATTTAAAGCACGTAGCTAGTGGTAAAGCACGGGGTCAGCATGAATGAGCTCTGAGTTTGATTTCAACATTCCGGTCATTGCCAATGTTTAAATATCTGTTTAAAATGAAAAAAGTACTCATCACCCCTCCCGCCCAGGCTAGGTTGGCAGCTCAGCTTCCCTCCCGGCCTGGTCTCACCCACCCCAGCAACTTAAGTGTTGGGGGCCACGAACTTTCTCATCGTGCCCGCACCACAAAAGTAAACTTCGGGGGAAGGACAGCCTCGAGATTCCCCAGATACTAATGGGGAAACAGAAGTGGCCATCAATGGCAGATTGGGGGAGGCCGAAAGTGAGAGAGATCTTGGTCATGGAACCTAGTGATAGTACCAGCACCATCACGGAAGAGCCTGGCAGTCTGCAAGACTTGGTGAAAACCCTGGACTCCCAGACCTGCACCTTTATTGTGGGTGCTCAGATGAATGCCAAAGAATCTAAGGAGCACATTGCTGCCTCTGTCAGCATTCCCTCTGAAAACACAACGGGTCATCTACCAGGTTGAGTTCTTCAGGTTGATAAGAAGCTCCAGGAATACAGTGTTGGGGGGAAATGTTATTCACTTGGTGGAATGGGCTCCTTCTCACTCAGCTCCCTTCTGGAGCATCGTCTGGGACAGGGTCTGCCTCAGCTACTCATGGTGGGGAACCCCTACCTGGTACTCGGGGGCCTGGGGCCTCTGCTCATGACCAGAATGCCAACATCTATGTCATGGTTGGAACCTTCGACTCCCTAGTGACTGCTCTGCTGTGGATGGATGTTCACATCAACATTGAACTGGCCCAGATTCAGAGTGAGCCTCATGTACGACTGGTGATGATCAGCACATGAAGGTCAGCACATTATACAAATCTGTACATTTGTGTCATAGTAAAGAAATCTAGTATTGATGAAAAAATATATATATTTAATTTTATGAGTAATATTATAAAAGTAACTAAATTTTAAAAGCAAATTAACTAGTATCAAATATAATTTTGGTCTTAAGTTCTAGGTGTAAAAATGCATCAAATGTCTTTAACTATATTTTATAATGTCTAAACATCTTGTTAATTTGGTATATTATTTTTACAAATTATTCATTTAAAGTCTTCAAAGTAGAAACAGTTTTTTGTTAAAAATTTTAACACATTATTGCAGCTGCCTTTCTGTTTTCCTGCTAAACTAATTAAAAAAAAACCTGTTCATTTACAGCAAATGATATCATACTTCAGAGTGGAGACTCCTTCTACAGTGCTCATTAACCATTTTACTTAACAAAAAATTTTTTTAACTGCTTACATTTTACTTCATGTTTTAAACTTCAAACTAGGATTGTTTTAAAACTGTTTTGTGTTAAATCTAAACCTTAAAATTTATTTTCAGCAAAGTTCCACTCCAGCTACATTAAGTACTTCAAAAAACTAAGTTTTTTCTACAAAAATTTTTTTCTTACAAACATGCTGGCTAAATATTTAAAAGCGCTTGTCAATTTTTTTTTTGTGGTTTTTGGGTCACACCCGGCAGTGCTCAGGGGTTATTCCTGGCTCCAGGCTCAGAAATTGATCCTGGCAGGCACGGGGGACCATATGGGATGCCGGGATTCGAACCGATGACCTCCTGCATGAAAGGTAAACGCCTTACCTCCATGCTATCTCTCCGGCCCCCGTCAATTTTTCTAATGTGTTTTAATGCAATCCTTTTGTCTGTTCATGTGTGTGTTGTGATAAATGAAAGTGGCCACAATGTTGTGTTTAGTGTTGCTTTGTTTTGTCTGTTTGTTACTTCTACATTTCATGATACAATTTTTAAAGCCTTATCCATTTTTGAAATTTCAATTAATTTTTTTTAACCTGGCTCAGTCTGGTCATCTAACAGACTGTGACATCCTGCTAAAAATCATGTGTTAAGCTAGCTTTGTCCTGACAGCATGGCAGAAAGTGTAGGGGATGGTAAACCCCAGATTTCTCAATGGCCATCGGGGATAACTTTTCCCTGGAGAATTTCTGGACTTTGCAATCACCCAGCTTTCCTGCTATGTGTAAGTTAAGGCCTATAAAATATGAATTTGTGGCTAAACAATAGCATCTAGCTTTTAGATAATAATTAAGAAGTTTAAAAAATCATTTAGGTTCACTTTAAAAGTTTTTTTTGAAAAATTGGCAATTGTTAATTATAAAATTTTTTATGCTGATGTCTCACAGAGGTCAGATAACATTCCCGTGGTATTCAAAAATAATTTGTGTGATGTAAATTGCTAATGTCTTCTGCCTGTAAACCCGGGCCAGAAGACTAAGTAAATTCCTATTTTTTATATAAAGAATTAAATTTATGGAATATTTTATTGTAAAGAAGGGCCCCCAAGTAATCATTTTCCCCCTAACAAGCTGCTTCAATTTTTGCAAATTCACCCTGTTGTCTTTCCCAAGCTTACAAAACTACAGCCCATCCCTGGGGCTAATCTTGTGTTTACTGATGGTAGCTCTAATGGCACAGCGGCCTTGAGCATTCAGGGCAAGATCATGAAATTCACTACAGAGCACAAATCTGCTCAGCTTGTAGAACTGGCTGCAGTGCAAAGGGTATTTGAAACAGTTTTTGAACCCTTCAATCTCTATACTAATAGTTTCTACATTGCAAACTCTATTCCGCTACTTGACACTGTGCCTTTTATTAAACTCACTTCTAATGCCCAGCCTGCCTTTGCAAAAATTCAAAGACTTATACTTATGAGATCCCACCCATTTTTTGTAGCACACGATAGAGCCCTCCCTCCCACCCCCACTGCTTTTGCTGCAGCTCCTGGCCCTTACCAGGTCTATAACCTTACCTGGGTTATTCTTACTGAGACTGGCGATGTAGCCAATGCCACCTCTATTATAGCTCCCACAGTCCCATGGCTGGATCTTTTTGTTGATATGTGTGCTCTTCCTATGCCTAGCGACTACTGGGTCACCCCTGATTTTATTTCTCCTCGCAGAGATGTTCAGCCCAAGGCTATTCCCGGCTGCTACAGCACTGTAAGCCACTCATCCTTGCTTTTTTTTTTTTTTTTTTTTTTTTTTGGTTTTTGGGCCACACCCGGTAACGCTCAGGGGTTACTCCTGGCTATGCGCTCAGAAGTCGCTCCTGGCTTGGGGGACCATATGGGACACCGGGGGATCGAACCGCGGTCCGTCTCCTTAGGCTAGCGCAGGTAAGGCAGGCACCTTACCTCCAGCGCCACCGCCCGGCCCCTATGCATCCTTGCTTGACAAACTCATTTATGTGTGTCCTGGAGGCTTCCATAGAGATCAACATGATCGCTCCTTAGCCTACAGGTGTGGAGACAGATCTAGCTTTTTTCGCGCTGCTTGGGGCTGTGAAACAACTGGGGATACTTATTGGAAGCCCTCTTCCTCCTGGGATTTTATCACTGTTCACCGCCTTCGACCCCCCATCAAGCGGCCATTACGTTCCCTGCATCCCTGCTACAAACAATGGTGCAACCCGTTGCATATCCAATTTACCACAGCCGGCAAAAAATACTCTTGGGACAAAACTCTCACTTGGGGCCTACGCCTTTACTGTACTGGCTATGACAAGGGCCTTACCTTTTCCATAAAACTTCTCAAAGAAATCCCCTTTTCTCACCCCATAGCTGTTGGCCCCAATCCTCTTTTGCACCCCTCCGGTGGTGGCCCCTTCTTACCCCAGGCACCACCCAAGGCGTTGCCCCCTCCTCCGCCCTGCTCCTTCTGTTACCACTGCTGCTGTTACTGAGTTCCAGCCTACTATCTCTGCGGGACCTGTTTCCACGGCCGACCTCATCCTGCAAATGGTTGATGCATCTGCCCAAGCTCTCTCCATAACCTCCTACGAACGCTGCTGGATTTGCTACTCGCCGGTCCCACCGTTCTATGAAGGCATTGCAGCCTTCGGAACTTCCCTCTACACCAATGACTCTGGTCTCCTTCGCTGGGGTACACAGCCTCAAAGACATGGACTGACAGTGGGACAAGTCGTGGGGTATGGACTCTGTCTTCTTGGACCCCACATGATTCCTCCAGTTCCCTTGCTAGAAACCTGAAATCAAACATTTCATGTTCATGAACAAGCTTTTTCTTATTGCCCCAAATTTCACCTTTTTTGTTTGCTCCACCAGATTGACTCCTCATATTATTGTTGATGTTTTTCTTGCTCACCGTGATTATTGTGTTTTGGCAATTCTTATGCCCAAACTCACTGTTCGACCCGAATCGGACTTATTGCCTTACTCTGGTACCTCCCCTATTCTCTCTTTTGCTAAACGCGAACCTGTAACAGCCATCACCCTAGCCGTCCTTGTTGGCCTTGGTGCCGCTGGTGCAGGTACAGGTATTTATTCCCTCATCCGCACTGAGGGGTCTATAGGCTTTCTAACAAACACTGTTGTTAAGGATATAGAGGAGCTTAAAAAGGGTCTCAATTATCTACAACAAACTGTTGGCTCCTTGGCTAAAATGGTATTGCAAAATCACCGAGGCCTTGATCTTGCCTTTTTAAAGGAGGGGGGAATGTGTGTTGCCTTAAAAGAAGAATGTTGCCTTTTTAAAGATAAGTTAGGCCTTGTTAAGGATAGCATAAAAAAGGTTGAAGAAAGTCTAGCTGAAACCAAGAAAACCTTGGACAGGGAGGAAAGCTGGTATAAAAATTGGTTTTCCACATCTCCCTGGTTATCCACTCTTCTATCCACGCTGCTTGGCCCCATTCATTGGGTTTATGCTGCTCATTTCTTTTGGTCCATGGGCATTTCACTGCCTAACTGGCTTTATAAAAACACAGATTGATGAGGCTACAAAAAAATCTGTGGGCATTTACTACCAGCAGCTCCAGCCTCATGAGCCACCCATTGCTGATACTGCTGAAGGTGAAGAGAGCGCCCCTGAAGAACTGGATTTTGAGGAACTGGAATGGCTCGCTAAGCATAAGAAATCCTTCCTCACACGGCTGTGGAAATGCCTTTGACAGGATTAGCCTGGTGCCAGTAGTCAGGAGCACACCCCATTGTTTATCTTTGTGCAGGCTCTTAGGGGTAGGGTACTCAAGCCTACATGCACTGATGCAAGAACCTTCTTGCATGCTCCCTGAGCCACTACTTTTGGGGTTCTCACATTGGGGGCCCACCAGACAGCCTAAGACAGGGTTTCCACCCATCTTTGAATTAATAAAAAAGGGGGAATTTGTTAGGGACTGTTTGGAATAAATAAAAAGCCCACTTACTAATCAAAATGGAGTCTCTGAAAGTCTTAGCCAAAGTGCTTACAAGCTGCATGTGGCCTTCTTTGCCCTTGGACCCAAAGAAATAGAAATAGCCTAGAGCTAGGGAGTCACTAGGCTCCAAGATGTCCTTGTAGAGACAGGGGTCAAAAGGCCCAAGCTGAGATTAGATTTTGTATTTTGTTGCTCAAAGATAATGTGAATCTCTTGACTGATGATAATCTTATTAACCTGGGAAAATCAAGATGTTCCCGTGGAAAGTTACAACAATTCCTACTGTGCCTCGCCCCTACTCTCTTTGTTTTGCATTGTCTATAAAAGGTCTATTTCTCCCTTTATTAAATGGACTCCTGATCGGAACCCTTCGTCTCGAGTCTCTTTATTTCCCAGTCCCTCTTCTATTCCAGGCCGGATTCTTCTTCGAGAACTGCGAATTACTGACGTGGTCCCCAGCTTTACCTGCTGGTCGGGGTCCCTGGTGGACCACAATGATCCACGCAAAGGGTCAAATGATTGACTTCACTAAGCGGGCCTTTTGGCAAATAATTCTTTTAGAGGAAAGCACTGCACCAGAGAAGGGGAAAAACCACGTCTCGTGCATGCTTTCCTTAGATGGGAAGTAACACCTGGGAATCTTTCTGTCCCTTTGCTGCCATCCTGCCCACTTGCTTCTGACCACTGACTGTCCTCTCTGCCTGTGTCACCTTGCAATGTTCCATGCACCCAAGACTGATTTCCAGTTTTCTCCTCAAACAGTCCAACTCTGAAACCCAGGATTTGGAAAGATTGCACAGCATTTGAGCGTTTGCCTTGCACCCTGCCATCCCGGGACGGATCTGGGTTCAATCCCCAGCATCCCATATGTTGCCCCAAGTCTTCCAGGAGTGAGCCAGGAGGAACCCCTGAGCGCCACCGGGTGTGGCCCAGAAAGCAAAAAACCCAACTCTGAAGCCCAGCTTTGGCCAAGTCGGGCCCTCCCCCAATGCGGCCCGCTTCTCCATCATTTGCCACCATCACAGTGCTGTCCTCTGCACGTGTGGTTCACTCTTCACCCCATACTGCCATCCACAGAGGACAACAGAAAGGATCCCTCAAGACACTCCCACCTCCCCCAGCTCTGTGGGATCCTACCTGTGTGGTTCTCACTTGGCTGTGAGGGGTTGTTCTGTGTCTGTGAGGGGCACTGGTTCATTCGTTCCAGATGAAATATTTGGAAGTAAGTTTCTGATACAGCAGGTTGAGTTGAAAAGAGAAAATTATGGGGCCGGGACAGTGGCGCTAGAGATAAGGTGTCTGCCTTGCAAGCGGTAGCATAGGACAGACCATGGTTCGATCCTCCAGTGTCCCATATGGTCTCCCCAAACCTGGAGCGATTTCTGAGCGCATAGCCAGGAGTAAGCCCTGAGCGTCAAATGGGTGAAGATCAAAAACCAAAAAAAAAGAGAAAATCAGTAGCCAAATATGGGATTGAAAATATCTTTATTAAAATTAATTAAAATAATATACAATAAGAACTTTCAGGATGGAGAAGATCGGAAGTTTCTTCCTGCGCCCTGGAAGAAGAAAAAAGAGCGTTAGGCTCATAGGTTCCTCTTGCCTCTTGCCTCAGAAATCGCCCCTGGCAGGCTGGGGGACCCTATGGGATGCGGGATTCCTATGGCAGTCCCTTCTGGATGGTCTGCTTGCAAGGCAATTGTCCTCCAGCTGTTGTCTCTCTCTCTCTCTCTCTCTCTCTCTCTCTCTCTCTGTCTCTCTCTCTCTCTCTCTCTCTCTCTCTCTCTCTCTCTCAGGCCCCCTCATTTTGGTTATTCCTCACACTTGACAGTGCTTGGGGGTGCTTCCCAGTGCAGGCATCGCTCTGGGATCCAAAGTGCCTCGAGTTGAACCCAGCTGGAGCGTGCAACACAAACTGATCGCGACTTCCCAGACGCCAGGGTCTGTTTCTCCTATTAAAAATTGTTCTGGGGAAACCGGGGAGATAGCGTGGCGGCAGGCATTTGCCTTGCATGCGGAAGCATGGTGGTCGAATCCCTGCGTCCACTAGGGTCTCTGCAGCAGGCCAGGGGCGATCTGCGAGTGGAGGCCAGGAGGAAGCCCTGAGCGTCGCCAGGTGCTGCCCAAAGGGAATGACCGTGTACTTACCCCGGTTGCGCCGATGGGATGCGGGCTCCTCTGCTCCCCCTTCTGGGCTAGGGGCTGGGGCTGGGGCAGGGGGGCCGTTAGTATGGCCTGCAAGCAAAGCAAGCGAGTGTTCTAATAAACTCCTTCCCAAGGGCAAGGACCCAAGGGTTTTTTTCTCCCATTAAAATTGTTCTGGGGTTGGGGGCCCGAAGGGTGGTGCAAGCGGGAAGGCGGCTGTCTGGCATGGACCGCGGTTCGAATCCCCACGATGGCCCTTAGGGTCCTCTCCAAAGTCAAGACCAATGTGAGAATGGCCCCAAAATAAAACAAAACACACACACACACACACACACACACACACACACACAAAATTGTTCTGGGGGTCCGGAGAGAAAGCCAGGCATAGGGCGTCGAATCCCGGCATCCCGTAGGGTCCCCCCACCCAGCAGCCCTGGCGACCTGTGAGCGGAGACCAGGAGGAAGCCTGAGCGCGCCAGGCGTGGCCCCAAAGGCATGACCGGTACCTACCGCTGTCTCCTACTACTGCGGCCTGTGTGCTCTTCTTGGGCCTGGGTGTGGGGAAGGGCTGCAGGAGGGGGGCCATTGGCTCGGCCCCGCCCTCGGCCCCGAGTCCTGCCAACAGGGCCTGCAAGTGACAAAGCGAGTCTCCTAAGAAATTCCTTCCCAAGGGCAAGGACCCAAGGGGCTTTTTCTCCCATTGAAACTTGTTCTGGGGATCTAGAGAGAAAGCCGGGCACAGGGCGTCAAATCCCGGCATCCCGTAGGGTCCCCCCACCCAGCAGCCCGGGCGACCTGTGAGCAGAGGCCAGGAGGAACCCCTGAGCGCGTCGGGTGTGCCCAAAAGCCAGTGGCCGCTTACCCCTTGGCCCCCTGGGCGGCTTCGGGCAGGGGCCTCGGGGTGATGGTTGCCTCCCTCTGAGTGCAGGCCCTGCGGCTTCGGGCCCATGCCCCTTGGGCGCCGGTGGTCTTTCGGCCGGCCCTGGGGCTTCAGGGCCCGCAGCTTCGGGCTCATGCCCCGGGGGCGCCGGTGGTCTATGGGCAGGCCCTGGGGCTTCAGCGGGGGCGACTCCTGTGGTCCAGGATATGGCGCAGAATCGGAACTCGCTGCCATCGGCAATTGCCTCCGCTACCTGGCGGCTGACCGCAGGCGCCCGCCACATCTCAATCTTCACTGCAACCTGGGCGAAGTCCTGGGCGAAGTCCGCCGTCATCCGAAGCGCTGCCTGTGCTCCCAGCTCGAGCTGTTGCTCAAAAACCAAAAGAAGGAAGGCAACTGCTCAGCCGACCTGGTGGTGGACTAAGGATCCCACGTGCCAGAGGCTCCCCGTGTCTGAACAGAAATCGGTGTTCCCCGTGTTGGTGCGGGGAGGGAGAGGAGGGGAGGGGAGGGGAGACCGCTCTGGGCCCAGGCTGGCTCCCGCAGCCCCAGCAGCCTGGCAGAAAGACAAGGAAATAAAAGTTTCCCGATTCCAAGTACCATCAGAAAGTAAAAGAAATGAACTAACCTTCTCCCTAGAAACTACCTTTTAGCAATCGAGGCACTCACCAAGAAAATGTGAATTGAGGGGCCGGGAAGGTGGCGCTAGAGGTAAGGTGTCTGCCTTACAAGCGCTAGCCAAGGAACAGACCACGGTTCGATCCCCCGGTGTCCCATATGGTCCCCCCAAGCCAGGGGCGATTTCTGAGCACATAGCCAGGAGTAACCCCTGAGCGTCAAACGGGTGTGGCCCAAAAACCAAAAACCAAAAAAAAAAAAAAAGAAAATGTGAATTGAAATGATTTTGTTTAGCTTTTTTTTCTTCCAAAGGGAGAAAGAAGACAAGTGGGCTTTGGGGCCACGAGTGCTACCCCGAAAATAACAGATGGGGGTAGGCAGAAGTCGAGGGGCGGGGGTGCAGAGCTCAGAACCAAGCACCCCCAGTTGTTCTCAGCAACCCCACTTGGGTTTAGAAAGCATAAGGCAGTCTTCTCACTAAAGGCGGGCAGTCCAGCTCTTGGGGCCCATGTGTCAGGCAGGAGGCGCATGGGCCAGAAAGGAGACACATGCACCCGTGCGTGGTGGACACTCACCCTAGCCCTAAATTTGGTGTATTGCTTTGAGCAGGTGCTAGAGGTTACTCTAGGCCCTGCACTTCTTGCTCAATAAGTGACCATATGGGATGTCTGAGGTCAAACCCTGGTCGGCAGCTTGCAAGGAAAACCTCCTCATTTAGGCTTGATCATAGCGCTCTCTTAGGCTCAGGCCCCTTGATCGACCCAAACTTGCAATAAGTGGAGACATCAAAAGATCAAATAGAAGGAAGGACTTTGAGGGGCTTGAAAATAGAAGCATGGGACAGTGAAAAAGAACAAAGAAACCTGCGTGCACCTGGGTTAGATTTTTTTTTTCTCCAAGAGAAGCCAACCCCTTGAAGTGCGCATCCTGAAGGAAAGGGAGTTGGGGAGGTTGGAAAAACACTTCAATTGAATGCAGAAACCGAACTCTCCTGGGGTTCCCAAGCCCGAATCAGAACCGGAACCAGCAGGGGTGACCCAAAAAGGGAATGTCAAGAGCTGCGCATGCAGACATAAGGCCAACCCTCAACCTCAACCTCCCACATCCCCAAATACCATCCCTTGACTCCACGCAGGCGGCCACCCCCAACATCCCCTTCCCAAAGAAATAACCCAAATCCATGCACAAACGAGGATGAGCGCAGACCCACGAAGCTCAGCTCCCACTGGGGAGACTTGGCACGAAGGAGTCGCTGACTAAAGGTGCAGAACAGGGCACTGCGTGGCAAGCGACGGGCGGGCAGTCCAGCTCTTGGGGTGCATGGGCTAGGCAGGAGGCGCATGGGCCAGAAAGGAGACACATGCACCCGTGGGTGGTGGCAGGGGAAGCACACACAGTAATCGCGGACACATGGAACCACACACACAAAAAAAGCAGGGCAAGGAGCACTCCAAGACTATAGGCCCATTCCCAATCCCGGCCAGTGGGCATGGACAGCTTGGAGAGTCTAGAGCGCAGGCCACATCAGCCAGGAGGGACACACACAGGCAAGGCTTGGGGGACCCCCGACTCACCTCATCCCTGTGGTGCTGACAGAAGTCGAGGAGCTCGGGGAAGACTGCCAGGCCTGCCTCCTGGACATGCAGTGCAGCCTTCTGCTCGCACAATGGGCAGCTCAGCTTGAGGGGGTTATTATGTCACTGATCCTACTCTCATCAATAATTGTGCCCTACCCTAGAGTGACTTGGCATTGTGCTCCCACCTGGGGTGGGACCTGATTCTGGGCTAAGGGAAACGCCTTATTTCCATGACATCTCTCTGGCCCACCAGGAGTGATTTCTGAGTGCAGAGCACAGAACGAGTATTAACACCCCCCAGCACTGCTGGGTGTGGTCCAAAAACTAAAAAAGAATTTTATTTTGTGGAGGCAGAATGATAGTACGGCAAGAAAGGCACTCACACGCACACGCACACACACACACACACACACACACACACACGCACACACGCGCGCACGCACTCGCGCACAGACACACACACACACATACATTCACTCAACACGCACACGCTGAACAGGGGTCTATCTCCGTCACCATCACATATGGTCCCCAAGCCAGCCAGGAGTAATTCCTGAGTACAGAGAATCCCTTGAATCTGTCAGGTGTGACCCCCCCCCCCAAAGAGAAAAACAAATTTTTTTTTGTTTTTTTTTGGTCACACTCGGCAGTGCTCAGGGGTTACTCCTGGCTCTATGCTCAGAAATCACTCTTGGCAGGCTCGGGGGCCCGTATGGGATGCCAGATTTTGAACCACCGACATTCTGCATGAGAGGCAGAATGGAGGCCTTACCTCCATGCTATCTCTCCGGCCCCAAGAAAAATTTTCATCTCAGGAAGGCAGCTTATTTCTAGCAGTTTCCCTCCTCCAGCTGAGAGGCCTGTTCCCACATCTGAGCTGTCAGCGCCTTGCCTGTCAAACCACAGGGCAGGCATGGTCCAGGTGTGTCCACTCCCATGGAAACGGCCAGCTTCCCTGGAGGAAGTGGGTAAGTCACCAAGTCTGGGGCCAGAGAATAGATGCAGACATAATCCCTGAGCATGGAACCTGGAATAAACTCAGAGCTCCGCTGGGTATGGCTCAACACTTCCTGCCCTCCCCGCAAAAGTCCCAAAATCGGACCTGGGCCTCAGATTCTCCTTGTCTATGCCACAAGAATTGCTGCAATAGGGGCTAGACCAATAGCACAGCCTTGCACATGGCTGACCCAGTTTCAATCCCCAGCATCCTATATGTTCCCCCCAAGCCTGCCAGGAGTAATTTCTTTTTTTTTTTTTTTTTGGTTTTTGGGTCACACCCGGCAGTGCTCAGGAGTTACTCCTGGCTGTCTGCTCAGAAATAGCTCCTGGCAGGCACGGGGGACCATATGGGACACCGGGATTCGAACCAACCACCTTTGGTTCTGAATCGGCTGCTTGCAAGACAAATACCGCTGTGCTATCTCTCCGGGCCCCAGGAGTAATTTCTGAGTGTAGAACCAAGAGTTACTCCTAAGTGTCACTGAGTATGACCAAAACAAAATAAAACAAAAATGAATTGCCAGAGAGTCTCTCTCTCTCTGTTCTCTTTTTGGTTTTGGGGGCCATACTCTTCAGTGCTTAGGGGTTACTCATAACTCTACACTCAGGAATTACTCCTCGTGGGTTCAGGGAATCTTATCGGATGCCCAGAGTGGCAGTCACAGATTTGAAAAGAACGAGAAGTTTTTGCTTTTTATGAATGCATATAGTTTAAGTTTGAAGTTTCTCTAAGCTTACAAGGCGCCCTGTTTCATGACCTTCAGAGCCACAGGCTAGCATTGGCTGAGATAAGAACCTGGATCTACTCAAGGAGGACAGTATATGCTCAAATTGCTCCTACTTTCTGTGATCTTTGCTTGCAAAGTTTTTAGTAATGTGGAGTAAGAGTAAGGTGGCCACCCCCACCTCCAGCCCTTAAGGTAAAGAAATGGAACCTTAAGTTTAATATTGTTCTGTAGGATAAACAAGTAACTTTTAGTGGTGGTCTGTTAAGTTTTTTTTTTTTTTTTTGGTTTTTGGGCCACACCCGGTGACACTCAGGGGTTACTCCTGGCTATGCGCTCAGAAGTTGCTCCTGGCTTGGGGGGACTATATGGGATGCCGGGGGATCGAACCGTGGTCTGTCCAAGGCTAGCGCAGGCAAGGCAGGCACCTTACCTCTAGCGCCACCGCTAGGCCCAGTCTGTTAAGTTTTAGCAGTTGTCTCTGTGTAACTTTTAGTGGTGGTTTGTTAGGCTTTGACAAGTGTTTCTTTGTTTGCTAAATATCTTTCTTTTAACTGAGTTGTGCTGTATTCCTAAGTAATATGTAGCCAACGAATACTACTCCCATGACATATGCTGTCCCTTGGGGAAAGTGCTCTATAAAAACACTGCTTAAGGAACGGTTCGGGGTCTTTGCTCCGGGGTTCATCCCTGAGCACTGACCCTGGTGTCACCCTGGCACCAGAAACAGAAATCACCCTTTGCAAATTTGCATGGCTTCCGACTCTCCTTGAGATGCTCAAGACGCCGCTCGAGAGAGGGGAACTGATCCCCGCACCCCAACAGCTTGAGTTAATGCCAGTAGCTCTGGGCATCAAACCCGCAGCAGCCTCACCCCAGCAAGGGTGAGTTGATGCTCCTGAGCCATCCCCAAACCTCACAGATGGCTTTTGGATGGAGGGCAGCGATCAGTCCCAAGGCAAGTTCTGAGTGACTCAGAGTGAGGCATAAAGGGAAAGGAGGATACTGGGAACAACAAAGACTATCTTCACCCCAGTGTCCTTGAAAGCCTTGTATGTATATATATATACACATGTGTGTTTATATGTGTATATGTTTGTATGTGTGTGTGGCACTACTGGGTTATTCTGTTTTCGTTTTGGGGCCACACCTGGCAGTGCTCAGAGGTTACTTCTGACGAATAACTCCTGACAGGTTAGTGGGACCATATGCCAAAGAAGGAGATTAAGGGATCAAGAGTCAACTGCCCCCTAGGCAACTACTCCGCTGCTGTGCTATCCTCTAGGCCTTGGGGCTCTTCGGGCTTTGTGCTAGGGAGACATGTGGTGCCAAGGATTAGACTTTTTGGTTTGTTTTTAGGGTTATACTCAGGGGCACTTAGGCTTAGCTGCGCACTCAGAAATCTCCCCTGGTAGGTTCGGGGGACCATAAAAATGCCAGGAATCCAACCCATGACCGTCCTGTGTTGGCCGAGTGCAAGGCAAAGCCCTACTGCTGTGCTATTGCTCAGTCTCCTTAGGATGAAACTGGGCTTGGCTGCATGCAAGTCAAGAGTCTTACCTCTTTTATTTACCTGGAATGCTTGATAAGGTTTAATTTCCAATGCTAGGTATGTTCCACCAAGCATTGCCAGAGGTCACTCCTGAGCAAGGAACTAGGAATGGTCCCTTAGTACCACCACATATGTCCCTCCCAATCTAAAATTACCACTCTCAAATAAAATCCACTATTTCCTTTAACTTTTTTTTTGGGGGGGGTGTGTTTAGGTCACAGCCGGCAGCACTCAGGGGTTACACCTGGCTCTTTGCTCAGAAATTGCTTTTGGCAGGCTCGGGGGACCACATGGGATGCCGGGATTTGAACCACCTTCCTTCTGCATGCAAAGCAAACGCCCTACCTCCATGCTATCTTTCCTGCTCCTCTTTTTTTCTTTCTAGCTTTTCCCCCCACTTATCCTCTGGGGGCAGTCTTGCTGCCAATGACTGCCACGTGCACCTAACTCAGAGCCAGTCTCTTCTTAAGGACCAGCTGCCCAAGTTAACAGCCTAGAACGCAGCACTGGGGCCCTAGGAACATAGGTTTCAATTGTCTGCTGCCCATTTGGAACCACTTTGCTAAATATTCTTGCACCTAGCGGGACCAAATTTTTCTTATGGTACTTATTAAAGATCTTTACCCCAGGTCTGTTGATTCCTTTCCTTCAGGTAGTCACAACCTAGTACCACCAAGGTTTTTACATTAAAACTATCTTAAGACCAGCCATTAAGTTTGGTGAGATACATTTGACATGGAATTGAGTTACTTCAGCAATATCATGCATTCACAAAATTAACAACATTGTTTAAGAAGGCCAACTACAATAATTTGCAACATTTTCCACCCAATTGTTCATTCCAAGAAACTTTTAAGTCAGAGAAATTTAAACACTCAATTTTTTTCTCTTGACTTCAAGCCATTAACTAAAGAAAAGACTTTTCCCTTGGCTCTGTCTCTCCGTTGATACGAAAAGGAGGCGCTGGAATCACTCTGCTACACCCACACACCCCAGCCAGGTGAGTCAGAGAAGACAATAGCCCCTGCCCTGGGGGCTGGTGAATTCCTTTTTTCAGATTCAGATAGACTCAAGTTCCTGCAGCCAAAAAGGCACTCTTATTTTTCCAGCCAAAAAGCTGCCCAGTTAGAAATGGCCGGCACCAGCTTCCCTGTTTTAGATTTGCCTTGCCCCTCTCTCTATCTGACCTCAACTAAAGCATGGCAGGACAGCTGGGTGGTTGCAAAGTCCAGAAATTTTCCAGTGAAAATTTATCCCTGATGGCCATTGAGAAATCTGGGGCTTACAATCTCAGACAGTCTCTGCCATGTCCCAGAAGAACAAAGCAACACACAATTTATGACCTAAGGAGAAGTGGCATTCTCCCTAGTTTCCCTCCATGTTCAGACCAGACAAGATAAGATAAGACAAGACAAGATAAGAGAGAAATCTCTGTCATAAAGTGCATGGAAAGGACACAGTTCTAGGCAACAAGTCATCATTGTCATAATAACTGGATGAAAGCAAGAGTCGTGGTACCTAAGCCCTCCCGTGCTGCATGCTGACAGCTTTCCTGAGCATGTATATCATCAGGGTAAGTAACAGAGGAGGAGAAATGGCCTGAAAGAGTAATCCTTAGATTAAGGCTAAGTCAAAGAAATACATGGAACACAGAACCACAAACAAAAAACAGACAATGGCGCCCCACTGAAACCCCAACAAATGCATCCCTGACTGGATCATTCAGCGGGACTCAAACCCACGTGGGTGCCCCCCAAAAAAGTGGGCGCCAGATGCTGGGACCCCTGATGGGACTCGATCCCACTGGATTCCCTTTCACCCCCGGCGGTGACGCGGGACTCGAACCCACATTTGTGCCACCCTGGTGTGACCCCTGGAGGACATGGGCATCCCTCTAGCCTCCTGCCCAAAGCAGCAGAACTGCCTCTCGTTTTTCCCTATAGGGCTTCCCTGGAGCTCCATTTTCATTTCTAGGCCTTTACATATCTCGAAGTGTCCCAGTGTAAACATGGGACCTGAGAAGCCTTATTGGCGACTGGTCATGTCAGTTCTATCCCGGCAGAGCCCCCCCACCCAAATGTAAGGTTCCAGAGTAGAAGGACGAGACCACACAACTGGAATCAAGTTGGAGGTGTCACTGCCTAAAGGTGCAGAACAGGGCGCCACATAACGATCTATGGGCGGGCTGTCCAGCTCTTGGTGCGCATAGGCCAGGCAGGAGACGCATGGGCCAGGCAGGGGACGCATGCACCCGTGGTTAATGGGCCGGGGAAGCACGCACATTGATCGCAGCCATTTGGAACCCCACACACACAAAAAGCAGGGCCAGCAGCGCTCCAAGTCTAGGGGCCCATTCCCAACCCCGGCCAGTGGGCCTGGATAGGTTGGAGAGTCTGGAGCGCATACGCCACATCGGCCAGGGGGGGACAACGAAAGGCAAGGCTTGGGGGACCCCCGACTCACCTCATCCTTGTGGTGCTGGCAGAAGTCTAGGCGCTCGGGAAGACAGCCAGGCCTGCAGCCATGGCTTTCAGCTCCAAGGCGCAGCACTGCTTGAGGGTGTTATTATGTTACTGATCCTACCCTAATCATTAATTGTGCCTTCCCCTAGGGTGTGACCTAGTATTCTGCTCCCGCCCTAGGGTGGTACCTCATTCTGCTCCACCCTAGGGTGGTACCTGATTCTAGGGTAAGGCAAACAAACACCTTACCTCCATTCCATGTCTCTGTCCCTGCAAGGACTGATTTCAGAGTGCAGAGCACAGAACCAGTAGTAACCCCCCCCCAGCACTGCTGGGTGTGGTCCAAAAACTAAAAAAAGAATTGTGGGGCAGAATGATAGTGCAGCAAGAAAGGCACACACACACACATCTCCGTCACCATCACATATGGTCCCTAAGTCAGCCAAGAATAGTTCCTGAGCACAGAGTAACCCTTGAACACTGAGTAACCCTTGAACACTGCGGAGTATGACCCCCTCAAGAGTTTTTGGTCACACTCGGCAGTGCTCAGGGGTTACTCCTGTCTCTATGCTCAGAAATTACTCCTGGCTTTTTTGGGGGACCATATGGGATGTCAGGATTTGAACCACGGACATTCTGCAGGAGAGGCAGAATGGAGACTTTACCCCATGCTATCTCTCCGGCCCCAAAGAAAAATTTTTATCTCAGGAAGGCAGCTTATTTCTAGCAGTTTCCCTCACCCGGCTGAGATGCTTATTCCCACATCTGAGCTGTCAGCGCCATGCCTATCAACCCACACGGCAGTCCAGGTGTGTCCACGCCCATGGAAACGGCCAGCTTCCCTGGAGGAAGTGGGTAAGTCACCAAGTCTGGGGCCAGAGAATGGATGCAGACATAATCCCTGAGCATGGAACCTGGAATAAACTCAGAGCGCTGCTGGGTATGGCTCAACCCTTCCTGCCCTCCCCGCAAAAGTCCCAAAATCTGAGCTGGGCCTCGGATTCTCCTTGTGTATGCCACAAGAAGTGCTGCGACGGGGGTACACCGATAGCACAGCATGGAGGGATTTTGCCTTACACATGGCTGACCAGTTTTGATCCCCAGCATGCTGTATTTTCCCCCGCAATTTTAATCCAAGTCATCATTTCACCTGTTTGTACCTCTCTGTCTTCCCATTAACCTTTGCCAGTGTTATGATTGTATACATTTTTTAAATGCTGGTTAAACAGGAAGGCTTAAAGAATTAAAAGTTTAACAGCCCTTGGGGCTGGAGAGGTAGCATGGAGGCAAGGCATTTGCCTTTCATGCAGAAGGTCATCAGTTCAAATCCCGGCATCCCATATGGTCCCCTGTGCCTGCCAGGAGCAATTTCTGAGCATGGAGCCAGGAAGAACCCCTGAGCACTGCCTGGTGTGACCAAAAACCACAAAAAGAAAAAGTTTAACAGCCTAAAACTTTTAATTTGCTTTTACTCAAATAAAGGGATTTTTTTTGCTACTTGAAATTTTGTTCAGTATCATGTCCTATGCTAGAAATATTGAAATGATGGGAAACAAAACGGGACTAATTTGAACTACAGCTGGGCTCTGTTGGTGGAATAGTGATTCATGTCACGAGCTGCAACTGCTGTGGGGTGGCCTGTAGTTAAAAACTAAGACCTCAAAAAGAACTGTGACAGAATCAGCCAGATCTGTAATACTGTCAGGTATTGATCTTGCCATCTTCTTTAAAAACCGTGTCCCCACTCTCATTCCTTAAGAAAGCTGCACCAGGGGCCCGGAGTGATAGCACAGTGGTGTTTGCCTTGCAAGCAGCCGATCCAGGATCAAAGGTGGTTGGTTTGAATCCCGGTGTCCCATAGGGTCCCCCGAGCCTGCCAGGAGCTATTTCTGAGCAGACAGCCAGGAGGAACCCTGAGCACCGCTGGGTGTGGCCCAAAAACGAAAGAAAGAAAAGGAAGGAAGGAAGGGAGGGAGGGAGAGAGAAGGAAGGAAGGAAGGAAGGAAGGAAGGAAGGAAGGAAGGAAGGAAGGAAGGAAGGAAGGAAGGAAGGAAGGAAGGAAGGAAGGGAGGGAGGAAGGAAGGGAGGGAGGAAGGAAGGAAGGAAGGAAGGAAGGAAGGAAGGAAGGAAGGGAGGGAGGGAGGAAGGAAGGAAGGAAGGAAGGGAGGGAGGGAGGGAGGGAGAGTGAGAGAGAAAGAAAGAAAGCAAGCTGCATCAGATCATTTGCCTGTTTTTGTCCTTGATGCTTATTAAAATTATTAAAATGGAAGGTTTCCTCACAGGGTTTCTTGTTTTCATTTTCCTTTGAGCTAGAGAAACGGCACAAAGGACTGCAATACATGCGTTATATGCCAGAGCCCTGAGTTGAATCCCCTGCACTGCATGGTCCCTTGTGCACTGGAGACAGATCCCAGAACACAAAGTGAAAAATAACCCCCAGGGGGCTGGAGAGATAGCACAGCATTTGCCTTGCCTAAGGCAGGCCCAGGAAGGACAAGGTTCGAATGTACCAGGGGCGATTTCTGAGTACAGAACCAGGAGTAACCCCTGAGCACTGCTGGGTGTGGCCCAACAATCCAACAATAAATAAAGTTGAAAGAAAAAGTAACCCGCCCCAAGCACTGCTGGGTGGGGCCTAAAACCTAAAACAAGTATGAAGGGGCCGGAGAGATAGCATGGAGGGAGGGCACTTGCTAGGGCTTGGGGTTCCTCTGGGCCCTATGCTGAGAAACTGCTCCTGGCAGGCTCGGGGGACCATATGGGATGCTGGGATTCGAACCACCTTTCTTCCGCATGCAAGGCAAACACACTACCTTCTTGCTATCTCTCCAGCTCCGTTGCTTTCTTTTCGGTGTTGTCTTGTTTTTTTTATTTTTTTATTTTTTTGGGGGGGCACATCCAGCGGTGCTGAAGAGGATATTTCAGGCTGTTTACTCAGGAGTCACTCCTGGTGCGCTCAGGGAATCCTATAGGTTTCAAGGATCAAATCTGGGTCAGTCGCATGCAAGGCTCAGGGAATACTATAGGTTTCAAGGATCAAATCTGGGTCAGTCGCATGCAAGGCTAACACCCTACTCATTGTACTCTCACCTGTCCCAACTGCTTTCAGTAGGAAATCAGATCTTGTTTTGGGGTACTAGCAGCAGCATCTCCCAGAAATCCATCACTGCTAAATCCCAGGCTCTACCATAGACCCATTGAATCAGAATTTGCAATATCTAACAAGTGCCCAAGTGACTCATGTCTATTCTAGTTTATGATTCCTATTGTAAAGGAAAAGTTTCCCCTGAGTTTGCTGACTGCCCTGATCACCTACCCCCCTTCACAATTCTGGGAACTTAAGTGTCCCCTGACTTTGCTGACTGCCCTGATCACCCACCCCCTTCACAATTGTGGGAACTTGTAGACCCAGTTATAGTTTAACTTTCTTTCTGTTCCTACATGGTTTTAACCTGGTCATGTTAACCCTGTAAGCTTGCACCTGCACCTTGCAAAAATGTAATTGAGCAAATGCCAGATGTCATGTACTTCCTAAAGCAAATCAATCTACTGTACCTTTCTATTGTTTGAAATACTATATACAGCTTGTAAGCTCATGGCTCAGGGCTGGCAGTTTCTGGCTTATGCTGGATTCTAGCACAGCCCCTGCATATGCTTGAGAAAATAAACCCCCTGCTTTTGCATGGGACTGTGTTCTTGGTGTCTTTGAATGGCGCAACATTCTCCTGGAATTAGCATTGGAGGTCCCACCAAGATATTCCTGCCTGTTCAGGGACATCAACGCCTCACCTCGGGGTCCTGAGGACACTGGCTCCTAGGAGGTAAAATTTGCAAATTTGCACTTGGTGTGGGCAGTGTGACTGCCGTACGAGCCCGTGAGGGTTCTCGGTGGCGGCTGACAGACATGTCTAGAGGGCCGCAGGTCACAGATCTGAGGGACGCCTCAGTGAGGTTTGGGGATCCCGAGGACGCTCGGGAGCCCTTCTGTATGTATGACCCTTAGTGGGGTATACATTTGTAAACTGCCCAAGTATCGGGACCTAGGTCAGATTCTGTTTGTCTGTCTGTCTGTTACTGTTTTGTGTGAGTTGTTTCTCCTTGTCTTGTGTGACTTGGTTTTATTGAGGAGCCCTAGGGAGAAGTGGCCAGAGGGGCCCTTCTCATCAGGGAGGAGGTCGGGCAAGGCCTCCTCAGCAGGGAACAGAAATCTTGGCTCCAAAGAAGGAGACTCCACGGAGCTCCAAGGATCAATGCAAGTCCCGGCCGGGCTTTCCAAAGTGGGCGTGAGCCCTTCGCAGAGCCTTTCAGGTTGGTTTGATTTCATTTTGATCTCATTTTTAGTTTTGGTTTTATTTTTTGGCTTTCCACTTCTCTGGTTCATTTTCTCCTGTCTCTCTCTTCAAAACTGGAAGTTACTCAGTGAGGGAAAAATCCCTCCCAGTCCTGGAGAGGTGTGGAGTTCATTGGGCATGGCCCAGAGAGCAAAAGAAATTTGTAAATTTTAAAGTGAGAGTGAAGACCAGTCAGTGTGAGTGGTGAAGTGCTTGGCAGAATGTGTGGGGAATTTGTGTGATAACTGATTTCTTGACTGTTCTTATCTATTGTCTTTTCTCAGTCAACAATGGAGCAGGCTCAGACTGCTCAGTCCAAGGTCTCTTGCTGGCGAACTTCCCAGAGGTGCAAAAATTGGTGTTAAGTGGCAATTTCTATACTTCCTTGTTATTTTCTGTTTCATTGTGTTTTTGTATTTCAAGGCAGGCTCTGTTAGGGACAGGGCAAGGTGGTAGTCGCAAACTCTGCCTCTTTGCTGGCCAGCAGGACTTAAATTTGTCTTGGAGGGGCTGGACTTTGTGACTAAACACCTCAGCCAAAAGGTAAAAATCAGAAAAATCTTGAGAGCTGCTGTCTTGTTGCTTCTGGCTGGGAAACTAAGAAATTAGTCAGTTAAAAAAAATTATTTACTGGAGCTTATCCAAGAAAGGGAAACTTACCCAACTCCCCCCCCTGGTTTACATATAAAAAAAATTGGAAGTGGCTGGGAGTCCAGAAGGAAAAATTGGGTCTTTAAGTCTCTTTTTGAAAAATTCCTCTGACTTAAAGGTTTCTTAAAATAAATAATTTGGTGGGAAATGTTGCAAATTATTGTAATTAATTTTTCTGATGAAACTTAGTTCTAATACAGACTGGAAAATGCCACCTGCCATAAGGAATTTCACCCACTCTAAAAAATGATCAATCAGTTCAGAGACAGGTTCCAACAGCATTGTAATGTGAAAATAATACAAATTTTTATATTTCTATTTCTGTTAAAAATAATATTAATTTTAAGAGGCCAAAACTGTGTAAAAAATGTTGTGGTTAGCATTTTGATAATATTGTTAATCTTGTGAACGCTTAATATTGTTGAAATACCTAAATCTAAATAACAATATGAAATTTAATGTGGTTTTAAGGTCTTAATGTAAAAATGCCTAAACTGTCTTTACTAAGTGTAATAAAGAAAAACTTGGTCCTGTCAGATAAAAGTAATTCTAGCAATTTGTTTTCTAATTGGGAAAAATAAAAGAAATAAAAGTTTTAGGTATTTGTATAAAGTGCAGACCTTTTAAAATTGAAGTAAAATTAGTCATATTTAATATCTCTAAGGTTTTTATAACTTGTTATACTGTAGTGCTTGAATGGTTACAATACCTACCTCTCATTTGCTGAAGTTGCATCTTGTAAAGCCTAAGTAATTTGGTAACTGGAATTTAAGATATAATATGTTCTGAACACTGTCATAAATTTGGCATTTTCATCAATAAACAAGGTAAATTTGTAGTAAACTCATTTGGACCTATAATTAGTTATAGAGCAGTAAGAAATTGTAAAATAAATTTTTAGAAACTGCAAAATGCTATATCTGAAATAGTTAAAAGACAAAAGACCATTTTGGATAATGTACTAAGTTGTTCAGAAAAATAAAGTAATTAAAATTAAGTGGAAGGATCAGACTTTAAGAACTATAACTTCTCTAGATTGTAAAGTTAAAATACTTTTAAGAAAATTTATGTTTTGCTTCGGTCTAAAAATTTTGTCAAATCTAGCATATAGAAATTTTAACATAAAATACATATTAAAGCATAGCTTTTAAAATTTTGTTTAATGTTTTAATTAAAAGTCTTATCAAATATTATTTATGTGGGAGAATATGTGGTTATGCAAAATAAAATATGAATTTAATACTGAAAAAAAAAACCTGAAAAAGAGCAGCCAGTTAGAAAAAACTGAAGGAAATTTGTAGAGTGAATTTAGAAAGGAAAAATTTAAAAATGTGTAAAAGAAACTAAGAAGGTGTACTAAAAAAGAAACTATCAGATTAAGTCGGATTATTATTGTTATTATTATTATTAAAATGCATCTAACTCAGAAATTAGCTAATGTTTTGTGCAAAAGAATTTTGAATGTTTTAAACCATGTTATAGTATTCATATGTTGTTGGGTGAAAATAAAATAATAATGAGGTATTATAAACACCTAAAATATATATATAAGGTTTTAAAAGGAAATAATCAAAAATTTAAAATATTAAGGTTCAGTTTAAAGGTGTTTAAAAAATAGTGATTGTTAATTGTAAAAATTTTTAAAAGTCTAAAGTCTGCCAGAAAATTTTGTAAAACATAAATTGTTGGTGTCTAATATGTTTTCTTCTTTAAACGGGGTCCAGAAGAATAAGCAAACTTCTACTCTCTCTATGTAAAATTATTTGTTGCCAAGAATATTGATATGTGTATCACAAGGAGCTTTGTGAATATAGTCATGGTTTAAAGAATTAATAATAATATGAAAAATCGTATTGTAAAAGCCTCCATACAATAATCAGGTTTAAAATTTTCTGTGCAAAATTAAGTAACATTTGCTTTTTCTCTCTTCCTAGCACCTTTTAATATCATTTTTATGTCATGGCATCAGTTTGCTTTGCATGAAATACAAACAGGTAAATTTCCTCTCTGCATGAGGAGTAATCCCCGTGCAAACAGGAAATATTAAAATTAGTAAGGGGACCCCAAAGCCCTCTTTTGGGGAAATAATCAGGCTTGAGGTGGTGTGACGAGCAGGCACCTTTAGGTATCTGGCTAACAAAACCAGGAAGACATCAAGATAAATGGCCTGAAAAAGGAAATGGAAAATTTCCTAGGAATTTCTGAACCTGCACTAACTGGCCATGGCCACTCTCACCCTACACCTTCAGTCTCAAGAAAAAAGAACTTGAGGTCAGAGTCTCTTCCAACCCTGAAGAGGAGTGGAACAGGCTATCTCTAGGAAAATCCTGCAGTGGGTGAGAAGACAACAGCCATCCGAGAACTAACTCGTCCTTACATCAGCCTAAGTGACTGTGACGTGATAAACCTGCTGTGTCCCCACCCTATCTTCAAAAATCCTCTGTGAGTATTGGGGGTGCCCCAAGTGGAGATTTCTCCAGTAGTATTGTGTTTATGCAAAGGAAAGAGCTAAAATGTTTTCAAATATCTGGTAGGGTACAGGGTGGAGGTGGAGAAAAAAATAATAATTTTTATAATTAAAGTAAAGTAACCTATGTGTGGAAGCATTCTCATTAATTGTACTGGAACAGATCATAAATTATAAATGCAAGCATTAGTCTAACTAAAAATAATTCAGAGCTGTTTGTTAATAATTCTATGATGCTTTGATTTCTGTTGTTTAACTTGTGTTATCATTAATTGTTACATGCCAGGTGTAAGAAACGGTTCTCTTAGATACAGAACAAGTAAAAAATCCCCCAGGAAACTCTTCATAAGTCTTTTTCAGATACTTCTCAGAAGCCCACAGCCCGGGTGGTCAGTGGCCTGAACGGACTATTTGAGACCTCAAAGGACCCCCCCTGCATATCCATCTGACTCAACTTCCTGGACCGGGCAAAATGAAGATCACCTAATGTACCAGATGACAGCATGGAACTGTGAAACCACTGGTCAGGCATACTGGAAGCTCCCTTCCAGTTGGGACTGAATCGTGATAACCAGATTTGTAGTGAATCACACTTTTTGAAGAGCAACTGGGGAAGGGGGCATAAAAAGAAATGCCTTGCATTGCGCTTAAAGTTTTTAATCTGGCCTCCCATTATTGTGTGCTAATTCAAAAGCTGCCCAGAGTGCTATATTATAATTCTGATTCCTTTAAGGCAAGGTTTAGTAGCTGCTCCACCTGGTACCCTCGAGAACTGGTTTCCCTCACACTGGCAGTCATCCTAGGGATGGGGTTAGCTGCTGAAATTAAAACAGGAACAACTGCGCTCTTAAGGGGGGCCGATCAAATCAGTAAGCTTGAAACAGCCGTCAGGCAAGACCTAAGAGAAATAAAAACCTCAGTTCAAGTTCTCAAAGACTCGCTAACTTCCCTGTCAAAAGTTGTGCTCCAGAATAGAAGGAGGTTAAATCTCCTCTTTGAACAACAAAGTGGGCTATTCGTGGCCCTCAAAGAAGAGTGTTAACATTATACAGATTACACTGGGGTCGTACAGGCATCTATGAACAGACTTAAAAAGAGGCTAGACGAAAGGGAACAAAAATCCCGGGTTCAAAACAATTGGTTTCAGTCCTGGTTCAAGCAGTCCCCCTGGCTAACAACTTTAATATCTGCCATTACAGGCCCACTTGTGCTCCTGCTGATATTACTGACTATAGAACCTTACATCATTAATTGTCTAGTTACTTTCATTCAAGAACGAGTAGGGGCGGTAAAATTAATGATTATTAGGCAGCAGTATAAGACACTTAATCAAACAACCCAAGATCTCTAGGATTAGAGATCAAACAAAAGAAAAGGGGGGGATGTAAAGGAAAAGTTTCCCCTGAGTTTGCTGACTGCCCTGATCACCTACCCCCCTTCACAATTCTGGGAACTTAAGTGTCCCCTGAGTTTCCTGACTGCCCTGATCACCCACCCCCTTCACAATTGTGGGAACTTGTAGACCCAGTTATAGTTTAACTTTCTTTCTGTTCCTACATGGTTTTAACCTGGTCATGTTAACCCTGTAAGCTTGCACCTGCACCTTGCAAAAATGTGATTGAGCAAATGCCAGATGTCATGTACTTCCTAAAGCAAATCAATCTACTGTACCTTTCTATTGTTTGAAATACTATATACAGCTTGTAAGCTCATGGCTCAGGGCTGGCAGTTTCTGGCTTATGCTGGATTCTAGCACAGCCCCTGCATATGCTTGAGAAAATAAACCCCCTGCTTTTGCATGAGACTGTGGTCTTGGTGTTTTGAACGGCGCATCATTCTCCTGGACTTAGCACTATGTTTGTTCTGGGAAGTGCATCGACCCTGCTGTTATTGATCCTTCATGGTACTTAGATTTCAAAATCCTTTTAGTTTAGAAACTAAACCACTTTGACCGCTTTCCAGTTGGTAGGCCTGTTTTGAAATGACACATTCTCATAAAATCGTACAACTAGGGTCTGGCTGGAGAGATAGTCTAAAGGTAAGGCGTTTGCCATGCACGCAGAAGGTCGGTGGTTCGAATCCCGGCGTCCCATGTGGTTCCCCCATGCCTGCCAGGAGCGATTTCGGGGCTTGGAGCCAGGAGGAAACCCCGAGTGCTGAAGGCTGTGACGCGCCGGCTGGGGCTGGGTCGGCACCCGGGGCGCAGCTGGCGGGGCTTCCTGGCCGCGAGCCCGCCTGCCAGTCAGTCCACCAGTCAGTCCGTCCTTCCGTCCATAGGAGTCAGTGGCCTGCTTGCCGGGGGAGATGGTTGGGGCGGTGGCATGAGGCGCGGGGAGGCACAGCACACAGGACACTCGCTGGGATCGCCCCGCCTGCCATGTGGCCGGCGCCCTGTGGGGCCTAGGCTGGACCCCAAGGCCAGGCCCACCCGGAGGAAACTCCTGCTGGCCTTGCTGCCTGGCTGGGGCTGTTGAGGCTCACGGGGTGCCCCGCCCCGCCCGTCCTATCCGGTCCCGTCCTTCCTACGTCGTCGTCTCTCTCTGCAGGCTGCATTGCTTTTCTTTTCCAACGCTCCAAGACCCAGTAGACAGGCGCGAGGGGGATAGAGGGGAGAAAGCCACGCAAAGGCAAAGGCGGCGTTGTTTGGGTCGTCCCAGGGGTGCAAATGCCCCGATCCCAACCGAGGATTGGTTTTGGGGGGCACACCCGGCTCTCGGCTCAGGACTGGCTCCTGGCAGGCTCAGGGCGGGGGTCGGGTGGGGGGGACCCTATGGGATGCCGGGATTCGAACCACCGTCCTTCTGCATGCAAAGCGAACCCCCCACCTCGGCGCTCTCTCCCCGCCCCCCAGGAGCAGTTTTGAAACTGCCGCCGATGGCTGCAGGGGCCCCTTAGTGACAGTGAAGAGGGACAGGAGGCGGGCCGTAGTGTCCGCTCCCTGCCAGGACCGACGGTTTCCCAGGAGCTTCCTTCCTTCCCTCTTCAGTCGAGACTCAAAGGTCCAGTGCCTTTCCCCACTCTCCACCTCTCAGCTGTGCCCCAGAAAAGTGGCAGGTGCAGGGTGGGTGTCCTGGTCTGCTCTGGTCAGCCTGGCCCCCCTCCTGGTTGATACAATCAAGTCGTGGAGAGCTGGGTCACCGCGTGGCACGAGGACCAGATAGGACAAGACGAGTCAAAACAACTCTGCTAACTGACCGTTATCATGAAGTGCAGGATGGGTTTCACAAAATACTCTTTGCCAAGCCGCCTGCTGCAGTGCCAAGACAGGTAAGGAAGAAGTCAATGAAAGGCGCAGCAATTGCACCGCAGACAGTTAGTTGTTCCAGGAACTCTCTTCTTTCTCTGTTCAGAAGACTGGGACTGGGACTGGTCTGAACTTAAGTCTCTGGTCTTTATACGAAGAACTGTTTTTTTGTTTTTTGTTTTTTGTTTGTTTTTTTTTTGTTTTGTTTTGTTTTTGGGGTCACACCCGGCAGTGCTCAGGGATTCCTCCTGGCTGTCTGCTCAGAAATAACTCCTGGCTGGCACGGGGGACCCTATGGGACACCGGGATTAGAACCAACCACCTTTGGTCCTGGATCGGCTGCTTGCAAGTCAAACGCCGCTGTGCTATCTCTCTGGGCCCGAAGAACTCTGTTTTGAAGTGAACACTTGGCAGCTTTTTCCCTCTTCTTTATTTTTTGATTATTTCTTGATGTGCCACAAGGTCCCCCAGGTAAAGGGTAAAGGTCAGTGGTTTGGAAGCTTTGGTGGTGGGAGAGGACATTTCCTTAACATCTGACATGCCTCCTAGGCTTCACAGGAGGGCTTTGTGTCAGTGCTGACCTGGGTTTCGTGGCTCTGCGCATCATCTCCAGGGAGTACCGACTTGGGGGACCACTCCAGAGTTATGAACCTTCCAGAGAAACTGGGGTCCTGAGCATTTTTGAAAACGCTTGGAGCTCCTAGCTACTGACCCCGCTTCGGTCTGCACCAGTCACCACAAATTGGGCACTTTCTCTGCTGTGGTGCACTCGGGGGCTGCAGATGAGGTGGCTGGTTCTCTGCGACAGCCGGGAAGGAGACTGAGCTATGGAAATGCGAGATATGCAAGCTGGCACCAGATTGGCTGGAGGTCTCGAGTCCCAGTGAAAGTTCTAGGCCTCCGTGAGACATCCCCGGGTCCCCTTGCTCCTCTGTCTGGAACAGGTTTGTGCATTGCGGGTTATTCGGTGTCGCTGCTCGTTTTCCTTTTACTAGAGCTTTGTTTTATTGATTCAACCACCTAATGAAGAATTTCTTTATGGGGTCTTCTCTGAAAGCCAATAAAACCCCACCCTGAACTTGTTCCTAAGAAAGAGCCTGATTGCTTTTCTGTTCTATGGTGTTTCCAACACTTTCCATGGGATTGTTTGTCTCCTACTGACTTTCACTTTTTTGTTTGTTTGTTTTGGTTTTGGAGTCACATCCACCATCGCTCAGGGGTTTCTCCTGGCTCTGTGCTCAGAAATCATTCCTATGGGGCCGGAGAGATAGCATGGAGGTAAGGTGTTTGCCTTTCATGGAGGAGGTCATCGGTTCGAATCCCGGCGCCCCATATGTTCCCC
This sequence comes from Suncus etruscus, assembly GCF_024139225.1. Classification (NCBI taxonomy): domain Eukaryota; kingdom Metazoa; phylum Chordata; class Mammalia; order Eulipotyphla; family Soricidae; genus Suncus; species Suncus etruscus. The sequence continues at coordinate 7,621,776 of NC_064867.1, forward strand.
TGTGCCTGCCAGGAGCTATTTCTGAGCAGACAGCTAGGAGTAACCCCTGAGCACTGCCGGGTGTGACCCAAAAACCACACACACACACACACACACACACACACACACACACAAATAAAAAAAAAAAAGAGATCATTCCTAGCTTG